>NW_022196100.1:600000-1009785 GCF_008641045.1 Pistacia vera | reverse complement strand
ATCAAAGATAAATATTTCTTGTTTTCCTCCAGGTTACAAGAGTATTCCGTGGAGACAGCCATAGCCATAATTGCTGATGGAAGTGCCATCTTAAAGATCAACACCCAGCACCTGAGGGACCTTAGTTTTCGAGTTGGGTCCATCTATCAGTTTATTGGTGAACTCCATATTCAGCTTGACAATGAGGTAAGGGATTGTTACTATTGGGTTGAAGGCTTGCACATTGTGTCTAGCTCACTCCCATGTATCATAGTTATGTTAATATGTATCAACTTGCCCTTCTAGTTTCAGGCAATCTTGCGGGCACGGGTAGGTAGGAATGTTGATGGCCTTGACCTGAACCTGTATCATCAGTCTTTGCAGCTACTGAGACACTTTCAAGCGATCACATGAGCGGTACAACAACTTAATGCAGTTATAATATTGAAAAGGCTCACTCACAGGGAAAGGTACCAAAGTAACTTCGTACCTACATGTAGACCTGTTGAAAACGGATGATTTTTTTTTTTTTTTTTAATTCTTTCAGTACTTAACTGTTGGATCTGTACTTCGAATACTTAATTCATGGTTGATATCTATTAAATGTCCATCAAAATATACGCTGTTATAATTTCTGATTTCCTCTGGAGCATAGAAACTGGGTAATCTGTTCATTTATGACAGATTCCCACCTTTAAGATTGAATATCGACAAATCTTGTTAAGAGAGCCTTTCCCCAGATAGTCAATAAGCATCTTTTAGACCATGTGCTTGATGGACTATTCCTATTTGGTTATACACCAGTAATATTGTTCAGTCAGCACCTGTAGTATTTATATATTATACACGGATGCATCCTACTAAACTAATTGTTGTTTTCAACCAATTCTTTCTTGATGATTATATAACCACCGTGATATACATTTGTTAGAAGTTAGCTACCAGGTTGGAATTGTAGTGTCCGGTGTCGACATTTCTCCTGCTTTGATTCTTCTGTTTGATAATTTTGTCATGTTAGAATATGGCCGGCTAGAATGGCATATCTGTATCAGGTTGTTTGCTGTTGCACATGTTTCTGATTCTGCATTATTATTTTAGTTCCATATCTTAAGATCCATATCTTTTAGCTTTGGTTCTGATTCTCTTAAGTGTTTAAATGACAAACCTTTGATCCAAGAATCCAATAGATTAGATTTGGTAATTTTATATAGGATTTTCTCATCTAGGGTCAACAATTAGAGACATTTCCAAAGGATTTGGCAATGATACTGTAAATACGTTTTACACTCTTTTTTATTGTCTTGAATAACTTACTCATACTCATTGATTATGTCCTACCCATGAATAAATAATACATAATTGTATTTTATCAAAGAAATTAGAAGGAATAATATGAAACTTCCGTCTATATAAAGTCATTGTCGATCCATTATAACGCTCTGTTACGTGATTTTATGGTACTTTGACTTGTAGTGCAGTTTTTGATTAGTTTGATTAGTATATCTGGTAGCTGAGGCGTTAAATTCGATCCATTTTTGTTGTTGGTGAGAAAGAAGAAGTAATGAAGAGGTTTATCTTTCTTAGAGTGGTTTCTGATCTTGTTATTATTCAACTTTGATTTCGTGTAACTGTATAAGGTGTTGTGAATTGTATGCGTCAAAAAAACTTGTTTTAGTTGGTTTTATTTTTATCTGGGTAAAATTTGGACTATGAATTTTCGTGCATAATGTGTAAATTCTGAACAATTTTGTTGTTGGGTGGAAAGAGTAATGAAAGAGTTATCTTTATTAGTGGTTTTGATGCTAATGTGTTGTTTTCATGCACTATGTTTGTTTGATTCATTTTGCAAGATTTATTGGAAGTAGTAGAAGTACTAGTACTTTTATTAGGTCCAGTCAGTGCGGTCTGTTTAGATGCTCTGTACAGTGATTTACATAAGGAATTTATCATGGCAAATGGAGAATAACTCAGCTTTAGTAGTTTATACCGTTGTATTTGGTGAAATGCTAGGAGTTTTGGAGTTTAAGCTTTGGTGGTTTGAGTTTTGAATTTGACATGACTGAGAGTTTGGGTAATTTGGGTTATCAAAGGAGGGGAAAAAAGTTAAAACAGTTGTTTCGCTTTGTCTATGATAAGATGTATCTTGGGCTGTTTTTTCTGATTGATACTAATGATATCTCAGGTTAGTTTGTTGTGTGTGGAGTGTAGCTTGCTGGCGCTTTTGAGTGAGTTGGTGGCAGTTTTGATGCATCCTCGGCAATAAAATCTGGGGCGAGGTTACTTACCAGAGTTAAACCCATCGTCTCAATTCTTTGAGGAGGAGCTTCGCTAAGAGTTACTGGGAAGTAAGACTTCTCCCCTTCAAGAATTAGTACCCCTCTATTATAAATAATCTGTTATTTTTACCTGTGCTCTTTTGTTTCAATATTACGTTTTGAATAACACTAGCAGACTGACTAAGTTCTCCTAACCCAAGGGTTGGACATTGGTGTAAAAGCCCTTGGTTCAACTGATAAGTCAAGGGTGCAAATCCCTTGAAGGTGCCTGATGGGATGTTTATAGTGTCCAAATTTCTAACTATTAAGGTTGTTGAGTTCTGTTAGAAACCCAGATAAGAACTTGGTGGACATGCAGGGAAAGGTTGAGGGATTTCTATGTATCAGGAAAAAAAAATGAATAAGATCCTCTTATAGTTCTAGATTGCTCATTAGGATTCCTGGTTTGTTGTGATTTTAGAGTTCTATTAGTATTTTTACATTTATTTTTCTGTTTTGGATTTGAGTTGTGGTAATGTAATTGAGCTAAAAAGCAAGTTGCACTGGACCAGTTGATGATGGAGCAAGTGTAGTGTGGTCATGTTTTGGGGATGAAATGAGGTGTGATAAGGGTGGAGATAGTTGGTGGTATCAGTCTGGTGATAATAACAGCAATAGTGTAGTAGGGTTGATGTTTAAAGACGGGCATACAAGGGCCTTCTGGTGGAAAGTTGTGATTTGGCACCGAGTAAGAATTTATGTCAGTCAAATATCAGAAATTTTGATTGTTTATCTCTGTCGCATTATGAAGACGGTGCAAACACCGGTACATTTCAGAGTGCTGATGCCCGATGTTTGTGTTCTGGATAATTATTTCTTGATCACATTAGTTGTTTTGGACGTTAACATGTCAAAGCAACTTGTTGAAATGCAATTTTCTCTAGTATTAGTAACTTTTAATCTGATGTCACAAACGCCATTTTATACAACAACTTCCTTTATTCAGAATTCTTTATTCGGTCCTGTAATGATTTAGACTACTCTCATGGTAATCCTTGCAGTTGTACCAGACATTGAATCAGAGGTTTGCAATTTCAAGGTATGAGATGTTCGAACTAGTTTTTCAGTTATTGCAACATGGATGCCAACAAAACCATTTATTTTCCAATCAAGTTTCCTTTTGCACAGGGAACCGTCTGCCATCGTGCAACAAATGATTTTATATACCCTTCCTCATCTCATCGTTTCTATATGCATTGAAGATTGCATGAATTAAGACTTAAGTGAGATATATCGTTGAAAAACAAAACCATTAGTAACATGTCAACATGGATGTCAACAAAACCAGTATGATCTTAGCTGGTATACTATAATTATGTGTCACAGCGAGTATTTTTAAAGCATGATAATACTCTCATTCTAAGGGTATATTTGTCGAATTATTATGATTTAATAGCTAAGTGAGATTGATTAACTATTGGAATAGTCAGTACGGTTCTATATAATTATATTGGTTTGCTGATATGCAGACTTGGATGATTGGCCCATGTATGGCTTTTCAAATTGATATTTTATTACTGAATATCTTACACATCAAAGATAAATTTTCTTGTTTCCTCCAGGTTAACAAGAGTATTCCGTGGAGACAGCCCATGCCATAATTGCGAGGAAGTGCCACTTAAGATCAACACCCAGCACCTGAGGGACCTTAGTTTCGATGTTGGTCCATCTATCAGTTTATGGTGAACTCCATTTCAGCTTGACAATGAGGTAAGGGATTGTTACTATTGGGTTGAAGGCTTGCACATTGTCTAGCTCACCCAGTTCATAGTTATGTTAATATGTACAACTTGCCCTTCTGTTTCAGGAATCTTGCGGCACGGGTAGTAGAATGTGATGGCCTGACCTGAACCGGTATCATCAGTCTTTGCAGCTACTGAACACTTCAGCGATCACACTGAGCCAGGTAACACAACTTAATGCAGTATAAATGAAAAGCTCACTCACAGGGAAAGGTGACCAAAGTAACTTCGTACTACATTAGACCTGTTGAAGGATATTTTTTTTTTTTTTTTTTATTTCTTTCAGTACTTACTGTTGGATCTGTACTTCGAATACTAATTCATGGTTGATATCTATTAAATGTCCATCAAAATATACGCTGTTATAATTTCTGATTTCCTCGGGAGCATAGAAACTGGGTAATCTGTTCATTTATGACAGATTCCCACCTTTAGATTGAAATCGACAAATCTTGGTAAGAGAGCCTTTCCCTAAGATAGATAAGTCTTTTAGACCATGTCTTGATGAGACTATTTCCATTTGGTTATACCCGTAATATTGTTCTGTCAGCACCAGTATGTTTGAATCTTTATATACGGATACATCCTCTAAACTATGTTGTTTTTTCGACCTATTCTTTTAGATGATTATATAACCCCCGTTTACATTTGTTAGAAGTTAGCTACCAGTGTGGAATTGTAGGTCCGGTGTCGACATTTCTCCTGCTTTGTCTATTCTTCTGCTTGATAAACCTTGTCATGAGAATACGGCCGGCTAGACGCGCTATTCTCACTTTTTGTTTGTTGCACATGTTTCTGATTCTGCATTATTTTTAGTAGGTTTGGTATTGATGACACAAATCTAAAGATCCATATCTTCTGGTGCTTTGGTTCTATTCTCTTAAGGTTTAGAAGAAAACCTTGATCCAAGAATCAGTGATAAGATTTGGTAATTTTATTAGGATTTCTCCTCTAGCTGTCAACAATTAGAACCATTTTCCGAAAGATTGTTGAAAGAACCTAATTTTCAGCATATTCCTGTAAACACTCTCTTACACCTGAAAAATTCCCCCTAGACTCAACAACCCATAAAAGGGCTTCCAATTAAGGCTTGAAACTAGCCAATGGAATTAGAAACCCTAGACTTCAGTGAAACTTGATTACTTACTGCGCTTCTAGGGTGGGTCTTGAAAGTCAACAAGTCAACACTACCTACTAAGAAAAGAAAAAGAGACTGTCAATGGAATGTGTGGAATTATGTGTCATTATCCAGTGCAAATCTCCACATTGATTGTTGGGGTACTTCGCTGCATTGGTTTAAATTGCGACCGGGTAGTGGTTCCTGCTTGACCATGGTCCTCCCTTTGCACCGACTCATTATATGGTTTATGGCGTGTCGTTTTGAGTGGTTAAGTAAATCCATGTTGTCTTTTTATACGTCTTTAGTAGACGCGTAAATTCATAAATCGATAATATTATTATGATACCGTAAATACTTTACTCGTTTTATATTTTTGAATAACTACTCAGTACGCTTGATTATGTCCACCCAATAAAAGTAAAATAATAATATATAATGTATTTTAATCAAAGAAATTAAAGACATAATATGAAACTTCCGGCTAATCACTAGAAATTCCGAAGCTAGGATAGATCATATAAAGATGCATATATAACGTTTACATTTTAGGTTTAATATTTCACATTTAAGGTGTAGGGGTTTCAGCACTTTTATTATTAAGTTTGGAGTTGTACTTCCTCCTCAGCATTATAGAATGTGGACAATTTTGCCATGTAATATAAATTTCTCCTTGGCAATGTGGGCAATTGCTAATTAGGATATAAAATTAATTTCATAAATTTAGTATTAGTAATGATATTTCAAATCAACTTGGCCTAAAATGTATTTTTTTGAAAAATCTATATTGTGCATTTAAAATTGATTTAATTAAAGTTGATTTTTTAATGTCACACCCAAGGTTTACTAATCCTTACCAATTCAAAATTACTCCACAAATGCATGATCTCAAAAAAAAATTCATGAACTTTAAACCCAAAAAACATGGCAAAATATTTAACCCAAAATAAGATCGTAAATTTTCTGAAATTAGAGATAAAAGATAATCAATATAATATATGATTTTTTTTTTTTTTTTTTTATACCTTCTTTCTCTGGGAATAATCAGTAGGATGATACACGGATTGGCACAGTTTGGTTAAGAGACAAGGAAAATTTGAAATTATCAAGGAACATGAAATTGATACAACATACTACAGCTACATAACACAAACGAGAGCCAGAAATTGGCAATCCTACACACCATCTTCCACACCTACACGTCTCCCACAAGCAAGTTCCTGTAAAATAAGCGGCCAGGCTAAATATGGAGGTACATTATAAAATATTATATATTATTTCAGAAAACATTGATCCAAACATTTGCACAAATTCAAAAGGGTGTAAGTATGAAGATCCTAAATCTGGAGGAAAAAACAATGGATGAATATTTAACCGAACTAACTGCAGAGATCACTTCGCTTAGCTCTTCTATACATCTTCGCAGAGGGTCCATCATCATCTTAGAAAACCATCGTGGTTTTCCTGTTGAGAAAACTATATACCACGTTAAGGCCGAGGGAGTCCGCTGTCCAACCACATAATGACTTTCCAATCGACCCAGTTGGAAGTGTGTTCTTCATCTGGTCTATTGAGGATTCTGGTTGTGGTGTCGTCATCAACACATGTTTTGACAACATAAACCTTACAAAGGCCAAGTTTCCCACTGTACGAGTCATTTTGGAAGGTCTCGAACTGGTTCCCCCCGAGGAATCGGTCCCTCAAGATGATTTTGTGATAAGTTAACGTGGCAAGAAAGTCAAACCTACCAATTCCGATGGAATTGCCCAACAAGCTTGTTTGAAGATAGGTCTAAAAGCTTCAGTGCAGTCCACATTCCTAAAGACAAAGGAATATGACCGTTAGGCTATTTTGAGAGATGGAGGAGTCGAAGTGATGAATTTTTTCCAATTGAGTTTGGAATTTCTCCGTGAAAGATTGTTTGATAAATCAATGGCATCGTTAAAGTAGTAACAATTTTCTCCAATTGATTTCAAAACCTTTAACTACATCGCCACTGAATCTTGAAAAGTCTTCACCCATATAATTCAACTTCCTCTTGGGCTTCATCAAGAGTCGCCATACTTTTTAGATCTCAAACAACCTTGTTGGCAATGACCCCCAAATTGTTGTGTGAAGATCTAAGATTCTCAGCATAGGGAAAGAAAACATTTAAATTTAGAAGAACCCACTCAACCGGAAAAAGCTGTGAGCGGAGAACAGAACCTGCAACTTCGAAGATCTCCAACCAATAGGGGAAACTCATCATTATCTTGTTGTTTCCGAGATCTAATACCTCAAGCGCATGATACAATTTAACCAACTTCGTTGAATCGACCCCTCAAGTCCATTGCCATGTGAAGTTAGAGTCCTAAACTGATTGTCTCGTGCAATATCTCAGAATGCTGCCATGGCAATCTATTTTTTCGTAGATCCAAACCCATGGAGACTACTAATGTTTCCCACCATTTTGGATTTGTACCTACAATTATTTAAAGAAAGATCTAGAATTGGTATGACACTCATATTTGCACAAGCTGAGAGGGTATCCTCCCGTGAGATCGTTGTTTGACAAAGAAAACAAACTCAAGTAAGGTGGGGGATTTGAAGTGTCCCTGAATCAGTTGGAAGGAAGGTCTAGAAATCTTAGAGTTTTCAATGGAAGCGGATCATGCTTGTAAGAAGGTTGTGGAAAAGATTAACTGTACAAAGTTTCCTTTCCTATGTCCCACCCCACTGTGGAAGTTGACCGTGGATTTGTGTCAGAAAGGTCTAGAGACTCCAATTGGTGTGAGCTACGTAAGAAATCTGGAAACTCACTTTATATTTACAAGCCGATAATGTCAAGTACCGAAGTTTGCGAAAGGAAGAGTTATTGGTTGATATGTTACTCAATATAGATTGGTATTGGAAAGATGAAGCCCTTCAGGTTTTTTGACTTGTCTGAAAACAAGTAAAGCTCAATTCCACTGCATATTTAAAGAAAGAGAGAGACTAGTCAAGTTCACAAGTTCAAATATTAACCTGGAATTGACCCCTGCATCTATTATATCTAATAAATATTTTCAAAATTTACTTGAAATTCATCTTATAGTGCCAGATAATGTTATAACTGAGTCCATAACTTAATAAGGTAGAGTGAATGCCAAGATGGTATGGACCCATTGAAAGAGTTACCATAAATTAAATATAAACTAGGAATTCCACGGGACTTACTTGAGACAGGATTGGACCAGCTATTTGATTAGCCCTAACGTTAAAACAGAAAGTTGAGTTAAGCTTGACAAAAACTTTTGGAAATCACCACCGCTGAAATTATTGATCCAAGTTAATGTATGGAGCTGATCAAAATTGGAAAGAAATGAAGGTATTGGACCTGCAAATTATTAGCTGAGAGGCTTCAATAATTGAGTTTGTAAGTTTCCAAGTGAAATAGGACTGACCCATTGAGACTGCAACTAGAGAATCCAAATGTGTCAAGTGAAGGAGATTTGCCGATGGAATTAGGTAATCTCCAGCAAAGTCATGTAAGAGACATCCAAACTGAGGGGGCTATCTCCAGTTAACCTTTGGCAAAAACCTGTCAAGTTGTAATTATATGCTAATTCAGGATTTTTAGTTGGGTAGGAGAAAGGTTCTCTGGAAACTTCCCTGGCACTCAATTCGAGAGACCTCAAAGAGACAGAGAAGAAGATAGATTCATGAAGGAACTTGGTACACATAGACATGTTTACAGAACAAGAGAAGTTCTGTTAATCGGTTCCAAATTTTGAACTAACCCCTTTACAGTAGCTGTTTCAAGGGAATTTTTAGAAAGATCAAGCTTGACCAATTTAGATAATGTGTGATTTCAGATGGAATTTGACCAGAAAAGTTTGAGTGGGAAAGGTTAAGTGTTGTCAAACAGTGAATCGATTAAAATCAGGAGGAATTTGAGGAGATGAGAATCATTGTAAGCTAAGTTCAGCTTTGCAATGATTGAGAAGAAAAAGGCTACTATTGGAAGGATTTCCTTGAACCAGCCACAACTAAGATCGAGACCAATCACATGACCTGTTAAAGAATCACAAGTGACACCACCAAGAGCAGCAATCTTCAATCTTCTTTCAAGACATTGTTTTAGGATAAGAAGACACCTTCCATCACAATATGAGAACAAAGAGATGCTAGTTAAGCATAATCACACAATGAAAGGCGAACGATTGACAAGGAAAAGTTGCTTAAATTGGAGGGTGCAGAACTCTGGTCATGAGAGCAGAGTGTTGCAGAACTTGAAAGCCACAATATAAACACTGAATGTATAAATTTGATAAACCCAATAGACACACCACTTTTTTCCCGATGATGAAATTACAGACATATAAGGTTATAAAAGAAAGAAAGAGAGGGTCATTAATATTGTCTTCTTTTTCATGAATCAGTTCTGTGGTGGAGACTAATATGTGAAAACGTGAAACTAACAGGGACTGGAGTATTTCGCGGAACTCTTGGTCTGATTGGGACAGTTTCTTCTTTTTCATGAATCAGTTCTGTGAGGAGATGACTAAATTACGCGGATTGCTAGCCCTGAATGGGAAGTTGCCTTCTTTATTCATGAAGTCGTACTTTGGGAAAAGCTTGCGTCACAACTCCTCCAGTATCGCAAAAAAACAAAAATAATAAACCAAGAAACGATTACTTCTAGGTATGGTCTTGAAAGTCAAACAAGTCAACCTATCCATGGAAAAAGAAAAAGAAACTTGTCAATGGAATGTGTGGAATTAGTGTCATTATACCAGTGCACCGTCCAACGTGTGATTGTTGCGGGATACGTGTCAGAGGCTTATTGGTTTAAATTCGGCTGGGACGGGAGTTGGTGACCATGTCCCTTGCATTTGCACCGACTTCTTGTGCTTTTAATGGCGTGTCGATTTTGTATTGCTTGTTGAGTGGTTAAGTACCACACTTCTTTTATAATTGTGCACGTCTACGATACTTTTTATTGGAACTTATTTTCTCATTTATATATCTATCGTCATATCATATATACATCTATATTATATGTATCATAATACGCTTTACAACTCTTTTAATTGTTTGAATAACTTACTCAACTAGTTGATTTGTCCTACCCAAAAAAATAGAATAAATAATTTATTATTTTTATTAGAAATTAGAAGAATATATGAAACTTACGTCTAATCACTTAGAAATTCCAAAGCTAGATAGAGTCGTATAAGATGCATAGTTATAAGCTTTTATTTTTTTTAAGTTTCAATTTTCACTGTTATAAGTTTTACAGTAGTTAACTTTATCTACCTCCAAATTCCAACAGTGATCTGAATTGTCAAATCATTTATATGACAACCACCTGTATAATGGTTTAAAAAAGTTCACATTATAATTTTTTTCGTGTTTTTACTCTTTCGTTCTTAAGTTGGAGGTTGTACTTACCTTCAGTATTATAGGATAAAAATAACAATGAATATCTAGACGAATTGAGGTTGATAGAAGTACAATTAATGTTGTATTCTTGATTTTACAATAAAAAATTTATCATTGAGCCTTGACCATACGTAAGACATATGACATTCATCATACTTTAGCAACTATTTAAAGTCTTGGTGAAGCACTAAGGACTCTGTCAATAAAACATTAATTTATGTTAGTCTTGGTCAACCACTAAGGACGACTTAATCAATACAGTGTAGTTGAATTATACTTTATCTAATTTGATATTATTATGTTCTACTTACGGTGTGATTAGTCTTCGACAAGAAAGAAAAATACCTAATGTTTCCATAAACTTCAAAAATCTGTATTGTTTCTTTATATCATGTGTTAGTGTGTATCAGGTCTTGGTCTAACAACTATAAACATATATAAATTATAACAGTAATTTCACTCGCACATTGTAATTGATATAAAGTTTGACATGGACTTAACGAGGTTAATTAAAGTATTGATCACTTTTGTGGATTCATATCATGCTCCTAAATTATAATATAAAATGAAGCCCATCATCAGAGCAAATCATATATTAGATATAGTGCCAAATTAACTTATAAAAATGGTTATTAATAGATAAAAAAATTGATATATTATTTTTAATTCCAAACTAACTTTTTTTTTTTTTGGCTGCTGTCTATAAGATAGAGAGTTATTTAATGAAAACTAGTATTACTCAAATATAAAAGAATCTAAGCTATTTTCTCACGAAGTTGCACAGTTTGATCAAAGTTATAATTTTAAACTGCATGACATACTGTATGGGCAAAATCCGCATTGGACCCTTACCAAACCCAATCACATATGGCTCTACTTTAGAGTCCAGCACTAGACAACCCAATGCATAGGTCCAACTCCGATTGGTATTGTACAAGGCCCATCCCTTGAGGTCCTTTCTACAATTGGACGCTCCAAAAAATGGGTCCCATCTATGAGTGGGCTACTCAAATGGTCGGCCACACTCACTTCTCACCTCCAAGTCTCATGAGGATTCTAGCACCCCAAGGACTTCGAGTCCTATAGGACTTCTAACATCCTGAGGTTCGAAGTCTTATACAAATTCTAACTCTTTGGTACTTTTATTTCATAGGAACTAGTGCTCCTAACTTCATCGGGACTCAAACCCATTAGCTCCCTATACATGCAAGGCTAATCCTCTCAGAAGGATCGCCTGACAATTCTCCCTCTAGTTCTCTTGTTCTTACTCTTCCAAGAATGGTCATTTCCTAAACGCAGAGTCGTATCGCCCACTTTACGCCCATATCGAGCCTTAGCTCCATCAATCACGGTAAACTCTATCGTCGTTATTTGTCGTACTAAATACCTGGCATAACTATGCTAACTTGAGCATTGGGGTGCCATGGCCAATACATGGTCGCGTCAACTTCACACATTCATTTTTTTTGTGGCTCTACCTCACTGGATCAATCCTCACAAGCATCCACGATAGATTGATCATCGACACATACCTTAGCTATGGGAAATTTCAACACTCGTCTTAAGTTTTTTAAACCTTTTTCAAATAAACCTAATTTTGAGTTTAAACGAATGACTACGACTTCATATTTGTATTATAACTATAATGTGATTGAATATTATTAGTAGCATTAGACATGGATAAACTAGGCCCACAATTATTTGTGAGTGGTACGTACGTGTATATAATTGTGACATGCTTACAAGCTAGGCCGAGCATAATTAAATCCATAATCGATGCTCCTCGCACACTATGGGTCACACCTTGGCATCTTCCATTCAGCTGAAGTCTTTATCTCGATGACAAGGGTTATAATTAGGGGCGTAGCTAGGATTTCTAGTCAGTGAGGTCAAAATATCTGTATTAATAAATTTAACAAAAATGTATATTGAAATAATAAGCATAAAAAATATCTAAAATTTTATTTCAAAAGTTATACATACTAAATTACAATTCTATATTAAACCAATCCCAATTTCAACCAAAATTTACAAACTCATTAAAACAACATCTATTAACCATTGTCTCAACTAAACATATTAAATCAAAACTTACATTAAAATCTAGAAAAATTTCATCTTTCAATTTCAAACCATTTATTAAACTCAACAAAAAAACAAATATATATCCAAAATTAACTAAAGCACCCATTCATCTACAAATATTTCCTACATACATAAAATAATAAAAACAACCGAGGGGAAACATAACTCATGATCTTTCATCATTAAAAAAAATAGAAGAATAAATTACTTCCGGATAGGTATGATGAAATACTAAATAAATAATTCTTCTTACTTTCTCATTACCTCAACATCTTTTATCTTCTTTTGGCGTGTTTCTTTATGCAAAGGTACAATGTTTACCTCATATATATGGATAAACGCTTTTTCTTTATGTTTTATGGATTATATATTCCTTGGATTTTATATTTACCAAACATTATGATGCGCAGCAGGAAGTGAAGCTATATCTTTGATAACAAAAACTTGTATAATGAAAAAAATATCATCCAAATCCACATAATAGGAAAGCTTAAATTGTTTATAGAGAATTACAGATTCGATGGGACAAATTCTCACTAAACTCTTAGAATATTCGAATAAGAAATCTTCTGTCACCATTATTAGACTTCTTGGGTCCAATTAGCCATAGCACCAACTGGAACAGTGTATCCTGTGAGGTTATTTCTTGCACCTCTTCTCACAGTTTGAAAGGCACCGATGTCCTCTTTCTTGTGGAATCCAACTTCACTGCTCACCGATAGGATTGCACCCACCCATAGGACTTTTGCGGTAACCATCTTCATTAATTATCTTTAGGCTATGTGTCATGAGATTTTTGTTAACTTGTTCTATTGGGAATTATTTATTGTATTACATTGGCCACGAGGTTGTTTACTTCTCTCGACTTTCGTTCTATGGTTAGCCTATAAGAGACAATTTTGTTGTATTGGTTTATAATGTTTGGGGAAGTTTTCCGTTTTGTGGTCAGTTCGTTAAAAAATGTCGTTATATCAGCCTTAACAATAATGTGAAAATGTTGAACAAATTCCTTAAAGACTTTGGTTTTAGGAGTTAAATTTCTGATAAAATGTATTAATGAAAAGTGATATTATTTCATATTAATGAGATGTATTCAACTTAAAAAATTCAACTTAAATTCTCCTATTTTGGTTAGCTAACATTAAACGTGTGAAAAACATAATATAGATGACTGAACCTACACAACAACAAGTGTACGAAAAACACCAGTGGAATTGTATCAGATTTGGATACGGAGTGGATAAAACAACCACAAAAGTTTCAATATTCTTTCATAATCTAAAAAAAAAACTACCTTCTGACTTCTGTTACGGCTGAAACAACTTTTAATAGTTTCTCAAAAAAAAAAAAAAAAAAAACCCATCCGAAAAGTCAAGGAAAAGCTAAATTAACATTTCACAGAAATTCTAAAAAGCAGCAAACTTGCAACACACACCCTAAAAATAATAATAGCGCCCAAAACATCTAACCGACTCCAAGGCTAAAATGACAAAACTTGTATTAATAAGCGAGAACCATAAACCTATATAGCCAGTTATTCTTTCGTCCCGCACCTCTCGTAACCTAAAATCTCAATTAAATAATAAAGCGATGCGTTGAGCACGAGCGAGAGGACGGAGGTCCACCGGAACCGCACGAGTGGCGGTGGACCGGGATGAGGGACGCCGGAGGAGAGAAGACAACATGGTGAGATCCAAGAAAGCTTGCAGAAGAAGCACGAGAAGCCTTCCAGAAATCATGCTTCTGCTGTCGAGAAGAAGGTCATTCGTAATTAGCCTTTAATCGAATTAGAACTCTTTTGATTCACTGTATGTAGTGTTTTTATGACTTATGAACTTATTTTGATCACAACTAGAGCTTATCCTTCTGCTACAGAAGATGGATCAGTTTCATAACTACGCATTGCAATCAAGCTTTATTGATTAGAGCTCGTTTGTTCACTTTTTTTCAATGTTTTATGAAGTTTTTTTTAACTGAACTAGAGCTTATTTTTATTTGATTATATTTATGATTGATTTGACTTTTGAGATTAAGTATGATTTTTTGCTTTAATGAATTTGAGCTCATCTTTATGGGGTTATGTGGTTTATTTTGATTTCTTTGATTTCCTATGAAGGGTTGATTCTAGTTTAGGTTTGAAGTGCTTGGAACGTTCAAGGTTGTTGATGATGTTCTCATGTAGTAATTGAATGCATGATTACAGTTGGGAACATCTACCAGCTATGGTAGCTGGTGTTTGACAGATGATGGTATCTACAGCTTGCAACAACTCGTTCCGGAAATTGTTGTCAATTGGTGAGATTCGTTGCTTCTTGTAATGCACAATTTGATTCGCTGATTCTTCATTGCATATTTTTATGACAACTGAACTTGTATTTCTCCGTTTTTTGCCAGAACGCAGCCCTCCTATGGGTAGAGTGTATACACAGCTGCGTGTTGTTCCTACATTTGTTGAGTTTTTTTTATGAGGGAAACTTTCCACAACTCCCGGTTAGTTAGAGAACTTATATTTTTTTTGGGTATATCGTATTCTAACTGAGGAGGATTTGTATATTTAGTGTGGTAGCTGAGCAGAAATTCTGACCCATTTTGTTGGTTTGGTGAAAAGAAGAAGTAATGAAGAGGTTTATCTTTATAGAGTGTTTTCTAATGCCTTGTTAGTATTCACCTTTGATTTCGTGTAACTGTATAAGGTGTTTGATAATGCTTCAAAGAACTTGTTTAGAGTTTGGTTTTATTTTTTATCTGGGTAATTTGGAACTATGAATTTTTCGGCATTAAGTGTTAATTCTGAACAATTTTGTTGGTTGGTGGAAAGAAGTAATAAGAGGGTTTATCTTTATTAAGTGGTTTCTGATGCCTAATGTGTTGTTATTCATTTTTCTAGTTTTTTATGTGGAAGCATAGATTACTAGTACTTTTATTAGGTCCAGTCAGTGCGTGCTGTTTAGATGCCTGTACGGTGATTAATTATAATTAAAGGAATATTTCAATGGCGAATAAAGGAAAACTATCAGCTTTACAGATTTAGTAAGCCACTTGTAGTTGGCTGTAATAGCTCGACTCGAGCTTCTCTTTTGAGTTTAAGCTTTGGCGGGTTTTGTCATTTTGGGACTCCTTGGACAGTGAAGTGCGTGTGGATTGTGGTGGCTTCGATAACTGGCGTTCGCACACAGGTAGGGAAAACTATGTTAAAATACTTGTTTCCTTTGTTTATGATGAAGATTGTATCTTGGCTGTTTTTTCTGATTGATAATAATGATATCTCAGGTTATTCTAGTTGTGTGTGGGCCTGTGAGTTAGCTTTGCATTGGCTGCTTTTTGGTTTTTATTGCTTACTTTTGTAGGAGTTGCGTGGCAGTTTGATGGCATCCCTGCGCAATAAATCTGGAGCTTGGTTACTTTTACCACAGTTAACCCCTCTTCATCATTATTTTTGAGAATGAGCCTTTGCTAAGAGTTACTGGGAGTAAGACTTCCGTCCCCTTCAAAGATTATACCCTCTATTATAAATTATTCTGTTTTTTCTACCTGTGCAATCTTTGATGTTTCATGAATTTGTCTGGATAACCTAGCAAGTGACTGGACAAGTACCTTCCTAACACCAAGTGGTTGACCTTGTGTAAAAGCCTGATAAGTCAAGGGCTGAATCCCCCGAAGTGTACCGTGATTGGGATGTCAGTTAATACATACATTGTCTACCAGGTAAGTTCCTGCCCAACGCGCGTGTAGATTTGCAGTCTGGTTGAAACCCAGATAATGACTTGGTGGACATGTAGCAAAGATTGATGGATTTTCCTATGTATCAGAACAAAAAATGAGTTAGATGCCTCTTTAGTAGTTCTAGCAGTTCTGATTAGGATTCTGATGTGAGTCTGTTGGTATAGTTTTTACGGATCTTTCCATTATCATACTTTTTCAAGTAGTCTCGAGTTTTTGGAGTTTGGAGATTGTTTGTACCTATGCGTAATTGAGCTAAAAATGCAAGTGTGTCACTGTGAACGCGTGAGATGATGACGGTAGCAAAGGTAAGTGTGGTCATGTTGTTCTGGCGGGAATTGATTTGAACAGTTGCTGTGTCATTGGGCTGGGAGATGAGTTTGCGTGTATTGTGTCTTCGATGTGATAAACTCTACTATGTCCAGTCACAAGCATAGGATTTGATTGTTTAACAAAAACGGGCATGCAAAGGGAGTCTTCTTGGGAAAAGTTTGTTGTTTGGCACCAGTAAGAATTATGTCATCAGATATCGAAATTTGATTGTTTATCTCTGTCCGGATGGACTGAATAGCGGGCAACACCTGGTACATTTTCAGAGTGCTGATCGTTCCTGAATGTTTGTGTTCTGGATAATAAGTTTCTGGATGTCACATTATTGTTTTGATGTTCCACATGTCAAAGCCATTTGTTGAATGCAATTTTCATCTAGAATTAGAACTTTTTAATCTGGATGTTCAACAAAGCCATTATATCCCAATCCGAACTCCTTTGACCAGAGAAAATATCTTTATTTGGTTCCTGTTAAATGAGTATTAATTAACTCTCTCGATGGTAATCCTTTTCAGGTTGTACATGACTTCAGATTTAAGCAAGATTAGTTGGGAACGGTAGTTTTAACAGTTCATTGTTCAACATGGAAGCAACAAAACATTATTTTCCGTTCAGTTTCCTTTTGACCAGGGAACTGTCCCTCCATTGGTGCCACCAAAGTATTCACTAACCCTTTCTCCTCTATGTAATCGTTTCTATTCAAAGCAAGATTATGTGATAAGATGCATGATTAAGACTTAAGTGAGCTATTCTGTTTAAAGACAAGAGTTCTCTAGATATTATGAACATGTCACATGGATGTGTCGCACAACCATAAGATCCCACTCAGGTTTCAAAAGAACTTTTCAGCAGGTAAATGTCTTCAGTTCGTGTGCCAACAACATGATATATATACCATTTTCTAAAGGTGAAATCTTTTCTATTATGGATATGTTATATAGCTAATGAGATGTTGATTAATTATTGGAATAGTTCACGTTTCTAAAAGTTATATCGGTTTTTTGCTGCGATCAGAGCTATTGGAAATTGGGCCCATTTATTATGATTGCTTTTTTTCCATTTAATTAAGTTTTTTAGTTACTGGAATATCTTAACTAACCACAAATTGAATTTAAAAAAAAAAAATTACTTCTTATAAGTATCAATAATCATGACTTATGGCCCTGTCTCAGACATCAGAATCACTGTGTTGTGATAGCATGCCTAGAGCCACACCTGCCTGCAATGTCAAAATCAAAACATGAATGAGAATACCAGTAGGTAGTTAGTGAAAACTGAACCAAAACATTAATGAAGTAAATAAGAATGGTAGTGAAAACAGGAACAGAGCACTACCTCAAAGGCTTCACGATGTGGCATAGAGAGGCTTCGATTACGCAGACGGTTTAAAGTTGTCACTAACAAGTTTTCTTGCTCTGCAGCCTATTCGGATGTTTGAACCTCCATGTTCATTGCTCTCTTCAAGTCCTTGAGAATCTCATGGATCTCTTCCGGAGTTAGCTGGGTTGCCATTTTCGAGTGGTTTTCTGTTCAACAAAGGCTTCTAGTGAATTTGTGTCATTCATGACTTTTTTCTCTCTTCTATATTTTTAAATTAATTGCGATGGATAATTATTAAATATAATTAGTGAATTTGTGTCATTCATGACTTTTTTCTCTCTTCTATATCTTTAAATTAATTGCGATGGATAATTATTAAATATAATGCATGGTCTTATAGTATCACGTCAATCATACCTGTATGATACCATAGACTTTCTCTCGCGATTTATGTTAAATGATAGGGAATTTACAGTCCATTTGAGGAGAAAAACAAATGCCCATCGAGCTTGAAAATCTTAGGCCCATTTAGAGCCCATTTGATAATGAGAAGAAAGAACTGATTTGACATGAAAATCTTCGGCCCATTTGGTGATGAGAAAAAGAAGAACCCAATTGACATGAAAGTCTTAGGCCCATTTGGAGCCCGTTTGATGATGAGAACAAGAAGAACCCAATTGACATGAAAATCTTAGGCCCATTAAGGGCCCATTTGAAGATGAGAAAGAGAAGAAGATAGTGACAGATGTGAGCAGAAATGGAGAGCAGCCAAAAATCATAGTTAGTAAATATGAGCACGGTAAAAAAATAGTATGGGAATTTTACGGGAATGATACGGCAAACAGTGAAAAATATGTTTATAAAAATTTGGCCTTAAAATTTGGATACGGAAAAAATACAGTATGGGTATATATGGATTTAATACGGTATATTGTCAACATTCGACCCTCCACGTGCCTTCGCTCCCAAGCTTCTTTAACGTACCCTGTCACTTTTATTTCACCCAAGAGAAGATGTTCCTGGAATGAAAGATCGCTTTTTCTTCTTTCTCATTAAGAGAATGCATAAATCTTTGGTAAGATGTGTTTAAATTTTGGTGGTTGATTTTGTTTCGATTTTTCTTCCAAAAATTTTGCTTTTATAACTGTCGTTTAAGTTATTTTATATCACAAGAAGAGATTGTGATCTTTGACTTTAATGGGGTTCTTGTTGCCGTTATGAAGTTTTCAGGTAGAGTTGAATTGAAAGCAAAAGCAAGTTCTAGACTCCCTGGTAATCTGATTTATTGTAAATNAGCTTCTAATGTTGGAAGAATATTTAAATCAATTTCTCCAAGTACAACTCTACTATTACATTGTTCGGCCATGGTGACTGATTGAATAGAATCAAAGAGAACAAAAACAACTGAGGGACGAAAAAAAATTAAAGAACCGGAGCAGCTTAAAAGAAAAGAAACAGATGAAGTTGGTGGGACTGTGGGAGAGACAAATGAATAAGACAAAATGATTAAAAAGGTTATTTAAATAGGCGGGAATATTTCCCACTTTCAAAGTATCTCCCACCCTGCAAAATCAGGGAAAAAAATAGTGGGAGAGAGAATTTTACTTTTTTATTAAAATTTGTGCCCACACCCAAAACGTCACTTAAAAGAAAACGGAGGGAGTATTATCTAAATAAATAAATTTCAAAGATTTACTTTGAAATTCATCTATAGTGCCAGTTAATTGGTTATAAGTGAGGTCTACATACTGTAATAAAGGTAGAGTGAATAGCCAAGATGGTAGGGACCCATTGAAAGAGTTATTATATAAACTAATATAAACTAGAATTCCACGGGGACTTACGTGAGAAGGGATTGGACCAGCTAGTTGATTAGACCGTAAGCTTAAAACAGAAAGTTGAGTTAAGTTGACAAAAAATTCTGGAAATCCACCGATGAAGTTATTGCCTCCAAGATCTAATGTATGAAGCTGATCAAAATTGGAAAGAAATGAAGGAATTTGACCTGCAAAATTATTAACTGAGAGCCTCAAATAATTGAGTTTTGTAAGGTTTCCAAGTGAAATAGGAACTGACCCATTAAGACTGCAACCAGAGAAATCCAAATGCGTCAAGTGCACGAGATTGCCGATGGAATTAGGTAATTCTCCAGGCAAAGTCATTTCAGAGACATCCAAATACCTGAGAGGGCTACTCCAGTTAACCTTTGGCAAAATACCTGTCAAGTTGTAATTATATGCTAAATTCAGGATTTTTAAGTTGGGTAGGAGAAAGATGTTATCTGGAAAGTTCCCTTGCAATTTACAATACAAGAGACTCAAAGAAGACAGAGAAGAAGATAGATTCATGAAGGAACTTGGTACAACAGTAGACATATTTACACGATCAAGAAGAAGTTCCGTTAAATCGGTCAAATTTTGAACTAACCCCTTTACAGTAGCTGTTTCAAGGGAATTTTTAGAAAGATCAAGCTTGACCAATTTAGATAAGTGGGTGATTTCAGATGGAATTTGACCAGAAAAGTTTGAGTGGGAAAGGTTAAGGTGTGTCAAACTAGTGAATCGATTAAAATCAGGAGGAATTTGAGAGAGATTGAAATCATTGTAAGCTAAGTTCAGCTTTTGCAAATGATTGAGAAGAAAAAGGCTACTATTGGAAGGGATATTTCCTTGAAGCCAGCCACAACTAAGATCGAGACCAATCACATGACCTGTTAAAGAATCACAAGTGACACCATCCCAAGAGCAGCAATCTTCATCCTCTTTCCAAGACATTGTTTTAGGATAAGAAGGACACCTTCCATCACAATATGGTGGAGTATCAATGATATAACTATTAAATGCAAAAAAAACTGAATAGTCTGCAAAATAATCACAATCAAAGGACGAACGATTGACAAAGGAAAAGAGTTGCTTAAATTGGAGGAGTGCAGAACTCTGGTCATGAGAGCAGAGTGTTGCAGAACTTTGAGAGCACAAATATAACAACTGAATGTATAAAATTTGATAAACCCAGAATAGACAACCCATTTTTTTCCGAATGATGAAATCACAAGGACATACAAGGTTATAAATAGAAAAAAAAAAAAAAAGAAGGGTCAACTAATATTATCTTCTTTTTTCATGAATCAATTCTGTGGTGGGAACTAATCTGTGAAATGTAGAAACCAACATGGACCGGACTAATTACACGGAATCTGCTAGGCCTGAATGTGAAGTTGCCGTCTTTTTCATGAATCAGTTCTGTGGTGGGGACTAATCTGTGAAACGTGGAAACCAACATGGACTGGAGTTATTACGCGGAATCTGCTAGGCCTGAATGGGAAGTTGTCTTCTTTTTCATGAATCAGTTCTGGGGTGGGGATGACTGGAGTAATTACGCGGAATCTGCAAAGGCCTGAATGGGAAGTTGCCGTCTTTTTCATGAAAGCGGGCCGTACTTTTGGGGAAAGCTTGCGTCACAACTCTTATGTTGATATGAAATTTCCCAGAAAAACACACTCAGTACTTCTGGTCCAACCATCTTCAATATCACAAAAAAACACTCAATCATCTTATCTTTGCGAAAATTTATTTATATTAATATGTTAATGTTCTCCCTTGATTCAAGGGGTGGTTGTAATCATAAATTGGAATTTATTTGAATGATTTTCAGTTGAGAGTTTTGAATACGACTATTTACTTTTATACGTTTTATTTTTTATTTTTTTGCATGTATAGTAGTTTGATTGTTTATGAAGCTTTGATCTAGGATCTAATTAAGTGATTATTTCATTTCTTTTTAGACCTTAGGTTAGTGAACATATTAAGTCCTTAAACCTTTTATTATTATTATTATTATTATTTTGATAATAATAAGTAATGATAATCCATGTCATGGCCATAAATCAACAAAGTTAAGGCCGTGATCATTTCTCACGTTTCAATCAGCTTACGTAGTAAACACGGCTTCAGTCCATGATATCACCCCCACTTGAATTCCAAAATTGTAAAGAACGAACAGCTGTGATCTCAGTCACCACCATTAATGCGTTATCACCGTTCAATTATTTTGAAAAACGATGCGCATAGTACGGGTACTATGTTTTAGTTAGTACACATATTAGTACTCATCCATTAGCACCCAAAGTATTATTCATAATAATTCATCAGTCATACATACTAATCAAAAGTCACGGGGCTGAGACAAAACTTGTATAATTTTTTCTCAAGTGGAGGGTCCTCCCTTTGTTGATTATTATCAAACCCAGTTATTACTCTCTCCAAAAATTTGTTGGAAGTCAAAGATCCCTTTGGTCTTTCTCTGACTATAAACATTGATCAGTTACTAGAAAATAAACACACGTCAACATTACGTATAAGAAAAGAACAAGAGACTTAATCTAGCTTCTAGGGTGGTTCTTTAAAGTCAACAAGTCAACACATACCTTTAAGAAAAGAACAAGAGACTTGTCAATGGAGCGTGTGGAAATTAAATGGGTCATTTTCCTACAATAATTTTTATGGGACTTATTATATCATCTATATAATCTATCTTAATATCTGTGTAATATCATCTAATATTATTAATGATACTATAAATCTGTTTTACACTCTTTTTAATTGTTTTGAATAACTTACTCATACCAGTTGATTATGTCCTACTTGAATAGTAAATACATAATTATATTTTATCATAGAAATTAGAAGGAATAATATGAAACTTACGTCTAATTACTTAGAAATTCTAAAACTATAATAGAGTCATATAAATAAGTATAAATAAGTTTTACATTTTAGGTTTACAAGTTTCATGTTATAAGTTTTGCAATAGTTAACTTTACCTACCTCCAAATTCCAACGGTGATCTGAATTGTCAGATCATTTATATGACAAACACCTGTATAATGGGCTAAGAAAGTTTCACATTATATTTTTTTAGCCTTTTTACACTTTCGTTCTTAAAGTTTGGAGTTGTATTTACCTCCAGTATTATAGGATACGAATAATTTTGTCTTGTCAAATACGAGTTTTTTAATAAAAAGTCTATAATATCCTTGCCCTCTTATTCATATGTTATTAGAAATGACCATAATTTTAAATACAAAAATTTGTCAAAGCAAAAACCAAAATGAACAACGTAAAAAATTTAAAAATATCCAATTTTTTACTTTTTTTAATACATATATTTTATTCATTTCTAATAATATGAAAATAAGATAACATGGTATTACAAATTTTCATTTAAAAGTTTTATTTTATTGGACTAAACGGATCATATACCAAACCTCAAGGATGAAAATGTCAGTAACCCTATTTTTGCTACCCACCGACGATCTGAATTTGGATCCAGATCCCATGAATGTTATTCAACTTTTTTTAAAAAACTTTTCCCAAAAACGCAAAAATGTGAGCCACACGGAGCCTAATTTTCTATGAATTTCATAATTGCATGCTATCATCCTAGATGATCTGATTCATAGTTCAAAGCTGCTGCTGATTACTATTATATAGCAATCCGTGATATATGATATTAATATCTTATTCATGGGCACGACGACTTTCAGAAAAAAAAAATATATATATTATGATAATATCCTCAATTAAAATTGCATAAAAAGAAAATTATAAAATTTAAAGTTCATTTTTTTTAATACTTCTACAACCACAAATTGAATTTAAAAAAAAATTACTTCTTATAAGTATCAATAATCATGACTTATGGCCCTGTCTCAGACATCAGAATCACTGTGTTGTGATAGCATGCCTAGAGCCACACCTGCCTGCAATGTCAAAATCAAAACATGAATGAGAATACCAGTAGGTAGTTAGTGAAAACTGAACCAAAACATTAATGAAGTAAATAAGAATGGTAGTGAAAACAGGAACAGAGCACTACCTCAAAGGCTTCACGATGTTCCATGGCAAGGCTTCGATTACGCAGACGGCTTAAAATTGTCACCATCAAGTTTTCTTGCTCTGCAGCCTGTTCGGATGTTTGAACCTCCATGTTCATTGCTCTCTTCAAGTCGTTGTGAATCTCATGGATCTCTTCGGGAGTTAGCTGGCTTCCCATTTTCGAGTGGTTTTCTGTTCAACAAAGGAAAACTTTACAAAATTGTATTGATAACAAAATGAATAACTTGAAACATAACAAAATTGTCATGATGAGGGATATTTCTTTAACAGTATATAAAAAAAAAAAAATTTGTGGGATCTGTGAATTCAGGAACGTTACTGATTATATTGAAGAAAACACGATCAAACACAGAATTCAATAATATTTATTCTAATCACAAAACATACTGCTCAAACAAGGATTAAAAAAAAAAACAAGGATACCCAGTTTCAATTAACATACCGAGTTAGAAGGCAATCAGAGAGAGATCGAAATTCAGAGCTAAAAATTGTTAAACTTAATGAGATCGTAAAACAACGTAATCCCAATAATAATTGAAAAATAAGGGAATTTATTCGATTAAAAAAAAAAATAGAGTTCAAGGAATAATGGATAAATAAAGAGTAAATAAAGCAGCAACGATTGAAATCAATCTGTCTCCGAAAGGTTATGCTAAATTGCTAACCCTAGCGCTTTTGCTCAACTCTTATGGGCCGCCCACCGACGTAGCCCAGCCCAATTCACTTCCTTAATCACCTGAATAAATTATCCCCCTAGACACAAACATACCCGTAAGAAAATGCTTCCAAAATTAAGCTTATGAACACTCATAAACTTACCGATTGTAACTGAAGTAGCTGAACTGATTTGAAAATACAAACTAAACTTTAAGAAAATAAATTCTTTGAACATGTAGACTAGATTTTTGTAACCGATATAAGAATAGTGCGGACAGATCCCTTGTATTTATACTAATGACAAAATCCTAATATCTATAGAAAACTTAATGAGAAAGGAAGTATACTTTATAATATGAATCCTACTGAAACAAGACGATTGAAATAGAACATTAATTAGGATTCCCACTTCACTAAGGAAATTAAATTTATTTAATTATCGAGATATCAGCTTATATATCGCCTCCGACCAAAGCAAATACATAAATAAGAACACCTGTCTAATCTTGTATCATGTCTCCCAAAATATATATAAAAGAAAATATATCAAAACCAAACAATAATACAAGCTTTGATTAGTCTCAAACAATACAAACAACGAACCAATCCGACCCCCAAAACCAAAAACTGAAACAAACCCAGAAAAAGTCAGATCAAACCCAGATCCCAAACACACAAACCCATCAAATCAAATCAATCCACAAACAAAATACACCAAACCCACCAAAAAAAAAATCGTTTGCACATCAACACACATAAAACATATTAAAAAAACCATAAATCAGGCAGCTTTAAGAGATTTACACAAAGAAATGGTGACCTGCTAGTGTTGATGATCAATAAAGAGAAACTTTGAGAGTTTTAGGTGCGTTTTGAGAGCAAAAGAGAGAGACTTTTGTTAGGGTTTCTTCCAAACTCCTCGGATCTGCGCCGTGGAGTTAAAGGGAAGGAGGCTAAGAGTAGTGTGTAAGATTTATATACCAAGCCCAAAGTGTTCTGTTATGTTATTTTTTCTAGGTTAATGTTTGAGTTCAATTTTCCTGTGTTTTTCCCTAATTGTCCTTGCTTTTCTTGCTTTTTACCCTTTAGGCCTTGTTTTCGGGACTAAAGTAGAAAATATTCATATTTGTAGGGCTTTTTAGAAAATATACCCTAAAACTAGGGCTCTTTTTTTTTATTATTATTTTAACTTTTGAGTATTATTTTGAAAAAGTTGAGTTGGGTTTTATTACGAGGATAGGATTTGAATTTGAAAATGTGTTTGATAAAATTATGCTTAATCCCCTACATTTGTTAATTTAGTTAAACACTTCATACAATAAAATTAAAAAATTAACAAAAACACTCCCATCCACCCATTAAATGTCGGCAGTCAGTCACCACCGTTGGACGGTGGCTGGAAGTCATCGGAATGACGTACGACCGACTGGATGTGACCGATTTGGTGTGTTTAGTTAAATTAACAAACCAAAAGGGTTAAAAAAATCTAATATTTTGAGTTGAATATAATATAATAGATTTTAAGAATAAGGAAACAATATGTATTTTGAATAGGATAGAGTTTTAATTATTCAAGAAATAATCAATATGTATTTTGAATAAAAAATCACATGTACGAATTACCTGGCTCTTGTCCATTGCCATTGTGATTTAGTTTTAATTATTCAAGAAATAATATTATTTCGGTACAGTAGAGATCTAGAAACAGGTTCACGAACGCCATTAATATCACGAATACAATTTTCGGTATTGATTATCTGGATATATAAGTGTCTCACAGACGTTACTCGCCAGGTTGGACGGTCAACATTATGCTTTAGTCAATATGATTTAATAAAATTTTAAAACTCTAATAATTAATAAATTTCTAAAATAAATTCATCCAAATCCAAAAGCACAATAACATTATAACATGAATAAAATAAATCTAAAATCGAAATGCAAAGATTTTAAAATTTATTATGCCATGTTGATATCATTGGTCTGATCGGTGATTTGGTACTATTCCTCCAATTCCACCTTAGATCAATCTGGTCCAACTAATATAATCGAGTTTAGGATGTACCCGAGTCAGACAAGGGTTCGGTTTCTTATTGGACCAAGGTCCAATTTGGGTTTTAAAACAATACCTAAAAGTGCAATCATGGTCAAATCTTGGTTTATTTAATGATAAAGGACATCTTAGAACGAAAATTTATTGATATAACAAACATTCTATTTTCGTGTCACATTGATAACCCAATATTAAAATATAATCACCACTAACAATTTTTTAAGATGCTCATCCAACCCATAAAGTTTTTGTGAGTCACAAAAACTTAGTATTATAATCACAAATCTTAATCTCAAAGCATCATGATTATCATCCACCATAGATTATCTTCATAATCCTAACAATAAACCAACACACAATGTCCATATAATTAAACCCTAATTACCACGTTTAAAATACACTTAATCTAGATCTCCATGACCCCATTTGAGATCTGGTCTACAAAGATTGATCCCATTTACTAATTTCAATAATGACCCAATTGAAACTAGCCAATTAGGATTAGAAACCCTAGACTTCTCATGAAACTTGATTACTTCTAGCTTCTAGGGTGGGTCTTGAAAGTCAACAAGTCAACACCTACCCTTAAGAAAAGAAAAAGAGACTTGCCAATGGAATGTGTGGAAATTAATGTGTCATTGTCCAGTGCACCGCCCCACATGTGATTGTTGTGGGGTACGTGTCAGCTGCTTATTGGTTTAAATTGCAGCTGGGAAGTAGTTCCTGCCTGGTGACCATGGCCCTTGCTTTGCACCGACTTCATTATATGGTTTCATGGCGTGTCGTTTTGAGTGGCTTAAGTAAATCACGTCTTCTTATAATTGTGGGCGCCTACAATGAGGCTTATTATATCATCTATACAATCGTCTCTATTAGACTATCGTAATTCCATTTAATATTACTAATGATATCGTAAATATGTTTTATACTCTTTTTTATTGTCTTAAATAATTTACTCATACTCGTTGATTATGTCTTATCCAAATAATAAATAAATAATATGTAATTGTATTATATCATAGAAATTAGAAGGAATAATATGAAATTTTTAAGCCTAACCACTTATAAATTCCAAAGATATGATAAGGTCACATAAAGACGCATATTATAAGTTTTATATTTTAGGATTACAAGTTTTACGCTATAAGTTTTACAGTAGTTTACAGTTAACACTAACTTTACCTACCTCCACATCATCCTAAAGATGATTTGAATTGTCAGATTATTATATGGCAGTCACCTGTATAATAGACTAAGAAAGTTTCACATCATATTTTTGCGGATTATTTGCACTTTTATTCTTAAGGTTTGTGGTTGTACTTACCTCCGACATTATAGAATATGAACAGTTTGGTTTAGTCAAATGCAAATTTTTCAATAAAATGTCTATAATACCCTTGTTCCTTTATTCGTATGTTATTGGAAATGGTCGCAATTATATATATATATATTTATTTATCAAAGCAAAAGCCAAAATGAGCAACATGAAAATTTCAAAAATATCAAATTTTTTTCTTTTTTTAATATATCATTTCTAAAATATGTAAATAAGATAACATTGGTATTATAAATTTTTATTTAAAAGTCTTACTTTATTGGACTAAATTTTCATATCCCAAACCTTAAGGATGAAAGTGTAAATAACCCTATTTTTACCATCGACCAACAATCTGAATCTGGATCTGCATCCGGTCCGGANATATATTAGTATTACATCAATAATTTTATTATAAATATAATGTGATAGAGTATTATCAGTCGCATTAGATATGGATAAAGTAGATATCAGTCCCACTAATAATTATTTGCCAGATAGTACATGTATACAATTGTGATTTAGGCACCATGAGGCATAAGCAAATCCCCTTGGTGCTCCTTTGCACACTATTGTCCACAGTTTTGCTTGCCTTCGAATTAATCTGAAGCTTTGTCTCAATGACAAGGGTTTGGATCATATATTATTTTTTGGGGACGTTTGGATCATATAATGTTTTTTTATCTTAGTAATAAAATTATTGGAAAGAAAGATTACATTGTAGATTATCGAGTTTAAACTTTTATTGTACTTGGTTCAATTGGGATGTATTAATAATTAATGTGTTCGGTTGATAGTAATAACAGATGTCCTAAAATACCCTTTTACTAGAATGCCCTTTAGATGATTACTATATATAAATAATTAAGGGCTTGTTTGTTTTATTATTTCAAACCCTATTCTCTATCCTATTCCCAAAATACTTGTTTGTTTAATTACTTGGGAAATACTATTCTATTTTTTTATTAGACCCCTTAAGTTTATTAACTTAATTAAACACCCCCAGAAAAAAGTTTAAAAATTAACAAAAACAATCCCACCCACCCATAGTTGCCAGATTTCGGCAACCACCGTCAGTGGTGGCCGGAATTTGTCACAAGTCACAACGGCCTAAAAATGACCGAAAATGGCCGTTTATTTACCGATCTGGCCGGAAAAGGCTAGATCTGATGGCCAACAGAGACGGCCAGATTTGGCCTTTTGCAGCCGTCGACAGCCAGTTCTGGCCTTTTGCAGCCGTCGACGGCCAGATCTGGCTGTAGACTAGTCGAATCTGGCCGATGGTGGGGGTGTTTTTGTTATTTTATAAATTGGGTGTTTTGTAATTATTAACAAAGCTAAGGATATTTTCGTCCACATTGTCCACTGTTTTGGGGCAAAATTGAAAAGAAATTTAGATTACCGAAGTAATATTTTAACACCACCCTCCCCCCAGGTAATATTATTCCTGATGATTTACCCCATTTTTGGCACTATTTGTCATCTTATTTTTTGGTAATGTTTTTGTACAAAAATACCAAATACAGTAATCTACTCAATTAAACAAATAATACCCTTATTAAAAAATTTCAACCCGATCCAACTGGGCCCTTAGGATATTTATATTTTTACCAAACATTTATGGTGCGCAGCAGGAAAGCTGAATATCTTTTGATACCCAAAAACTTGTATAGTGAAAAAAA
This sequence comes from Pistacia vera, assembly GCF_008641045.1. NCBI lineage: Eukaryota > Viridiplantae > Streptophyta > Magnoliopsida > Sapindales > Anacardiaceae > Pistacia > Pistacia vera. The sequence continues at coordinate 980,170 of NW_022196100.1, read as the reverse complement.
TATCATCCATTTGTTTCACTTATTGATGCCATAAAATTCACATTAATAGGAAAGCTAAATTATCTTGTACACTCTTTTTCACAGGTTTGAAAGGCAGCGATGTCCTCTTTTCTTGTGGAATCCAAAACTTCACTGCTCACCAATAGGATTTCACACTCCATATTCCATAAGGACTTTTGCGGTAAACCATCTTCAATTAATTATCTTTAGGCTATGTGTTATGAGATTTTTGTTTACTTGTTCTATTGGGAATTAATTTACATGTATTACATTGGCCACGAGGTTGTTTACTTCTCTCAACTTTCGTTGTATTGGTTAGCCTATAAAGAGACCATTTTTGTTGTATTGGTTATAATGTTTTGGGAAGGTTTTCCGTTTTCGTGGTTGTTCGTTAAAAATATGTCTTAATATCAGCTTTAACAATAATGTGATAAATGTTGAAACAAAGTTCCTTAAAGACTTTGGCTTTTAGGAGTTAAATTTCGATAAAATGTATTAAAATTGAAAAGTGACATAATTTCATATTAATGAGATGTATTAAACTTAAAAATTCAACTTAAATTTCTCTATTTTGGTAGTTAACATTAAATGATGTCAAAACAATAATAGAGATGACTAAAACATAAACAACAACAAGTGGTACAAAAAAACACCAGTGAATTGTATCAAGATTTGGATACTGCTTAACCCAACAACCATAAAAGGTTATCAATAATTCGTTCAATAATATATAAAAAAACTCCTTCTGTTACGGCTGAAACAACTTTTAAATGGTTTCTCTTAAAAAAAAAAAAAACCTATCCCGAATGTCAAATAAAAGCCTAAATTAAAACATTATCCCAGAAATTTCTAAAAAGTCCAAAACTTCAAAAACCCCCGAAAAATGATAAAGCGCCCAAAAACCATCACCGACTCCAAAGGCTAAACAATGACAAACTTGGTATTAATAGCGTGAGAACCATACCTCATATAAGCAGTTAGTCTTTCGTCCCGCACTCTCGTAAACCTAAATTCACATTAAATCAATAAGCGCATGTCGTTGAGGCAGAGCGTAGAGAGTAGGAGGTCCAACCGCGACATTGCGACATGATGGACGCGCCAGGAAACAACACGGTGGAGATCATCTTGCAGAAAGCGGACCCGATGAGGCTTACTCCGGAGCTATAGAACACATTTTGCGTAAGATCCGGAAGAAGGCCTAAGGCCTTCAGATTTCGCTAAACGTTGGTGAGAGGTTCACGATTCTATCGAATTATGAACCTTTGATTTCACTGTATGTAGTGTTTTACTGACTTATGATACTTTTTGATCAAACTAGAGAGCTTATACTTCTGCTATTCAGAAGAGACTCAGTTTCATAATTACGCATTGCAATCAAGCTTTATGAATTAAGGCTCTTTGGTTCTTTTTTTCATATTTTTATAATTAAATTTTATTTATTTATTTATTATTTAACTGAACTATAGAGCTATTTTAATTTGCATATGTTATATTGAATTTTGACTTTGAATATTAAGTATGATTTTTTTGACTTTTAATGAAATTTGAATGCTCTCGTTTATGGGTAATGTAGGCTATATTTTTGATTTTCTTTGATTTCCATTAAGGTTTGTTCTAGTTTTAGGGTTTGAAGTGCTTGGAACGTTCAAGGTTGATGAACTTTCTCATGTAGTAATTAATTCATGATTACATTGACATCCTACCCATCTATGGTATCTGGTTGTTTGGCAGTGATGGTAATCTACAGCTTGAGGTCACCACTCAGTTCCGAGAACTTTTGTCACATTGGTGAGACTTGCTTTTGGTAATGCACATTTGGATTCTGATTCTATGCACTATTTTTATGACAGACTGAACTGTATCTCTATTCTGTTTGACAGAATGCAGCCCTCCTATTGGAACGTTTACAAGCTGGTGGTGTTCTCTCGTTTGTTGAATCTTATGGGAAACTTTCGCAACTCAACTGTTAGTTAAAACTTTATTTGTTTTGTTGGTATATCCGGTATCAACTGATGGAGAGTTATATTTTTATCTGGTAGCTGACGCAGTAAATTCTGATCCATTTTGTTGGTTTGGTGAGAAAGAAGAAGTAATAAAAGAGGTTTCTTTATTAGAGTGGTCTCATGCTTGTATAATTCAACTTTGATTTCGTGTAACTGTATAGATGGTTGATTTATGCGCAAAGAAACTTGTTTATAGTTTGGGTTTATTTTTTATCTGGGTAAATTTGGAACTATGAATTTTCGTGCATTAATGTGTAATTCTGAACAATTTTGTTGGTTGGTGGGAAAGAAGTAATGAAAGAGGGTTTATCTTTATTAGAGTGGTTTCTGATGCCTATTGTGGTGTTTGATTCATTTTTGCAAGTTTTTATGTGAAGTCAATATATACTAGTACTTTTATTATCCAGTCAGTGCGGCTGTTTAGATGCTCGTGTACAGTGATTAATTATCAAAGGAATATGTATCAATGGCAATATAAGAAAACTCAGCTTTAGAGTTTAGTAATCCTTTGTATTTGTGAAATGCTATGAGTTTTTGGAGTTTAAGCGGGGGTTTGAGTTTGAACTTGACATGACTGAGAGTTTGGGGTATATCTGGTTATCAAAAGGGGAAAAAAGTTAAAACAGTTGTTTCGGCTTTGTCTATGATGAAGATTGTATCTTGGGCTGTTTTCTGATGATACTAATTGATACTCGTTAGTTTGATGTGTGTGGACTGTGGGTGTAGCTTGCTGGCGCTTTTTTTGATGTTGAGTAGTTGTGGCAGTTGATGGCATCCTCGGCATAAAATCTGGGGCATTGTGGTTACTTTCCAGAGATTAAAACCCATCTTCTCAATTTCTTTGAGGAAGGAGCTTCGCTAAGATTACTGGGAGAATAAGACTTCTCCCCTTCAAAGATTAGTACCCCCTTATTAAATATCTGTTATTTTTACCTGTGCTCTTTTGTTTCATATTACGTTTTGAATACACTACAGTTACTGATAGTTCCTCCTAACACCAGGGTTGGACATTTGTGGTAAACAACTGATAAGTCAGGGTGCAATCCCCTGAATGTGTCGATTGGGATGTTTATCTAACAGATTGTCAATTCTAACTATTAAGGTTGTTGAGTCTGTTGAAACCCAGATAAGAACTTGGTGCCAGCGTGAAAGGTTGAGGTATTCTATGTATCGGAAAAAAAAGAATTGAGCCCTTGTAGTTCTAGATTTCTCATTAGGATTCCTGAGTTGTTGTGATTTTAGAGTTCTATTAGTATTTTACATATTTTTCTTTTTTGGATTTGAGTTGTGGTAATTTATTGAGCTAAAAATCAAGTGTGCACTGGACCAGTTGATGAGTGGAGAAGTGTAGTGTGGTCATGTGTTGGGGAATGAAGGTGTGAGTAAGGGTGGAGATGAGTTGGTCGGCTATCAGTCTGGTGATAAAATAACAGAATAGTGGTAGTGGGTTGATTTTACAGCGGGCATACAGGGCCTTCTGGTGGAAAGTTTGTTGATTTGGCACTGAGTAAGAATTTATGTCAAATCAGAAATTTTGATTGTTTATTCTTCTCTTGCGCATACTGAAGAGGTTGGCAAACACCTGGTACATTTTCAGAGTGCTGATCGTTCCTGTTGTTTGTGTTTCTGGATAATAATTTTCTTGATGTCACATTAGTTGTTTTGATGTTCAACAGTCAAAAGCATTTGTTGAAATGCAAGTTTCATCTAGATATAGTAACTTTTTAATGCTGGATGTCAACAAACTATTATTATCCAATCAGACTTCCTTTTGATCCAGGAAAATATCTTTATTGGTTCCTGTAATGATATTTAGACATCTCTCAATGGTAATCCTTTCAGTTGTACATGATTCAGATTTTAAGCAAGATTATTGTTGAACGGTAGTTTACAGTTCATGTGTTCAACATGGATGCCAAACAAAACCATTATTTTCCAATCAAGTTCCTTTTGACACCAGGGAACCGTCTCCATCAGTGCCAACAAATTATTATACCCTTCCTCTATGGTAATCGTTTCATTATTGTATGGATGCTAAGCATGATTAAGACGTTTAGTGAGATTATCTGTTGAAAGACAAAAGTTCCTTAGTATTATACATGTCAACATGGATGTCACAAAACCAGTAGATCCAATCAGGTTTCCTTTCAGCAGTAATTCAGTCTTGCCAACAAATGATATAATACCATTTCTAAAGGGTAATCTTTTCTTATATATGATTTAATAGCTAAGTGAGATTGATTAATTATTGGAATAATGTCACAGTTCAAAGTTATATGGTTTTTGCTGATATCGGCTTGGATGATTGGCCCATGTATTGCTTTTTCAAATTTATTATTTTTACTGTAATATCTTACATATAAAGATAAATATTTCTGTTTTCCTCCAGTTTACAAGAGTATTCCGTGGAGACAGCCATAGCCATAATTGCTGATGGAAGCATCTTAAGATCGACACCCAGCACCTGAGGGACCTTAGTTTTCGAGTTGGGTCATCTAATCAGTTTATTGGTGAACTCCATAGTCAGCTTGACATGAGTATAGGGATTGTACTATTGGTTGAAGGCTTGCACATTGTGTCTAGCTCACCCCCTGTATCATAGTTACGTTAATGTATCATCACCGTGCCCTTCTGGTTTCAGCAATATTTTGGGCACGAGTAGGTAGGAGTTGATGGCCTTGACCTGAACCTGTACCATCAGTCTTTGCAGCTACTGAGACATTTCAAGCTGATCACTGAGCGAGTACACTTAAATGCGGTTATAAAATTGAACAGGGCTCACTGCCAGGGAAAGGTACGAAAGTACTTCGTACCTACATGTAGACGTGATTGAAATGGTGATTTTTTTTTTTTTTTTAATTCTTTCAGTCTTAACTGTTGGATCTCTACTACGAATACTTAATTCATGGTTGATACTATTAAATGTCCATAAAATATACGCTGTTATAATTTATGATTTCCTCTGGAGCATAGAAACGGTGTAATCTGTTTCATTTATGACAGATTCCCACCTTTAAGTTGATATCAACAAATCTTGTTAAGAGAGTCTTTCCCAGATATAGTCAATAAGTATCTTTTAGACCATGTGCTTGATGGTACCTATTCCATTTGTTATACCCAGTAATATGTGTTCTGGTCAGCACCAGAGTGTTGATATATTATATACATATACATCCTGCTAACTATTGTTGTTTTCAGACCAATTCTTTGTAGATGATTATATAGCCCCCCACCGTGATACATTTGTTAGAAGTAGCTACCAGTTGGAATTGGGTTAGTGTCCGCGGTTTCGACATTCTCCTGCTTTGGATCTCTTCTGTTTGTATTTTTGTCATGGTTATAGAATTGGCCGGCTAGAATGGCATATCTGTATCAGTTTGTTGTTGTTGCCACATGTTCTGATTCTGCATTTATTATTTTAGTAGGTTTCGGCCATTGATGAGACAAATATCTGAAGAACCCATCTCGTTTGGCTTTGTTTCTGATTCTCTATGAGTGGTTCCAGACAACCCTTTGATCCAGAGATCCAACTTGATAAGATTTGGTAATTTTATATACGGATTTTCTCATCTAGGTTCAACCAATTAAGATATTTCAAGGTTTGGTATGATACACGTAATACGTTCTAACTCTTTTTTATTGTCTGAGTAACTTTCCTCATATCGTTGATTATGTCCTACCCGAATAATAAATACGTAATCAATAATTGTATTTTTATCATAGCAATTGAATGAATCGCAGGAGTGAAACTTACGTCTAATCACTTAGAACATTCCTGAAAGCTATGAATATATCCAATAAGGATTCGATTAATTCTTTAGTTATATAAGTTTCACAATTAGAAACGTTTTGCAGTTTACCCTTTCATTTTTAAGTTTGGAGTTGTATTTACCATCCACATTATAGGATGTGGAAATTTTGCCATTTGTAATAATTCTCTCATTGGCAACTGAGGCCAATGCTAATTAGGATATTTATAATTTAATTTTTCTATAAATTGAGTATTAGTTTATTGATATTCAAATTTCAACGTTTAGTCTTAAATATGTATTTTTTTTGAATAATCTATTGTTGCATTTAAAATTGAATTATTAAATAATTTTTTTAATGCCTAGACACAGTTGTTTACTTAATCTCTTAACCATTCTAAAAATTACTTTGTCACAATACGGCAGGATTTCTTTTCAACAAATTTCATGAAACTTTTTAAATCCCTTAAAACTTATTGTCCTAAATATTAAATCCCCATTAAATAATATATTATATATATATATATAAATATATATATATATTCTTTTTTTTTTTTTTTTTTTTTTATTTATCCTTCTTTCCTTGGATTAATTATCATTGATTCAGTAGTGATTATTTTATCATCTTGATTGCACAAGTTTAATGAAAGTACAAGTAACATTTGCAATTGATACAACATTACTTAACGCTACATATTCAACTACAAACGGAATCCAGAAATTTGGCAATCCTTCATCCCACCATCCTCCACACCCTACAAACACGGTGTGACAAGCAAGTTACTGCATTAGAATAAAGCGGCCAGGTGTATATATATAGATGTTACATGTATGAATTAACTTAATATTATTTCAGAAACATTGATCCATAACATTTTGCGTCTAATCACTTTGAAATTCTAAAGTAAAGTCCAAATCAATATTATATTATCAGTTTTACCATTTTAGGTTATAGTTCATGTTATAAGTTTTGCAGTAGTTAACTTTACCTACCTGCCAAAGTCCAACGGTGATCTAAATGGTCAATCATTTATATGGCAGACACCCTGTCTAATGGGCTAAGAAGAGTTCCCAGTAATTTTTTCCGGCTTTTTTCCACTTTCGTGCTTAAGGGTGGGAGTTGACTTACCATCTAGTAGTTAGCTCGAAATATTGTCTGTCTAATACGATTCTCCAATAAAAAGTCTACAATATCCTTGTTCTCCTTATTCTATGGTATTAGAAAATGACCATAATTTTAAATACAAAAATTTGTCAGCAAAAACCAGATGAAACAACGGACAAAATTTAAAAATATCCAATTGTTAATAAAATAACAATAATTAAAAAGAAAAAAAAAGAAAACCCACTTGAAATGACAAACATATAATAATAATAGTTCAGACCATTGGCTTACATTAAACTCACCCCTAAATAATAACAATAAACCTTCTGCTCTTGTGAATCAGACTATTCTAAACTAGACCCTATTTGAGTTTAGACTATAATTTGCAGGGAAACTTACCCATGAGTAATCAGACTGGCCCGAAATCAACGGGGTTTGACATCACATTGGTGTCGGTCTCGCTCTGATGCAATTTTGTTGGGTGCCCTGTGTTTTGTTTCTCAGTTCTCTAAGAATAGAGAAGGGCCAACTCCACTGACACTCCGAGGAACTGTGTTGGTGAGGCCGCCTCCAACATACCTGCCTGCAAAATCAAAACCAAACATAAATGAAGTTTAAAAACAGAACCAAAACATACATGACACAGAATTTAGCTAATGAGATCTCAGAGCATTACCCTCAAGGTTTCGGGAGTTCCATATTAGTGCCACTTTCTCCTTTAAACGGTTTTAAAGTACTCATTAATTTTTCTTCGAGGGCAGCTTCTGGGTTTTTGCTGCTCTCCGCAACTCCGTGGAAAGCTCATCGAGGTTGGGGTGGGCTGCTTCCCATTTCGAGTGGTTTTCTGTTCAACAAAGGAAAACTTTCAAATTGTATTGATACATAAAATGAATATTTGAAGCATAACCACCACTACTAAAAACAAGAATTATAACCTTGGAAAATAACACAATTCCATAAAAATTAGAAAACTCTTTACTAAAATAAACTTGAAAAATAAGAAAACACTGTCATGTGAGGATTTTTTTTAACAGTAAAAAAAAAAAAAAAAATTGTGGGATCTGTGAATTCATGAACTTACTATAATTGAAGAAAACAACTATCAAACACAGAATTCCAATAATATTTATTCTAATCCACAAAACATACCATTACCGAGTTTTTTCAATTACATACCGCTCAAACAAGGATTAAAAAAAAACAAGATACCCAGTTTTCAAATTAACATACCGCTCAAACATGAATTTAAACAAACAAGGATACCCAGTTTCATTACATACCGATTAAACGGCAATCAGAGAGAGATTCGAAATTCAGAGCTAAAAAATTGTTAAACTTAATGAGATCGTAAAAACACGTATCCCAATAATAACTGAAAAATAAGGGAATTTATTCGATTAAAAAAAAGAGTTCAAGGCATAATGGATAAATAAAGAGAAATCTGTACCTTCGCGAAGCCGTAGTGGAGAGTAAATAAAGTAGCAACGTGATTGCAATCAATCTTCTCGAAAGGTTATGCTTAAATAGCTACCCCAGCGCTTTTTTCAACTCTTTCTGGGCCGCCCACCGCGTATCCCCAGCCCATTCACTTCCTTAATCCCCTGATAAATTGTCCCCCCTAGACACAAACATACCATAAGCAATGCTTTCAAAATTAAGCTTGCTGCATCATGAATTGACCACCCCTTGCCATTGTCCACTGTGATTTTAGTTTAATTATTCAAGAATAATATTATTGTCGGTAAGTAGAGTCTAGAAACAGGTTCACGAACCGCCATTAATACACGAATACGATTTTCGGTATTGAAATTTCGGGAGCTATAAGTGTCTCACAGCCTTACTCGCCAGGTTGGACGTCACAGTATGCTATTAGAGTCATATGATTTAATAAAATTTTAAACTCTAAAATTATAATTTCTAAAATAAATTCATCCAAATCCAAAACACAATACCATTATAACGAAAAAATAAATTCTAAAATCGAAATGCAAAATTTAAAAATTTATATGCCATGTTGATGTCTTGGTCCTGACGGTGATTTGGTACTATTCCTCCAATTCCCCTTAGATCAATCTGGTCCACTAATCTAATCGAGTTTAGGATGACCCGAGTCGACAAGGGTTCGTTCTTATTGGCCAAGGTCCATTGGGGTTTTAAACCAATACCTAAAAGTGCCATCATGGTCAAATCTTGTTGATTTAATGATAAAGGACATCTTAACGCAAATTTAACTATCTCCCAAATATTCTATTTTCTGTCACATGATACCCAATATTAAAATATCTCACCACTAACATTTTTAAGATGTTCATCACCCAACAGTTTTTTGTGAGTCACAAAACTTAGTATTATAACACAAATCTTAATCTCAAAAGCCTCATGATTTTAATCATCCACCATAGATTATCTCTAATCCTAACAATAAACCACACAGCGCCCAATGTCCAGATAATTAAACCCTAATACCAGTTTGAAATACCTAATCTAGATCTACCATGACCCCATTTGAGATTCTGTCTACAAAGAATTGATCCCCATTTAACTAATTTCAATAATGACCCCAATTGAAACTACCATTGGCTTCGAAACCTAGACTGCTCATGAAACTTGATTACTTCTAGCTTCTAGGGTGGTCGTGAAAGTCAACAAGTCAACACCTACCCTTAGAAAACAAAAGAGACTTGCCAATGAATGTGTGGAAATTAATGTTCATTGTCCGTTCCCCGCCCCACATTTGATTGTTGTGGGTACGTGTCATCTGCTTATGGTTTAAATTGCAGCTGGAAGTAGTTCCTGCCTGGTGACCAGGCCCTTGCTTTTGGCACCGACTTCATTCTATGGTTTCAAGCGTGTCGTTTTGAGTGGCTTAAGTACATCACGCGTCCTTCTTAAATTGTGGGCAGCCTACAATGAGGCTTATTATATCATCTATACATCGTCTCTATTAGACCTATCTTAATTCCTTATATACTAATGATATCGTAATAGTGTTATACTCTTTTTTATTGTCTTAACTAATTTCCTCATACTCGTTGATTGTCTTATCCAAATAATAAATAATAATATGTAATTTGTATTAATATCATAAGAAATTAGAATGAATATATGAAATGTTTAAGCTAACCACTTATAAATTTCCAAAGATATGAAAGGTCACAAAAAAAAGACTCATATTAATAATGTTTATATTTTTAGTATTACAAGTTTTACTGCTATCAAGTTTTACAGTAGTTTACATAACCAACTTTACCTACCTCCACATCATCCTAAAGATTATTTGAATTGGCATATATTATATGGCAGTCACCTTCGAATAGACTAGAAATTTCACATCATATTTTGGCGGATTATTTGCAACTTTTATTCTTAAGGTTTGTGGTTGTACTTAACTTCCGACATTATAGAATATAACAGTTGGGTTTAGAGGTCCATGGCAAATTTTTCAATACAATGTCTATAATACCCTGTTCCTTTTCTTCGTATGTTATTGGAAATGGAATCGCAATTATATATATAGATATTTATTTTCAAGCACAAGCCAAAATGAGCAACAGAAAACTTTCAAATATCCAAATTTTTTCTTTTTTTTTAATATAACCTTTTCTAAAATATGTGAATAAATTAACATGGTATTATAATTTTTATTTAAAAGTCTTAACTTTATTGGGACTAAAATTTTCATATCCTGCAAACCTTAAGGATGAAAATTGTAAATAACCCTATTTTTACACTCGACCAAAACAATCTGAATCTGGGATCTGCATCCGTCCGATCCCAATGAATGTTATGGGTCCCCCCCTAGAAGACGGAGATTTGATTCAACTGGAAAAGACTGACAGGGATAAGCTAATGCTATGACGAAATGACTACAGGCTCAAATGTGTCCCTTGTCCGGCCTCATCAATTTGTAATTTGTAGGTGCAATGGACCATCTTTGGTCTGGCATTTCCATGAGCTCCACATTTCTTATTCACTAAATTTTGTTTTCAATTTTCCTACTAGAATGTTCTATTTTTTGTTTATTAGTAGGTGATAACGTCCTCAGATCATATATTGATAACTACGATATATTGGTAGGTAATAATGTCGTGTTTAAACTATTTTGAGAACTCAATAGTTTTTAAACAAATTTAATGAATACCCGTGTTAAAAATACAATGGATTTTTCCAATTGACTTGTGGTTTTTATGTTGAACTTTTGATTTCGTTACTTATTATCCTATAACATAATAAAGTTGATTTACCCCGTTGCTTTATGATCCCTTGGCACTCAAGGCCACGAAAACTGTTTTTAACTATAGTTTGTTGTGTGGTTCCGATAATAATGTCAATACTTACGGCTATTGATTAGCCCAATAGTGGTCAAACAAATTTAAAAAACCCACAAAAAATATTTAAGATTTCCGATCTGATTCTTTGAGTATAAGCTAGGAATGATTTATGATTAGTGAAAAACCCTAAAGTTGGACGTGTGTAGGGTCGGTTATCCATAATTTCCTTTACTAACTTCTAAAACGTCTATGGAGCTGATAACCCAGTTTTTGTCAAAATTATTTGTTAAGAATAATAATTAAAAAAATAAAAAAACTATAGATGCAATACAAGACTATAACAAGATCAGCGCAAAGGAAGACAATGTCATCCACCAATGCCTCCCTTTTATCTTTTGCAAATATGGCCTCACAAATTTAACATGTGAGGTGTCTCCATTCACACCTAATTTTCCTTCATACTTGATCTCTTTTTTGGTCTTGTCTTCTTTCATTGTCATCTTGATTTTTTTTCCCATGTCTTTCCAACTCATTCTTCCCAAATTTTGAAGAAAAACAAAATTACTGTTTGAGAGACGGGGTTCGTTATCTTTCTTGCTTTATCGAGATAATGTTATCCTCCAGATGAGTGACGAGATTGATTACAAACTCTCTTACGACTTTATGGCTATTTTTTTTCCTTCTGTTTTGCAAACCCGAATACCAAATTGGAGTCTCTATCAAACATTATAATCAATTGAGTTTGAAAATTAGAGCTCTCGTTAAACCCTATAATTTTGCTTTTAAATGTGTAAAAGGGAGCTCAAACTCCAAACCTTACAAGAATAAACCACATATATGATGACGATTAGAACAACTATTACACGTAATCTTATCGAATAGTTTTAATCATTAGATTAATAACATATAGTTGATAAATGAAGAAAAAACAAGATTCTAAATTATTTATGTCGGCGATGATGTTATCAACAAGTAATCATATAAGATATTACCATTATAAGAAAGTCAGATAAGGACAAATTCGATATATTATTATTATAATAATAATAACCCTCATGGGTTAGTTATTTAATAAACCCTTAAGCATAAGATTAATATTAAATTAGGTAATAAATTTCACCTATTATTTTAATGTTATGGACTCATGGGTTAGTTAAAGGATACTTTAAAATAAAATAAATGGTCAAAAAGCTTTAAAAAATTATTTTTTTTAACCCCATTACTAATTTTATTAATCTTCACCTCCTCACCTTGACCCTACTAATATAATTAAAATTTAATTAATTTATAAATTTGGACGGTTTTGGTCCATAAAAGGAGCATCTGGTTTATGATTAGCCATGTGTACGGTACATATTTTTGGGCACGAATTTTGTAGCCAATGATAATAGTATTAATTATTCACAAAACATTATATAATATATAGTTTTTTATTATATGATATAGTTATGTGTAGTGGACATTCTTTTTAATGATATTTTAAATTAGACTATGATTTTGCCGTCAACTATATATTTTATTAAATTGTTGTTGGGTTTATCAAGGAGTTATTAATTTAATTTATTTAATTAAGAAACTTATCTCTTGATTGTGATATAATTATTAAATTAGATTAGAAAATCAAACTTCTATTTAGTTTAATTATTATTAAAATTAAACAAATCCTACATAATTGGAGGTGTTATTATGTATATAATATGGTTTAATGTTGTATGCAATCTCAAATTATTTGGATTAAGAAATTTAATAACACGTGCTGGTTTAATGTTTATGTTTTAAATTGTTGGAGAAGCATGCGTGCGCTGCCACATAGGCGCAGGATCATGCTCTGATACCANATGCCTAATGTGTTGTTTGATTCATTTTTGCAAGTTTTTATGCTGGAAGCAGTAGATTACTAGTACTTTTATTAGGTCCAGTCAGTGCGGCTGTTTAGATGCTCTGTACAGTGATTAATTATATAAAGGAATATTATCAATGGCAATATAAGGAAAACTCAGCTTTAGAGTTTAGTAATCCGTTGTATTTGGTGAAATGCTATGAGTTTTTGGAGTTTAAGCGTTGGTGGGGTTTGAGTTTTGAACTTGACATGACTGAGGAGTTTGGGGTATATCTGGGTTATCAAAAGGAGGGAAAAAAGTTAAAACAGTTGTTTAGCTTTGTTTATGATGAAGATTGTATCTTGGGCTGTTTTTTCTGATCGATACTAATTGATATCTCAGGTTAGTTTGATGTGTGTGGACTGTGGAGTGTAGCTTGCTGGCGCTTTTTTTTGGATGCTTTTTGAGTGAGTTGGTGGCAGTTTGATGGCATCCTCGGCAATAAAATCTGGGGCATTGGTTACTTTACCAGAGTTAAACCCATCTTCTCAATTCTTTGAGGAAGGAGCTTCGCTAAGAGTTACTGGGAAGTAAGACTTCTCCCCTTCAAAGATTAGTACCCCTCTATTATAAATATATCTGTTATTTTTACCTGTGCATCTTTTGTTTCATGATTACGTTTTGAATAACACTAGCAGTACTGATTAGGTTCCTCCTAACACCAAGGGTTGGACTTTGTGGTAAAACTGATAAGTCAAGGGTGCAAATCCCCCTGAATGTGTCTGATTGGGATGTTTATAGCATACAGATTTCTAACTATTAAGGTTGTTGAGTCTGTTTGAAACCCAGATAAGAACTTGGTGGACACGTAGGAAAGGTTGAGGGATTTCTATGTATCAGGAAAAAAAATGATTATGAGCCTCTTGTAGTTCTAGATTTCTCTTTAGGATTCCTGAGTTGTTGTGATTTTAGAGTTCTATTAGTATTTTTACAATATTTTTCTGTTTTTGGATTTTGAGTTGTGGTAATGTAATTGAGCTAAAAATGCAAGTGTGCACTGGACCAGTTGATGATGGAGCAAGTGTAGTGTGGTCATGTTTTGGGGGATGAAATGAGGTGTGAGTAAGGGTGGAGATGAGTTGGTGGTATCAGTCTGGTGATAAATAACAGCAATAGTGTAGTAGGGTTGATTGTTTAAAGACGGGCATACAAGGGCCTTCTGNTTCTTCAAATCATAGAGAGAGCCCATAGAGTGGAGGAACGCAACTGGGCTTTAGAGGAGGCAAAGCATGGCCCAGCAAAAACTAATAGATGGAATGGACCTGGTATTCATGTTGGGTCAAATAACTTTGGACCCAGAAATTTTAACCCAACCTTTAACCCAATTTCAACCCGACCCGATTCACTCAAATCCCCAAATTCAAATGAATCCCTAAAATCAAATACATTTCCCCATTCAGTCTCCAACGTGGGACGACGAAACACAGAGAATAATGCCATGGGTTCATCGTTTCATCCTTCTTCTCGTGAACACTCATCTACCACTTTCAGGTCCTTCGATAGAAGTCAGCCACCACGACGCGATTTACCGTTTCGAAAGATGACAGAGGCAGAAATCCAACGAAAGAGGGAAAAAGGTTTATGTTTCAAGTGTGATGGGAAGTACTTCTTTGGTCATAAGTGTGGTGACAAGCAATTTCAAGTAATTTTAGTTGACGAAGAAGAAGAAGATCTAGATCCAGGTGACGTGGAAATCAGTGAAGCAACGATGGAAGAACAAGGCCAAGGTAACGTTGAACTTTCTTTGAGTTCGGTTGTTGGAATCAAAATTATTTAAGAATAAGAATATTTTCATTTTAATAGATAAATCAATAGAAATAAAAAAGAAAAAAATAAATAATATATATATATATATAAACAAAAAGGGGAAATTCATTTTCATCCCTGAAGTTTTATGGAAGTAATTTTTATCCAAGCAATTATAGAAACCAACACTGTAATCACAATCAATCATCCATCTCTAAAGGAAGTTTGTTTCAGTTATTATTTAAGTTATGAAATTTTCCTTTTTTAAGATATGGTAATTGACCACCCATTGGTACAAGTCGAACCTAAGACTGGGGGGCGTTTTCAACCATGTGCCCTCTATCCATTCAGCCACAAGTGGACGGATAAGATATGAAATTTTCATAATAGCCATATTTGTCTCCTTAGAGAATAAGTTAAATAATGAGGTTATCGTTATCGTTTTTGTTATCTTTTTCACTATTTTTATTCTCTATTATTTCTTGTAGAATATGTAATATTTATTCATTTATAAGTTTGATTTCTTAAAAAAAAAAAATGGAAAATATAAAACATTGAAAAGTTGTTTTCTATATTTTCAATCACGGTAGGTAGAGAATACCTAGGGGTGCGAGACAACTCAATGGAATGCATCTATTTATCTATCTCTTGACTCGAAATGGGAATAAGTTTCAAAAAAGATCTTAGAGTTTCTAGGGTTGGGTCGGGAGGGTGAAAAATTTTTTTAATGAAAAAAAAGGTAGCATCGGGTGAATAGTTAGCCAGTGTGTTTCATCTTACGAGAACCCTTTGGTTGTCACAATATTTTATATTTATCGTAAAAAAATAATAATAAACTTGTTTTCATTTTTAGACACTACTTTTAGAAAATGATAATTTAAAAATACAAAATCAAACTTCTTATTTTTCATCTCTGAATTTTTTAGGGCAATGGTTAACAGATAAGGATTCCGGTGTTAGTCTAGAATATTTTGGATGAGAAAGTTATTTTTATAAAACATTAGGGGTTAATTTGTGATTTAGCTGAAGAACTCAAGAAATAACTAACCATAATATACATAATTAGGAACTAGGAAGTAAGAAGAAGTACACGGAGACGCAAAAGTAGAGAGTAGAATGGCTGAAGTGAAAAGCACTTCTAGTTAAAAGCACTTATAATACAGTAATACACAGAAGCAGAAGCAGAAGCAGAAGCACAGGCAGAAGTTACAAACACTGCTTTGAGCTTTGTGTATATTTTGTATTGTATGTACAACAAAACATTATTGTCTTTGTTTTCTTCTCCACACATAAAAAGAGAGAAACAGAACCCAACAAAACTTCTTTTAATTATGGATTATAATCTATCTCAAGATCTTCTTCTCTCTAGAAATCTCAGCTCCATATTTCCTCACTTCTTCTGCGTCAGTTTCCGGCAGCTGACGTCTGCTTCACGCCTCCTGCGTCACACTCCGGCTTTCTGATCTGGGTTCTTCTTTTCAAGGTCTTGCTTGCAACTGATAAAAAGCTTCTTTTTTGAGTTTGTTTTGGTTAAAGGGTGTTGTTTGGTTGCTGAGAAAGTTACGGGAAAGTTAAGACACGAAATGAAAGTTTGTTTCTTTCTTTATCTGAGAAAGTGAGTTTTTTTTAGCTTGTGTCAAACTTTCCTTCTGGTTTGTTTGGCATCCAGAAAGTTATCAAAAGGCAGAACAAAATGAAAAATTGACCTTCACGCATTACCATTTTCATATACTTCTCTGGTTTTTGAAAATTGATATTGATTTAAGAGTTTTAGAATTCTACGCAGCTTAGATTTACTCAAGGTTGTCTTTTTTCTTTTTTAAAAAATATTTGTTTTCCTTCATTTTTCTCAGCAAACTAACAAAAGGGCCAGCTTCAGTTTGGTTGTTGAGTCAATGGAAGGAAGATAAGAGAAGAAAAATATCAATGCTATGTTAACCAAACAGAGCATTTCCCAAACAGCCCTGTTTAAGTTAAATGAATGTAGAGTGATTTATTTTAATTTTTTTTTTTTTGTTTACTTCTGCCTAATTCTAATGATGAGTTGTTGGAATTCCATGTCAGATTGAATATTCTCTGTAATTCTATCAGATTCTAAGCCATTGTTTTTTACTTTATTAATTGTGTTCCACATTCACTGTTTTTTGTTCTTTTACCCTATAAACTGTTAGATTCTTAGCTTTCGAGTCAGATCATCATGTCTTTTACTTCAGTTACAGTGCAGTTCCATTCATTAGCTCCAAGTATCCGTTTGTTTATCAGGAAATACTTGAGAGAAAAAAAAAAAAAAAGAATGTACAATCTTCTTTCTCAGAGTCTCTAAGCAGTTTCTTTAAGGAAAATTTCCAGTCTTTGTATTCATTTTTTTTCGTTAAAAAAAGAGAAAAATTCTGGGAGCTGTGATGGAAGAAGCTGCAGAAGCATGGCGAAGAAGCCAGAAGAAAGATGACTTAATTTTAAGGTCTTCTGGGTTTGTAAATGTTGATGGTTCTAACAATTTTGCCTCAGTTTTTTCCAAGAGAGGCCAGAAGGGTGTTAACCAAGATTGTGCTATTGTCTGGGAGGTATGCATATATCATTTACTCTTAATTTAGTTTTGTATTTCTTTTCCTGTGTTTTCTTAGTAACTACTAAACAAGTTATTGTTAAACTCGAGCAGTAATGTTAATGTTTTTACCTATCAGTTTAAGTTTTTGGTTCCAGTTTTCTTCTTTTCTTTAATAAGAATATTTCCTACTGCTGCATTGACTG
Organism: Pistacia vera; assembly: GCF_008641045.1. Lineage (NCBI taxonomy): Eukaryota > Viridiplantae > Streptophyta > Magnoliopsida > Sapindales > Anacardiaceae > Pistacia > Pistacia vera. Next base: position 962,665 of record NW_022196100.1, on the reverse strand, counting down.
GGATCAAAATGTGGTTCTTGGTTGTGGTTTTGATGGACAAATGTGCATTTGTTTTGTTTTGTTACGGAGCAGGAATTTGGATGTCAAGAAGACATGATCTTTTGTGGGATTTTTTATGGACACGGTCCATGGGGTCATTTGGAATGTGTCATTATCCAGTGCACCGCCCCACATGTGATTGTTGGGGGGTACGTGTCAGCTGCGTATTGGTTTAAATTGCGACTGTGTAGTGGTTCCTGCTTGGTGACCAGTGGTCCTCGCTTTGCACCGACTTCATTATATGGTTTTATGGCATGTAGTTTTGAGTGGTTAAGTAAATCACATGTATTTATTAAAATTCGTAATATCTGTATAATATTATCTAATATTATTAATGATACTGTAAATACGTTTTACTCTCTTTTATTGTCTTGAATAATTTACTCATACTCGTTAATTATGTTCTACCCGAATAATAAATAAATAATACGTAATTGTATTTTATTTTATCATAGAAATTAGAAGGAATAATATGAAACTTACGTTTAATCACTTAGAAATTCCGAAGCTACGATAGAGTCATATAAAGATATGTATTACTTCCTTCGTTTTTTTTTTTTTTTTCAATTGTTGTTTTAGGTGTGGGCACAGGTTTTAATTAAAAAAAAAAATTCTCTCCTACTAACTTTTTTCTCTGATTTTGCAAGTAAGAAAAAAAACATCACAAATTTCTAAACTCAAATATACTACGTAACCGCTACAAACGCCAATTTTCTCCTTTTTCTCCCATGGACATCACTCAACCAGACCGGTCCACTCTCCCCGCACTTCTCCACAACGCCTTCGCTAAACGCCTTGCCACACATATAGACATTCTCTCTTTTCGCGCCGTCTGTAACTCATTCAAGGACTTTCCTTTCCCATCATCTGTATGGTCACTCTCCTCTCAACTCCCTCAAGAAACTTCAGCTTTTGTTAACACCCGTGTGGACTGGAAGGAAACCCCAGAAGCTCACGAGTTCAAGGCTGATCTTCCAGGGCTCAAGAAAGAGGAAGTGAAGGTGGAGATTGAAGACGACAGGGTGCTTCAAATAAGTGGAGAAAGGAACATAGAGAAGGAAGACAAGAAAAAGAGAGAAAAGATGGAAGCAGAGACATTAGAGAAAGAAGAAGTGGCGATGGAAAATAAGGAAGAGAGGAGAAGAAGGGAAGAGATACGATAAGATAAAAGATTAAAGAGAGACCGAGGCAAAAAGTAGAAATGATAAGATGAAATGGAAAGAGAGAGGGCATGATAAAAAGTGGAGAAGGCGTGATGAAAGATTGAAAGGTGTAGAAAAGACAAGGCAGAACGACTTTAATTTTAAAAATTTTAAAAACTCTTAAAACAACAATTAAAAAAAAACCAGAGGGAGTATAAGTTTTACATGTTAGGTTTATAAGTTTCACATTATAAGTTTTGCAGTTTACACTTAAGAATGAGTTGTACTTACCTCCAGCATTATAGGATGTGGACAATTTTACCATTTAATATAATTTCTCTTTGCCAACTGAGGCAATTGCTAATTAGGATAATATATAATTTAATTTTCTATAAATTTAGTATTAGTTTAATTGATATTTCAAAGTTCAACTTTTGTCTTAAATAATGTATTTTTTTTTTTTGAATAATCTATATATTGCATTTATAATTGATTTAATTAAAGTTGATTTTTAATGTCTATAAACAAGTTGTTAACTTAATCTCTTACAATTCTAAAATTACTTTCCACAAATGCATGATTTCTTTTCAAACAAAATTTTCATGAAACTTTTTAAATCCCATTAAAATAATATTGTCATAAATTTTACGATGATATATATATATATATATATATATTTTTTTTTTTTTTTATTTATCCTTCTTTCTCTTTGGAATTAATTATCAGTAGTGATTATTTTATCATCTTGATTGCACAAGTTTTAAATGAAAGTACAAGGAAAATTTGAAATTTATTCAAGGAACATTTGAAATTGATACAACATTACTTAACGCTACATATTCAANGGTGGGGACTAATCTGTGAAACGTGGAAACCAACATGGACTGGAGTAATTACGCGGAATCTGCTAGGCCTGAATGGGAAGTTGTCTTCTGTTTGATAAACCTTGTCATGTTAGAATACGGCCCGCTAGACTGGCATATCTATATCAAGTTGTTTGTTGTTGCACATGTTTCTGATTCTGCATTATTCTTTTAGTAGGTTTGGTATTGATGACACAAATATCTGAAGATCCATATCTTCTGGCTTTGGTTCTGATTCTCTTAAGTGTTTAGAAGACAAACCTTTGATCCAAGAATCTAGTAGATAAGATTTGGTAATTGTAAGTAGGATTTTCTCATCTAGGGTCAACAATTAGAGACATTTCCGAAGGAGTTTGAAAGAGCCTTAATTCAGCATATTCCTACTAAACACTCTCTTAATCACTTGAATAAATTATCCCCCTAGACTCAAACATAACCATAAGAAAATGCTTCCAAAATTAAGCTTGAAACTAGCCAATTAGGATTAGAAACCCTAGACTTCTCATGAAACTTGATTACTTACTAGCTTCTAGGGTGGGTCTTGAAAGTCAACAAGTCAACACCTACCTATAAGAAAAGAAAAAGAGACTTGTCAATGGAATGTGTGGAAATTAATGTGTCATTATCCAGTGTAAATCCCCACATGTGTAATTTAACCAAACCAACCTTGTCAGGAGAATCACTTTCGCTTAGTCTTTCTATTGCATCTTCGAATAAGTCCATCAATCATCCGTAAAAACCATCGTGGTTTTCCTGTTGAGAAAACTATATATCCTATCGTGAAGCCGAGTGATAGTCCGCTTCCGTAACCCATCATAATGACTTTCCAATCTAACCAGGTTGGAATATTGTGTTCTTCATCATGATCGATTGATGATTCTGGTTGTGGTGTCTCATCAATATCACATTTGTTTGACAACATAAATCCACAAAGGCCCAAGTTTCCACTGTACGAGTCATTTTGGAAGGTCTCGAACTGCTTCCCTTGAGGAATCGGTCCCTTAAGATGATTTTGTGATAAGTTTAACTTTGCAAGAAAGGTTAAACCTACCAATTCCGATGGAATCTCTCCAACAAGCTTGTTTGAAGATAGGTCTAAAGCTTCAAGTGCAATCATATTTCCTAAAGACAAAGGAATATGACCGGTTAGGCTATTTTGAGAGAGATTGAGGAGTCGAAGTGAATGAAGTTTTCCAATTGAGTTTGGTATTTCTCCGTGAAAGGAATTGTTTGATAAATCAATGGCAGTGAAAGTAGTAACAATTTTCTCCAGTCGGATTTCAAAACCTTTAACTACGATCGCAACTGAATTTTGATATACGATCGCCGCTAAATCTTGATCATATGTTTCACCCATATAATTCAACTTCCTTTTGGCTTCATCAAGATTCACCATAGCTTTTAGATTCTCGAACAACCTTGTTGGCAAACGACCACTGAAATTGTTGTGTGAGAGATCTAAGATTCTCAGCATAGGGAAAGAACCATTAAATTTAGAAGAACCCCGCTCAAAACCGTAAAAGTTGTTGAAGCGAAGAACAAGAACCTGCAACTTCGGAAGATCTCCCAACCAATATGGGAAACTATCAGTTATCTTGTTGTTTCCGAGATCTAGAACCTCAAGCATGATACAATTAACCAAACTTCGTGGGATTGACCCTTCAAGTCCATTGCCGTTGAAGTTAAGAGTCCTAAAATGATTGTCTCGTGCAAATATTCCAGGAATGCTGCCATACAATCTATTTTTTCGTAGATCCAACACATGGAGACTACTAAAGTTTCCCACGCATTTTGGAATTGTACCATTCAAATTATTATAAGAAAGATCTAGAATTTGTATGACACTCATATTGCAAAAGCTGAGAGGTATCTCTCCCGTGAAATTGTTGTTTGACAAAAAAAAAAACCTCAAGTAAGGTGGTGGATTTGGAGGTGATCCCTGAATCAAGTTGGAATGAAGGTCTACAAGTTCAAGATTTTTCCATGGAAGTCGATCTATGCCTGTAAGAAAGTTGTGGGAAAGATTTAAACGGTACAAAGTTTCCTTTCCTATGTCCCACATCCACTTGGGAAGTTGACCGTGGATTTTGTTGTCAGAAAGGTCTAGATACTCCAATTGGTGTGAGCTACGTAAGAAATCTGGAAACTCACTTATGTTACAAGCCGATAATGTCAAGTACCGAAGTTTGCTAAAGGAAGAGTTATTGTTGAATGATAGATTGATATTGGAAAGAAAGAGAATAGTCAGATTCACAAATTCAAATATTGAACTCGGAACTGACCCGTGCAATCTATTATTATCTAAATAAATAAATTTCAACGATTTACTTTGAAATTCATCTATAGTGCCAGTTAATTGGTTAAAACCGAGGTCCACATACTATAATAAAGGTAGAGTGAATAGCCAAGATGGTAGGGACCCATTGAAAGAGTTATCATATAAATTAATATAAACTAGAATTCCACGGGGACTTACTTGAGAAGGGATTGGACCAGCTAGTTGATTAGACGCTAAGCTTAAAACAGAAAGTTGAGTTAAGTTGACAAAAAATTCTGGAAATCCACCGATGAAGTTATTGCCTGCAAGACCTAATGTATGGAGCTGATCAAAATTGGAAAGAAATGAAGGGATTTGACCTGCAAAATTATTAGCTGAGAGGCTCAAATAATTGAGTTTTGTAAGGTTTCCCAGTGAAATAGGAACTGACCCATTAAGACTACAACCAGAGAAATCCAAATGTGTCAAGTGCACGAGATTGCCGATGGAATTAGGTAATTCTCCAGGCAAAGTCATGTCAAGGACATCCAAAAACCTGAGGGGACTACTCCAGTTAACCTTTGGCAAAATACCTGTCAAATTGTAATTACGTGCTAAATTCAGGATTTTTAAATTGGGTAGGTGAAAGATGCTATCTGGAAAGTTCCCTTGCAATTCACAATGTGAGAGACTCAAAGAAGACAGAGAAGAAGATAGATTCATGAAGGAACTTGGTACGACAGTAGACATGTTTACAGAATCAAGAAGAAGTTCTGTTAAATCGGTCAAATTTTGAACTAACCCCTTTACAGTAGCTGTTTCAAGGGAATTTTCAGAAAGATCAAGCATGACCAATTTAGATAAGTGGGTGATTTCAGATGGAATTTGACCAGAAAAGTTTGAGTTGGAAAGGTTAAGGTGTGTCAAACTAGTGAATCGATTAAAATCAGGAGGAATTTGAGAGAGATTGAAATCATTGTAAGCTAAGTTCAGCTTTTGCAAATGATTGAGAAGAAAAAGGCTACTATTGGAAGGGATATTTCCTTGAAGCCAACCACAACTAAGATCGAGACCAATCACATGACCTGTTAAAGAATCACAAGTGACACCATCCCAAGAGCAGCAATCTTCATCCTCTTTCCAAGACATTGTTTTAGGATAAGAAGGACACCTTCCATCACAATATGGTGGAGTATGAATGATATTACTATCAAATGGAAAAAAGACTGAAGTGTCTGCATAATCATCACAATAAAAGGACGAACGATTGACAAAGGAAAAGAGTTGCTTAAATTGGAGGAGTGCAGAACTCTGGTCATGAGAGCAGAGTGTTGCAGAACTTTGAGAGCACAAATATAACAACTGAATGTATAAAATTTGATAAACCCATAACAGACAACCCATTTTTTTTTCCGAATGATGAAATCACAAGGACATATAAGGTTATAAATAGAAAGAAAAGAAGGGTCAATTAATATTGTCTTCTTTTTCATCTTCTTCTGTTTAAAGTCATCTTTGTCAATATTTAGCAATTAATTTAAAGTCTTTGTCATCTTCCACTTCTACAAGTTCAAGTATCGATCATTTTTTCGAAGCGGTGCTAATAAAATTAACAATTGAATAAACTAGACTGAATTGAGGTTGATAGAGATATTCTTAGTACAAATTAATGTTGTATTCTTGATTTTTACAATAAAATAAATTATCACTGAGCCTTGATCATACAGTAAAGACATATGACATTATCAGTACTTTAGCAACTAATTTAAAGTCTTGGTCAACCACTAAGGACGACTTAATCAATACCTTGTAGTGGAATATTTACTTCATTGACTAGACTGAATTGTGTTAATGGAAATAAATTTATATATACTGCCCACCATATTCACCACTAGATCTTGTCGGCGAATTCCATCAAATCGTCAGGCACCATGGCTAAATATTTGTTTGGCTTACCATGTCGTCTGTAGCACAATTAACATTGGGTCAGATTACAATTTGGACTTGATTTGAGATACTAATTTATAGTCATTCATAAATCATAATCTAAGGCTTCAAAAGGTGATGAAGTGATAAATAAAATAACTACTTGTAACTTTCCATTCACAACTGTTAGTTTGTATCAAATCAAAAATCAAAAATTTATTTTACCATTTTAAGTCAAAAAATTAAATTGAGATACACAAATTTGAACAGTCGATTCCTATCTAATTTGATATTATTTATGTTCTACTTTACGTGGTAGATTAGACTTCGTCAAGAAAGAAAAAATTAACTTGATTTTGTATTTGTTCATTTTATATTCATGTAGTTAGTGTGCATCAAGTCTTGGTCTAACAACTATAAAACAATATATAAGTTATACAGTAATTTCCACTCGCACATTGTAATTGATATAAAGTTTGACATTGACTTAACAAGGTTAATTAATAGGAAAATAATACAATCATTGACGGTAGTGCACCAAATTACGTGGTAAAATCCTGACCGTTGATTAATTTTAACTTAATATTAATCAACGGTCAAGATTTTATCACGTTATTCGATGCACAAATTCGGTACATTACCGTTGGTGGCAGGAGCATTACTCTAATTAATATATTGATCACTTTTGTGGATTCATATCATGCTCCTAAATTATACTATAAAAATGAAACCTATCATCGGAGACATAATCATATATTATATATAGTGCCAAATAAACTTTAGAAAATGGTTATTAATAGATAAGAAAATTGATATATTATTTTTAATTCCAAAACTAATTTTTTTTTTTTTTGGATGTTGTCTATAATGAATTAGAGAGTATATTTAAACGAAAAACTATGTATTACTCAAATATAAAAGAATCTGAGCTATTTTCTCAAGAATGTTGTACATATTGATAAAAGTTATATATTTTTAAACTGGCATGACATACTGTATGGGCAAAAATCCGCATTGGACCCTTATCAAGCCCAATCACATATGGCTCTACTTTAGAGTCCAGCACTAGACAACCCAATGCCATAGTCCAACTCCGATTGTTATTGTATCGAGGCCCATCCCTTGAGGGTCCTTTCTACAATCTGGGTCGCTCCAGAAAATGGGCTCATCTATGAGTTGGGCTACTCAAAAGGGTCGGCAATCACTTCTCAAGACTCCAAGTCTCATGAGGCACCCCAAGGACTTCGAGTCCTATAAGACTTCTAACATCCCGAGGGTTCGAAGTCTTACACAAATTCTAACTCTTTGATTACTCTTAGTTTCGTAGGAACTGGTGCTCCTAACTTCACAGGGACTCAAACCCATTAGCTCCCTATACATGCAGAGGTCAATCCTCTCATAAGGGATCGACTGACAATTCTTCCCTCTAGTTCTCTTATTGTTACTTTTTCAAGAATGGTTGTTCCTAAACGTAGAGTCGTGTTCCGACCACTTTACGTCAATATTCGAGCCTTAGCTCCGCAATCACGGTAAACTCTATCTCGTTATTTGCCTTACTAAATACCTGTCATAACTATACTAACTTGAGCATTGGAGTGCCTATGACCAATACCACGTCGGCGTCAACTTCACATTATTTTTTTGTGACCTCTACCTCACGAGATCATCCTCACAAGCATCCACGGTAGATTTGACCAAGTACACATACCTTGGCTATTGGGAAAATTTCACAACTCATGGTCTTAAGTTTTTTAAAACCTTTTCAAATAAACCTAATTTTGAGTTTAACGAATGAATACGATTTCATAATTTGTATTATAAATATAATGTGATGGGATATTATTAGTAGCATTAGACATGGATAAACTAGGCCCACTAATTATTTGTGAGATGGTACGTATGTGTATACAATTGTGACATGCATTACAAGTTAGGTGGAGGCATAATTAAATCCAGTAATTGGTGCTCCTTGCACACTATTGTTCACAGCTTGGCATTCCTTCCAATTCAGCTTAAGCTTTATCTCAATGACAAGGGTTATAACTAGGGGTGTAGCTAGGATTTCTAGTTGGTGGGATCAAAATATCTATATTGATAAATTTATGATAAAATATATGCTGAAGTAATAAGCATAAAAATGTAATCTAAAATTTAATTTCAAAAGTTACACATACTAAATTATCAATTTTATAATTAAACCAAATCCCCAAATTTCAAACCAAAATTTATCAAACTCAAATTAAAACAACAACTAATTAACCAATGCCTCAACATAAACAAGATTAAATCAAAACTCACATTAAAATCTGGGAATTTCATCTTTCAATTTCAAACTCATTTATTAAACTCAACAAAAACCAAACATATTATCCAAAATTAACTAAAGCCAACTCATTCAATATACAAATATTTCAATTACATACATAAAATAATAAAAATAACCGAGGGTAACATAGTTCATGATCTTTCATCAATTAAGAAATATAGAAGAACAAATTTACTTCCGGATAGAGTATGATGAGAATTACTAAATAAATAATTTCTTCCTCCTTCCTCATTAAGTCAACATCTTTTTTTCTTTGTCGTGTTTCTTTATGCAAAGATAAAATGTTTTACCTCACATTGAACCTCATTTTGAGGTGGTGGTATTTCATAATTCTTTTTTATGAAACCCAAATTTTGGCAACATGTGTTTTATTGATAAAAAAGGAAAAATAATACTTATAATTTATTAATTTTTTTAAATGATCACATAAAGTCGAAATTAAGTTCTCTTTTTATGTGAAATATATTTTTAAATAAAATATATTCTGTTTCATTGACTATGCTGATTGTGTTATGGAAAATTTATATAACTGCCCACCATATTCACCACTAGATATTGTCGGCGAATTCCATCAAATCGTCAGGAACCATGCTAAATTTTGTTTGCTTACCGTCGTCTGTAGCACAATTAACATTGGGTCAGATTACAATTTGGACTTGATTTGAGATACTAATTTATAGTCATTCATAAATCATAATCTAAGGCTTCAAAAGGTGATGAAGTATAAATAAAATAACTACTTGTAACTTTCCATTCACAACTGTTAGTTTGTATCAAATCAAAAATCAAATTTATTTTACCATTTTAAGTCAAAAAATTAAATTGAGATACACATTTGAACAGTCGATTCCTATCTAATTTGATATTATTTTGTTCTACTTTACTTGGTAGATTAGTTAATTTATGTTAGTCTTGGTCAACCACTAAGGACGACTTAATCAATACAATGTAGTGGAATATTTACTTTATCTAATTTGATATTATTTATGTTCTACTTTACGTGGTTGATTAGTCTTCGTCAAGAAAGAAAAAATTAACTTAATGTTTCCATAAACTTCACAATTCTGTATTGGTTCATTTTATATTCATGTAGTTAGTGTGTATCAAGTCTTGGTCTAACAACTATAAAACAATATATAAGTTATACAGTAATTTCCACGCGAACATTGTAATTGATATAAAGTTTGACATGGACTTAACGAGGTTAATTAAAATATTGATCACTTTTGTGGATTCATATCATGCTCCTAAATTATAATATAAAAATGAAGCCCATCATCAGAGACATAATCATATATTATATATAGTGCCAAATTAACTTTAGAAAATGGTTATTAATAGATAAGAAAATTGATATATTATTTTTAATTCCAAAACTAATTTATTTATTTATTTTTTTGGCTGTTGTCTATAGTGAATTAGAGAGTATATTTAAATGAAAAACTATGTATTACTCAAATATAAAAGAGATCTGAGCTATTTTCTCAAGAATGTTGTACATATTGATAAAAGTTATATAATTTTAAACTGGCATGACATACTGTATGGGCAAAAATCCGTATTGGACCCTTACCAAGCCCAATCACATATGGCTCTACTTTAGAGTCCAGCACTAGACAACCCAATGCTATAGTCCAACTCCGATTGGTATTGTATCGAGGTCCATCCCTTGAGGGTCCTTTCTACAATTTGGACCGCTCCAAAAAATGGGCCCATCTATGAGTTGGGCTACTCAAAAGGGTCGGCACTCACTTCTCAAGACTCCAAGTCTCATGAGGATTCTAGGACCCCAAGGACTTCGAGTCCTATAGGACTTCTAACATCCTGAGGGTTCGAAGTCTTACACAAATTCTAACTCTTTGAGTACTTTTAGTTTCATAGGAACTAGTGCTCCTAACTTCATCGGGACTCAAACCCATTAGCTCCCTATACATGCAGAGGTTAATCCTCTCAGAAGGGATCGACTGACAATTCTTCCCTCTAATTCTCTTGTTCTTGCTCTTTCAAGAATGATCATTCCTAAACGCAGAGTCGTGTTTCGACCACTTTACGCCAATATTCGAGCCTTAGCTCCACAATCATGGTAAACTCTATCTCGTTCTTTGCCTTACTAAACACCTGTCATAATTATGCTAACTTGAGTACTGGGGTGCCTATGGCCAATATCGCGTTGGCGTCAACTTCACATTCAGTTTTTTGTGGCCTCTACCTCATGGGATCATCCTCACAAGCATCCACGATAGATTTGACCATCTACACATACCTTAGCTATTGGGAAAATTTCACAACTCATGGTCTTAAGTTTTTTAAAACCTTTTCAAATAAACCGAATTTTTAGTTTAACGAATGAATACGACTTCATAATTTGTATTATAAATATAATGTGATGGAATATTATTAGTAGCATTAGACATGGATAAACTAGGCCCACTAATTATTTGTGAGATGGTACGTACGTGTATACAATTGTGACATGCATTACAAGTTAGGCCGAGGCATAATTAAATCCAGTAATCGGTGCTCCTTGCACACTATTGTTCACAGCTTGGCAGTCCTTCCAATTCAGCGGGAGCTTTATCTCAATGACAAGGGTTATAACTAGGGGTGTAGCTAGGATTTCTAGTTGGTGAGGTCAAAATATCTATATTGATAAATTTACAATAAAATATATGCTGAAGTAATAAATATAAAGTAATCTAAAATTTAATTTTAAAAGTTACACATACTAAATTATCAATTTTATAATTAAACCAAATCCCCAAATTTCAAACCAAAATTTATCAAACTCAAATTAAAACAACAACTAGAATTTAAGTTTGGTGAGAACTAGGAAGTCTTTGTCAATAAAAGCAATTAATTTATTTAGTCTTGGTCAACCATAGGCAAGACTTAATCAATACATTGTAGTGGAATATCTTACTTCATGACTAGGGACTAATTGTGTTAATGGAAAAAATTTAATTAATACTGCCCACATATTCACCACTCGATCTTGGTCGGCGAATTCCATCAATACGTCAAGGCACATGGCTAAATATTGTGTTTGGCTTACTGTCGTCTGTAGCACAATGAACATTGGGTCAGATTACAAGTTATTTTACCAATTTTAGTCAAAAAAATAAATTGAGATACACAAATGTGAACCAGTCGATTCCTATAGTGCAAATGTTCCAGGAATGCCGCCATGCAATCTATTTTTTCGTAGATCCAACACATGGAGACTACTAATGTTTCCCACGCATTTTGGAATTGTACCATTCAAATTATTATAAGAAAGATCTAGAATTTGTATGGCACTCATATTGCACAAGCTGAGAGGTATCTCTCCCGTGAAATTGTTGTTTGACAAAGAAAAAAAAATCAAGTAAGGTGGTGGATTTGGAAGTGGTCCCTGAATCAAGTTGGAATGAAGGTCTAGATAGTCAAGATTTTTCCATGAAAGATGCTCTATGCCTGTGAGAAAGTTGTGGGAAAGATTTAAACTGTACAAAGCTTCCTTTCCTATGTCCCACATCCACTTAGGAAGTTGACCGTGGATTTTGTTGTCAGAAAGGTCTAGATACTCCAATTGGTGTGAGCTACGGAAGAAATCTGGAAATTCACTTATGTTACAAGCCGATAATGTCAACCACCGAAGTTTGCTGAAGGAAGAGTTATTGTTGAATGTGGTACTCAATGATAGATTGGTATTGGAAAGACCAAGCACTTCAAGTTTTTTGAGCTCTGAAAACAAGCTCAATTCCACTTGAATTATTTAAAGAAAGAAAGAGAAAAGTCAAATTCACAAGTTCAAATATTGAAGCTGGAACTGACCCGTGCAATCTATTATTATCTAAATAAATAAATTTCAAAGATTTACTTTGAAATTCATCTATAGTGCCAGTTAATTGGTTATACTGGAGATTCACACACTGTAATAAAGGTAGAGTGAATAGCCAAGATGGTAGGGACCCATTGAAAGAGTTATTATATAAATTAATATGAACTAGAATTCCACGGGGACTTACTTGAGAAGGGATTGGACCAGCTAGTTGATTAGACCCTAAGCTTAAAACAGAAAGTTGAGTTAAGTTGACAAAAAATTCTGGAAATCCACCGATGAAATTATTGCCTGCAAGATTTAATGCAAGGAGCTTGTCAAAATTGGAAAAAAATGAAGGGATTTGACCTGCAAAATTATTAAATGAGAGGCTCAAATAATTGAGTTTTGTAAGGTTTCCAAGTGAAATAGGAATTGACCCATTGAGATTGCAATTAGAGAAATCCAAATATGTCAAGTGCACGAGATTGCCGATGGAATTAGGTAATTCTCTAGGCAAAGTCATGTCAGAGACATCCAAAAACTTGAGGGGACTACTCCAATTAACATTTGGCAAAATACCTGTCAAATTGTAATTACTTGCTAAATTCAGGATTTTTAAGTTGGGTAAGAGAAAGATGTTATCTGGAAAGTTCCCTTGCAATTCACAATTCGAGAGACTCAAAGAAGACATAGAAGAAGATAGATTCATGAAGGAACTTGGTACGACAGTAGACATGTTTACAGGATCAAGAAGAAGTTCTGTTAAATCGGTCAAATTTTGAACTAACCCCTTTACAGTAGCTGTTTCAAGGGAATTTTCAGAAAGATCAAGCATAACCAATTTAGATAAGTGGGTGATTTCAGATGGAATTTGACCAGAAAAGTTTGAGTTGAAAAGTTTAAAGTGTGTCAAACTAGTGAATCGATTAAAATCAGGAGGAATTTGACAGAGATTGAAATCGTTGTAAGCTAAATTCAGCTTTTGCAAATGATTGAGAAGAAAAAGGCTACTATTGGAAGGGATATTTCCTTGAAGCCAGCCACAACTAAGATCGAGACCAATCACATGACCTGTTAAAGAATCACAAGTGACACCATCCTAAGAGCAGCAATCTTCATCCTCTTAAGACATATCCGTGGTGGGGACTAATCTGTGAAACGTGGAAACCAACATGGGTAATTACGCGGAATCTGCTAGTAAAATAAATTATCATTGAGCCTTGATCATACAGTAAAGACATATGACGTTATCAGTACTTTAGCAACTAATNTTACTAGAAAATAAACACACGTCAACATTATGTATAAGAAAAGAACAAGAGACTTAATCTAGCTTCTAGGGTGGTTCTTTAAAGTCAACAAGTCAACACATACCTTTAAGAAAAGAACAAGAGACTTGTCAATGGAGCGTGTGGAAATTAAATGGGTCATTTTTCTACAATAGTTTTTATGGGACTTATTATATCATCTATATAATCTATCTTAATATCTGCGTAATATCATCTAATATTATTAATGATACTATAAATCCATTTTACACTCTTTTTAATTGTTTTGAATAACTTACTCACACTAGTTGATTATGTCCTACTTGAATAGTAAATACATAATTATATTTTATCATAGAAATTAGAAAGAATAATATGAAACTTACGTCTAATCACTTAGAAATTCTAAAGTCATAATAGAGTCATATAAATAAGTATATATTATAAGTTTTACATTTTAGATTTACAAGTTTCATGTTAGAAGTTTTGCAATAGTTAACTTTACTTACCTCCAAATTCCAACGGTGATCTGAATTGTCAGATCATTTATATGACAGATACCTATATAATAGGCTAAGAAAGTTTCACATTATATTTTTTTAGCTTTTTTACACTTTCGTTCTTAAAGTTTGGAGTTGTACTTACCTCCAGTATTATAGGATATGAATAATTTTGTCTTGTCAAATACGAGTTTTTCAATAAAAAGTCTATAATATCCTTGTTCTCTTATTCATATGTTATTAGAAATGACCATAATTTTAAATATAAAAATTTGTCAAAGCAAAAACCAAAATGAACAACGTAAAAAATTTAAAAATATCCAATTTTTTACTTTTTTTAATACATATATTTTATTCATTTCTAATAATATGAAAATAAGATAACATGGTATTACAAATTTTCATTTCAAAGTTTTATTTGATTGGACTAAACGGATCATATACCAAACCTCAAGGATAAAAATGTCAGTAACCCTATTTTTGCTACCCACCAACGATCTGAATCTGGATCCAGATCCCATGAATGTTATGGGTCCACCCACCCAGAAGACGGAGATTTGATTTAAAACTGGAGAAACACTTGACAGGTATAAGCTGAATCCGATTGACCCAAATGAAAAATCAAGGCTCAATTGGGTCCGATTTTGTTATATTATTAGGGTGATAATGTAATCAGATCGATATATCAATAGACTACAATATTTTGCTAGATAATAATGTCATGTTTAAAACTATTTTGATGAATTAAAATTGTTTCCAAAAAAAATTAATGAACCCACGTTAAAAATACAAAGGATTTTTCATTTACTTTGTGGGCTTTTAGTAGAACATTTGATTTCATTACATTATTAATCCAATAACATAATAAAATTGATTTGCCGTTGCTTTTTAGGATCCTTGGGTCACTCAAGGAACTTAAAATGTTAATCCAACTATGGGAGAACAACATGTTCCCACCCAAGGTTTAGCGAAACGATACTTTCTCACCCATCAAGTTTCGAAATGACACTTTCCCACCCTTCGTTAGGTTCTGTTATGTTTTCCGTTAATATTTTACTGAAAAGAAAAAATACACTAAAATATTTTACTTTATAAATATTTTATTATTTTTTAATTAGCCAAAATGTCAAATATTAAAAATTCAAAAAAGAAAAAATAGTTAACCTCACTTAAAAAATTATGAGTAATACTATAAAATTATTTAAACCAACATGGACTGGAGTAATTACCCGGAATCTGCTAGGTTGTCTTCTTTTTCATGAATCAATTCTGTGATGGGGCTGACTGGAAAATTACGCGGAATCTGCTAGGCCCTGAATGGGAAGTTGCCTTCTTTTTCATGAAAGCCATGGCTTCGTTTGGTTCACAATTGGGTGTTTTTGGGAAAAGTTTTCTGAAAAAAGTTAAAAAAAAGTTGAATTGAGCGGGTATTACGATGTAGGATTTATAAATTAATAAAATACCTCCTATATTTGTTTATGTACAAAACACCCCCTATAATAAAATCTTAAAAGTTAACAAAAACAATCCCAACCCAATGTCAAATACGGACAGCCGGCCACCACCGCCGGAGGGTGGCCGGGTTCACCGTATTGGCGCATGACCGGCTGGATCTTGCCGGTCATGCGCCGATATGGCCTTTGCCGGCCAGATCCACGGTGGATCTGGCCGACAAAGGCCAGATCTACGACCAGATCTGGCCGTATTTTCTCGTCAACGATGACCAACAAACGGTCGTCGTTGATGGTCAACGACGACCGTTTGTTGGCCGTCGTTATAGAACCCTTTACGGCCAAAGATCTGGCCGTCAACGGCCAGATCTTTGGCCTTAGATCTGGCCTTTTCGCTAGATCCACCGTGGATCTGACCGGAAAGGCTAGATCGGTGCACTACCGACCAGATTCACCGATAGTGCGCCATCCTAATAGATTCCGGCCATTTTTCCGGCAGTGGTGGCCGGAATCTGGTAAATATGAAATACTGGGGTGTTTTTGTATTTTTTAAAAAAATATTTAGGGGTATTTATTAAATTATCAAATTTAAGGGTTTTAAAAAAAGTTGAATAATATTGGGAGTAGTATTCCCCACAATCAAAGCTTCGTTTGGTTCAAATTTGGGGGTTTTGGAAAAGTTTTTTGAAAAAGTTAAAAAAAAAATTGAATTGGGCGGGTATTACATTGTAGGATTTAATAATTAATAAATGCCCCTTATGTTTGTTTTTTTACAAAATACCCCATATATAACATTAAGTTAACAAAACACCCCCAACCCCCCTCAAACACCCCCAGCCGGCCACCACCACCGGAGGTGGCCGGAGTTTGTCTTATCGCGCATGACGGCTGGGATCTTGCCGGTCTGCGCCGATATGGCCTTTTCCGGCTAGATCCACGGTGGATCTGGCGGCAAATGCCAGATCTAGCCGTTTTGCTCTTAACGACGGCCAACAACGGTCGTCGTTGATGGTCACGACGACCGTTTGTTGGCCATCGTGACCGACTGTTACGGCCAAGGTCTGGCCGTCAACGGCCAGATCTTTGGCCTTAGATCTGGCCTTTTCCGGCCAAATCCACCGTGGATTGGCCGGAAAAGGCATGATCGGCGCACTCCCCGGCCAATTCAGCCGGTAGTGCGCCATCCTATCAGATTCCGGCCATTTTCCGGCGGTGGTGGCCGGAATCTGGTAAATGTGGATTGTTGGGGTGTTTTTGTAATTTTAAAAAAATATTTAGGGGTATTTATTTAATTAACAAATTTAGAGGTTTTAAAAAATTGATAATATTGAAAATAGATTCCCAAAAATGAGGCTTCGTTTGTTTCAATTTTGAAATACTACTTTTAGTATTCCAAAAAAGTTAAACTGTAAAATACCAAAAAACTTTGATTTTTAGAATACTACTCCCAATATTATTCAACTTTTTTTAAACCCCTTAAATTTGATAATTTAATTAAATACCCCTACATATTTTTTTAAAATTCACAAAACCCCCCATAATTTATATTTACCAGATTCCGCACCACTGCCGAAAATGGCCGGAATCTGTTAGGATGGCGCACTACTCGGCTGAATCTAGCCTGTAGTGCGCCGATCTACCTTTTCTGGTCAGATCCACGTTGGATCTGGCCGAAAAGGCCAGATCTAAGGCCAAAGATCTGGCCGTTGACGGCCAGATCTTTGGCCGTAACGGTTTATACGATGGCCAACAAACGTCGTCGTTGACCATCAACGACACCCGTTTGTTGGTCGTCATTGACAAGAAAATACGGCCAGATCTGGCCTTTGTCAGCTAGATCCACCGTGGATCTGACCGGCAAAGGCCATATCGGCCACGACCGCAAAGATCCAGTCGGTCATGCTCGCCAATACGGTGAACCCGACCATCCTTCGGCGTGGTGGCTGGCTGTCCGTATTTGACATTGGGTTGTGGGTGTTTTTGTAAACTTTTAAGTTTTATTATAGGGGTTTTTTGTAAATAATAAATATAGGGGGTATTTTATTATTTTATAAATTAACATCGTAATACCCGCTCAATTCAACTTTTTTTTAACTTTTTTTCAGAAAACTTTTCCCAAAACACCCAATTGTGAACCAAACGAAGCCGAGAGTTTTTGGGTATTTTACTGTTTAACTTTTTTGGAATACAAGAATATATTCCCAATCTTGAACCAAACAAGCAAAAGTTTTTGATATTTTACTGTTTAATTTTTTTTGGGAATACTAAAAATAGTATTCCTAATTGGCAACCAACGGAGCCCATACTTTTGGGAAAAGCTTGCGTCACAACTCTCCAGTTATCGAAAAAAACAAAACAAATAACCAATAACTTGATTACTTCTAGGCTCTAGCTTCTAGGATGGGTCTTGAAAGTCAACAAGTCACACCTATCCATGGGAAAAGAAAAAGAGACTTGTCAATGAATGTGTGGAATTAATGTGTCATTTTCCAGTGCAACCGCCGATCATGTGATTAGAAGGAATAGTAAATAATAATACATAATATATTTTATCATAAATTAGGAGGAGTAATTTTCATTTTAGGTTTACAAGTTTCACGTTATAAGTTTGTGCAGTAGTTAACTTTACTACTTTTCCAAATTCCACGTAATCTAAATTGTCAGATCTTATATGGCAGTCACTCGTATAATGGGCAAAGAAAGTTTTACATTATACTCTTTCATCTCTTTTTACACTTTTGTTCTTACGGTTTGAAGTTGTACTTACCTCCAGTATTAGGATAAAATTAACAATTGAATATACGACTGAATTGAGGTTGATAGAAGTACAAATATGTTTGTATTCTTTGGATATTACAATAAAATAAATTATCATTGAGCCTGATCATACAGTAAAGACATATGACGTTATCAGTACTTTAGCAACTAATTTAAAGTCTTGGTGAAGCACTAAGGACGTCTTTGTCATAAAGCAATTATTTATTGTTAGTCTTGGTCAACCACTAAGGACGACTTAATCAATACATTGTAGTGGAATATTTACTTTATCTTAATTTGATATTATTTATGTTCTACTTTAAGTGCTTGATTAGTCTTCTTCAAGAAAGAAAAATTAACTTAATGTTTCCATATCTTCACAATTTTGTATTGGTTCATTTTATATTCATGTAGTTAGTGTGTTCAAGTCTTGGTCTAACAACTATAAAACAATATATAAGTTATACAGTAATTTCCACGCGAACATTGTAATTGATAAAAGTTTGACATGGACTTAACGAGGTTAATTAAAATATTGATCACTTTTGTGATTCATATCATGCTCCTAAATTATAATATAAAAATGAAGCCCTCTCAAGACATAATCTATATTATTATATTGCCAAATAACTTTAGAAAATGGTTATTAATAGATAAGAAATTGATATATTATTTTTAATTCCAAACTAATTTATTTATTTTTTTTTGGCTGTTGTCTATAGTGAATTAGAGAGTATATTTAAATGAAAAAACTATGTTTACTCAAATATAAAAGAGATCTGAGCTATTTTCTCAAGAATGTTGTACATATTGATAAAAGTTATATATTTAAACTGGCATGACATACTGTATGGGCAAAAATCCGTATTGGACCCTTACCAAGCCCAATCACATATGGCTCTACTTTAAGTCCAGCACTAGACAACCCAATGCTATAGTCCAACTCCGATTGGTATTGTATCGAGTCCATCCCTTGAGGGTCCTTTCTACAATTTGGACCGCTCCAAAAATGGGCCCATCTATGAGTTGGGCTACTCAAAAGGGTCGGCACTCACTCTCAAGACTCCAAGTCTCATGAGGATTCTAGGACCCCAAGGACTTCGAGTCCTATAGGACTTCTAACATCCTGAGGGTTCGAAGTCTTACACAAATTCTAACTCTTTGAGTACTTTTAGTTTCATAGGAACTAGTGCTCCTAACTTCATCGGACTCAAACCCATTAGCTCCCTATACATGCAGAGGTTATCCTCTCAGAGGGGATCGACTGACAATTCTTCCCTCTAATTCTCTTGTTCTTGCTCTTTCAAGAATGATCATTCCTAAACGCAGAGTCGTGTTTCGACCACTTTACGCCAATATTCGAGCCTTAGCTCCACAATCATGGTAAACTCTATCTCGTTCTTTGCCTTACTAAACACCTGCATAATTATGCTAACTTGATACTGGGTGCCTATGGCCATAATCGCGTTGGCGTCAACTTCACATTCAGTTTTTTGTGGCCTCTACCTCTGGGATCATCCTCACAAGCATCCACGATAGATTTGACCATCTACACATACCTTAGCTATTGGGAAAATTTCACAACTCATGGTCTTAAGTTTTTAATACACTTTTCAAATAACGAATTTTAGTTTAACGATGAATACGACTTCATAATTTGATTATAAATATAATGTGAATATTATTTAGCATTAGACATGGATAAACTAGGCCCACTAATTATTTGTGAGATGGTACGTACGTGTAACAATTGTGACTGCATTACAAGTTAGCCGAGGCATATTAAATCCAGTATCGGTGCTCCTTGCACACTATTGTTCACAGCTTGGCAGTCCTTCCATTCAGCGGGAGCTTTATCTCAATGACAAGGGTTATACTAGGGGTGTACTAGGATTTCTAGTTGGTGGGGTCAAAATATCTATATTTAAATTTACAATAAATTGCTGAAGTAATAAATATAAAGTAATCTAAATTTAATTTTAAAAGTTACACATACTAATTATCAATTTTATAATTAAACCAAATCCCCAATTTCAAACCAAATTTATCAAACTCAAATTAAAAACAACAACTAATTAACCAATGCCTCAACATAAAAAGATTAAATCAAAGCTCAATTAAAATCTGGGAATTTCATCTTTCAATTTCAAACTCATTTATTAAACTCAACAAAAACCAAACTATTATCCAAAATCAACTAAAGCCAACTCATTCAACATACAAATTTCAATTACTACAAAAATAATAAAAACAAATGAGGGTAACATAACTCATGATCTTTCATCAATTAAGAAAGATAGAAAAACATTTACTTCCGATAGAGTATGATGAGAATTGCTAAATAGAACCTCAACACTTTTCTTCTTTGTCGTGTTTCTTTATGCAAAGATACATGTTTTATCCACATTGAAGCTCATTTTGAGGTGGTGGTTTTGATAATTCTTTTTTCCAAATCCCAATTTTGGCAAACTTTGTTTCTGTTTTTATGTGAAATTAAGTTCTCTTTTTAGTGAAATTATTTTAAATAAAATATTCTGTTTCTTTTATTATATAATATATATTATATATATATTTATAGAGAGAAGAGAGAGAGAAGAGAGAGAGGCGCACCATGAGGCATAAGCAAATCCCCTTGGTGCTCCTTTGCACACTATTGTCCACAGTTTTGCTGCCTTCGAATTAATCTGAAGCTTTGTCTCAATGACGGTCAATGACGCCAACCTCTGGTGGTCGTCTCTAAAGGCCATATCTGCTTTTGCAGTCGTTGACGGCCAGATCTGGCCGGATTAGTCGAATCTGGCCGGTAGTGGGGGTATTTTTATCATTTTATAAATTGAGTGTTTTGTAATTATTAACAAAGCAAAAGGATATTTTCGTCCACATTGTCACTGTTTTGGGGCAAAATTGGAAAGAAATTTGATTACCGAAGTAATATTTTAATACCACCCTCCCCCTAGTATATTATCCAGGTGATTTACCCCTTTTTTGACACTATTTGTCATCTTATTTTCCGGTAATATTTTTGTACAAAAATGTCAAATACATATTCTGGTCAATTAAACAAATAATACCCTTGTTAAAAAATTTCAACCCAATCCAAAAGGGCCCTAAGGATATTTATATTTTTACCAAACATTTATGGTGTGCAGCAGGAAAGCTGAATATCTTTTGATACACAAAAACTTGTATAATGAAAAAATATCACCCATTGTTTCACTTATTGATCCATAAAAATCCACATTAATAGGAAAGCTTAAATTGTTTATAGAAATTACATGATTCGATGGTGACAAATTTCTCATAAACTTTAGAATATTCGAATAAGAAATCTTCTTGTTCACCATTAATTAGACTTCTTGTCCAATTAAGCCATAGCACCAACTGGAACAGTGTATTCCTTGTAGGTTATTTCTTGCACACCTTCTTCACGGTTTGAAAGCAGCGATGTCCTCTTTTCTTGTGGAATCCAAAACTTACTGCTCACCGATAGGATTTCACACCCCATAAGGACTTTTGAGGTAAACCATCTTCAATTAATTATCTTTAGGCTATGTGTTAAGATTTTGTTTACTTGTTCTATTGGAATCAATTTGTATGTATTACATTGGCCACAAGGTTGTTTACTTCTCTCGACTTTCGTGTATTGGTTAGCCTAGGGCCGGCTTAAGGGTAGGCAGGTGAACCTGCCTAGGGCCCCAAAAAAATGGGGCCCAAATTTTTTATAATTTTTTTTTTTTTTTGAATATCTTACAAAAATGAAAATAGTTTATAATTTCTTATCTAAGCCAAGGGGCCCCCCAAAAAAAGCCATAAAAGCCTAAATTTATTATAAACTTTTTACATATATTCCACTCAAAGTTTAACAAAATAGCAAGTTTGTACCTCTAGTTTTAATATTCTAGTTTATACTCCTAACTAACACATTGAATCTCTTTTAACAATGGAAGACTAATAGTCATTACATATCTCAAATTACTCACCCCCAATTCAATCCCAAATTTAACATTCACATAAATCATCTCCAGCCCTCTTTTGCCACCAGTGGTTTGGAGTTTTCGGTCAATTTTGTTTCGATCGATTTTCTCACCAAAATCGATGAAATCATCATTTTAAATCATTTCCCAACCTTGATAGCCCTCGATTTGACTAATTTTTGATGAATCTCGCAACCCAACTCCACCACACGACAGCCATTTCCAGCCTTTTTGGCATGTACCCGACATTGTTGGCCTTCCTTGACACCACCTTCTTCCTCCCCTTTGCCCTCTCACCAAAACTCCTATCATACCTTATCCGTTTACTCTGCCAATCGCCAGTCATCGATACCTTTTGGGTCGTGACTTCTCAAGCATTTTCTTATCAATTTTGGCATTGGAAATCACCCATTTCACCACCCATCACTTCTCCAACATCTACTCTTCAAAACCCCCCACCAACCCAACCTTGTTAGTCTGCCGATTGCTATTCACCCCTCTTAGTGATTTTTCATCGCAAAAGACTAAAAAAAAAAAAAATAAAAAATAAAAAAAAAAATAACTTTTTTAATATATGCTTATATTATTAGAGGGCCCCAAAGTAACTCCTGCCTAGGGTTACAAATGTTCTAGAGACGGCCCTGGTTAGCCTATAAAGAGACCATTTTTGTTGTATTGGTTATAATGTTTGGGAAAGATTTTCTGTTTTTGTGGTCGTTTGTTAAAAATATGTCTTAATATCAGCCTTAACAATAATGTGATAAATGTTGAAACAAAGTTCCTTAAAGACTTTGGCTTTTAGGAGTTAAATTTCGATAAAATGTATTAAAATTGAAAAGTGACATAATTTCATATTAATGAGATGTATTAAACTTAAAAATTCAACTTAAATTTCTCTATTTTGGTAGCTAACATTAAATGATGTCAAAACAATAATAGAGATGACTGAAACCTAGACAACAATAAGTGGTACCAAAAAACATTAGTGAATTGTATCAAGATTCGGATACTAAATTAAACAAAACAACCATAAAAGGTCCTCAATAATTAGTTCAATAATAATAATAATAATAAAACCACCTTCTGTTACGGCTGAAACAACTTTTAAATAGTTTCTCTAAAAAAAAACACTAATCCGAAAAGTCAAAGGAAAAGCTAAATTAAACAATTAGAAATTCTAAAAAGTCCAGAAACTTCCAAACACACCCCTAAAAATGATAAAGCGCCCAAAAACCCATCTAAACGACTCCAAAGGCTAAAAATGACAAAACTTGTATTAATAAGCGAGAACCATAACCTATATAAGCCAGTTATTCTTTCGTCCCGCACTCTCGTAAACCTAAAATTCAAATTAAATAATAAGCGATGTCGTTGAGGCAGAGCGAGAGGACGGAGGTCCACCGGAACCGCAACGAGTTGGCGGAGGACGCGGATGAGGGAAGCCGGAGGAGAGAAGACAACATGGTGGAGATCCAAGAAAGCTTGCAGAAGAAGCGACGAGAAGGCCTTCAGAAAATTCATGCTTCTGCTGTCGAGAAGAAGGTCATTCGTAATTAGCCTTTATCGAATTAGAACTCTTTTGATTCACTGTATGTAGTGTTTTATGACTTATGAACTTATTTTGATCAAACTAGAGCTTATACTTCTGCTATTCAGAAGATGGATCAGTTTCATAATTACGCGTTGCAATCAAGCTTTATGAATTAGAGCTCTTTTTGGTTCATTTTTTTCAATGTTTTATGAAGTTAAATTTATTTATTTATTTATTTTTAACTGAACTAGAGCTTATTTTATTTGATTATAGTTATGGTTGATTTTTACTTTGTGAAGATTAAGTATGATTTTTTTGCTTTTAATGAAATTTGAGCTCCTCTGTATTGGGTAAGGTAGGTTATTTTGATTTCTTTGATTTCCTATTAAGGGTTTGATTCTAGTTTTAGGGTTTGAAGTGCTTGGAACGTTCAAGGTTTGATGAATGTTCTCATGTAGTAATTGAATGCATGATTACAGTTGGAACATCTACCAGCTATGGTAGCTGGTGTTTGGACAGATGATGGTAATCTACAGCTTGAGGCAACAACTCAGTTCCGGAAATTGCTGTCAATTGGTGAGACGTTGCTTCTTGTAATGCACATTCGGTATTCTGATTCTATGCATATTTTTATGACAACTGAACTGTATTTCTCCGTCTTTTGACAGAACGCAGCCCTCCTATTGAGGAAGTTATACAAGCTGGTGTTGTTCCTCGTTTTGTTGAGTTTCTTACGAGGGAGGACTTTCCACAACTCCAGGTTAGTTAGAAACTTTATATTTTTTTTGGTATATATCGGTATTCTAACTGATGGAGATTGTATATTTTATCTGGGTAGCTGAGGCAGTAAATTCTGATCCATTTTGTTGGTTTGGTGAGAAAGAAGAAGTAATGAAAGAGGTTTATCTATATTAGAGTGGTTTCTAATGCCTTGTTAGTATTCAACTTTGATTTCGTGTAACTGTATAAGGTGTTTGATTATATGCGTCAAAGAAACTTGTTTATAGTTTGGTTTTATTTTTTATCTGGGTAAATTTGGAACTATGAATTTTCGTGCATTAATGTGTAAATTCTGAACAATTTTGTTGGTTGGGTGGGAAAGAAGTAATGAAAGAGGGTTTATCTTTATTAGAGTGGTTTCTGATGCCTAATGTGTTGTTTGATTCGCACTAATGTGTTGTATGATTCATTTTTGCAAGTTTTTATGTTGTAAGCAGTAGATTACTAGTACTTTTATTAGGTCCAGTCAGTGCAGCTGTTTAGATTCTCTGTACAGTGATTAATTATATAAAGGAATATTATCAATGGCGATATAAGGAAAACTCAGCTTTAGAGTTTAGTAATCTGTTGTATTTGGTGAAATGCTATGAGTTTTTGGAGTTTAAGCTTTGGCGGGGTTTGAGTTTTGAACTTGACATGACTGAGGAGTTTGGGGTATATCTGGGTTATCAAAAGGAGGGGAAAAAAGTTAAAACAGTTGTTTCGCTTTGTTTATGATGAAGATTGTATCTTGGGCTGTTTTTTCTGATTGATACTAATTGATATCTCAGGTTAGTTTGTTGTGTGTGGAGTGTAGCTTGCTGGCGCTTTTTGAGTGAGTTGGTGGCAGTTTGATGGCATCCTCGGCAATAAAATCTGGGGCATTGGTTACTTTACCAGAGTTAAACCCATCATCTCAATTCTTTGAAGAAGGAGCTTCGCTAAGAGTTACTGGGAAGTAAGACTTCTCCCATTCAAAAGATTAGTACCCCTCTATTATAAATATATCTGTTATTTTTACCTGTGCATCTTTTGTTTCATGATTACGTTTTGAATAACACTAGCTGTACTGACTAAGTTCCTCCTAACACCAAGGGTTGGACTTTGTGGTAAAAGCACTGATAAGTCAAGGGTACAAATCCCCCTGAATGTGTCTGATTGGGATGTTTACAGCATACAGATTGCTAACTATTAAGGTTGTTGAGTCTGTTTGAAACCCAGATAAGAACTTGGTGGACATGTAGGAAAGGTTGAGGGATTTCTATGTATCAGGAAAAAAAAATGATTAAGATCCTCTTGTACTTCTAGATTTCTCATTAGGATTCCTGAGTTGTTGTGATTTTGGAGTTCTATTAGTATTTTTAGAATATTTTTCTCTTTTTGGATTTGAGTTGTGGTAATGTAATTGAACTAAAAATGCAAGTGTGCACTGGACCAGTTGATGATGGTAGAAAGTGTAGTGTGGTCATGTGTTGGGGGATGAAATGAGGTGTAAGGGTGGAGATGAGTTGGCGGTATCAGTCTGGTGATAAATAACAGCAATAGTGTAGTAGGGTTGATTGTTTAAAGACGGGCATACAAGGGCCTTCTGGTGGAAAGTTTGTTGGTTTGGCACTGAGTAAGAATTTATGATCAAAATCAGAAATTTTGATTATTTATCTCTGTCGCATTACTGAAGAGTGGTGCAAACACCTGGTACATTTTCAGAGTGCTGATCGTTCCTGGTGTTTGTGTTCTGGATAATTAATTTTCTTGAATGTCACATTAGTTGTTTTGATGTTTCAACAAGTCAAAAAGCAATTTGTTGAAATGCAGTTTTCATCTAGATATTAGTAACTTTTTAATCTAGATGTCAACAAAGCTATTATGATCCAATCAGACTTCCTTTTGACCAGGAAAATATCTTTATTCGGTTCCTGTAAATGATATTTAGACCATCTCTCAATGGTAATCCTTTCAGTTGTACATGATTCAGATTTAAGCAAGATTAGTTGTTGAACGGTAGTTTACAGTTCATTGTTCAACGTGGAAGCCAACAAAACCATTATTTTCCAATCAAGTTTCCTTTTGACCAGGGAACCGTCCTCCATCAGTGCCAATAAATGATATTGATACCCTTCCTCTATGGTAATCGTTTCTATTATGCGTGATTAAGATTGCATGATTAAGACATTAAGTGAGATTATCTATTGAAAGACAATAGTTCTCTAGATATTAGTAACATGTCAACATGGATGTCAGCAAAACCAGTATGATCCAATCAGGTTTCCTTTTCAGCTGGTAAATGTCTTCAGTCGGTGCCAACAAATGATATATATACCATTTCCAAAGGGTAATCTTTTCTATTATATGTGATTTAATAGCTAAATGAGATTGATTATCTAATAATTATATTGGTTTTGCTGATATCAGAGCTTGGATGATTGGCCCATGTATTGCTTTTCAAATTTGATTATTTTATTACTGTAATATCTTACATATCAAAAATAAATATTTCTTGTTTTCCTCCAGGTTACAAGAGTATTCCGTGGAGACAGCCATAGCCATAATTGCTGATGGAAGTGCCATCTTAAAGATCGACACCCAGCACCTGAGGGACCTTAGTTTTCGAGTTGGGTCCATCTATCAGTTTATTGGTGAACTCCATATTCAGCTTGACAATGAGGTAAGGGATTGTTACTATTGGGTTGAAGGCTTGCACATTGTGTCTAGCTCACTCCATGTATCATAGTTACGTTAATATGTATCAACGTGCCCTTCTGGTTTCAGGCAATCTTGCAGGCACGAGTAGGTAGGAATGTTGATGGCCTTGACCTGAACCTGTATCATCAGTCATTGCAGCTACTGAGACAGTTTCAAGCTGAGCGGTACAACAACTTAATGCAGTTATAAAATTAAACAGGCTCACTCAGAGGGAAAGGTACCAAAGTAACTTCGTACCTACATGTAGACGTGTTGAAAATGGATGATTTTTTTTTCCTTTTTTAATTCTTTCAGTATTTAACTGTTGGATCTCTACTACGAATACTTAATTCATCGTTGATATCTATTAAATGTCCATCAAAATATACGCTGTTATAATTTCTGATTTCCTCTGGAGCATAGAAACTGGGTAATCTGTTCATTTATGACAGATTCCCACCTTTAAGATTGAATATCGACAAATCTTGTTAAGAGAGTCTTTCCCCAGATAGTCAATAAGTATCTTTTAGACCACGTGTTTGACGGACTATTCCTATTTGGTTATACACAAGTAATATTGTTCTGTCAGCACCTGTAGTATTTATATATTATATACGGATACATCCTACTAAAGTAATTGTTGTTTTCAACCAATTTTTTCTAGATGATTATATAACCACCATGATATACATTTGTTAGAAGTCCTGTAGAATACACCGGTGTCAGACATTTCTCCTGCTTTAATTCTTCTGTTTGATAAACTTTGTCATGTTAGAATACGCCGGCTAGACTGGCATATCTATGTCAGGTTGTTTGTTGTTGCACATGTTTCTAATTCTGCATTATTAGTTTAGTAGGTTTGGCATTGATGACACAAATATCTGAAGATCCGTAACTTCTGGCTTTGGTTATGATTCTCTTAACTGTTTGGAAGACAAAACTCTTATCCAAGAATCCAGTAGATAAGATTGGTCAACAATTAGAGACATTTCCGAAGGAGTTTGAAAGAGCCTTAATTCAGCATATTCCTGCTAAACACTCTCTTAATCACCTGAATAAATTATCCCCCTAAACACAAACATACCCATAAGAAAATGCTTCCAAAATTAAGCTTGAAACTAGCCAATTAGGATTAGACTTCTCATGAAACTTGATTACTTCTAGCTTCTAGGGTGGGTCTTGAAAGTCAACAAGTCAACACCTACCTATAAGAAAAGAAAAAGAGACTTGTCAATGGAATGTGTGGAAATTAATGTGTCATTATCCGTACCAGCCCCACATGTGATTGTTGGGGTTACGTGTCAGCTGCTTATTGGTTTAAATTGCGGCTGTGTGGTGGTTAAGTAAATCACATTTCTTTTGATAATCGTCTTTATTAGATGTATCGTAAATTTGTAATATCTGTATAATATTATCTAATATTATTAATGATACCGTAAATACATTTTACTTTTTTTTTACTCGTTGATTATGTCCTATCCGAATAGTAAATAAATAATACATAATTGTATTTTATCATAGAAATTAGAAGGAATAATATTAATTTTTTGTCTAATCACTTAAAAATTCTGAAGCTATGATAGAATCATATAAAGATGCATATTATAAGTTTTACATTTTAGATTTATAAGTTTCACATTATAAGTTTTGCAGTTTACACTTTCATTCTTAAGGTTTGGAGTTGTACTTACCTCCAGCATTATAAGATGTGGACAGTTTTGCCATTTAATATAATTTTTCCTTGGCAACTGAGGCAATTGCTAATTAGGATATTATATAATTTAATTTTCTATAAATTTAGTATTAGTTTAATTGATATTTCAAAGTTCAACTTTTGTCTTAAATAATGTATTTTTTTGAATAATCTATATATTGCATTTATAATTGATTTAATTAAAGTTAATTTTTAATGTCTATAAACAAGTTGTTAACTTAATCTCTTACAATTCTAAAATTACTTTTCACAAATGCATGATTTCTTTTTAAACAAAATTTTCATGAAACTTTTTAAATCCAATTAAAATACTATTGTCATAAATATTTGTAAATCCCAGTAAAATAATATTGTCATTAATTTTCTGATAATATATATATATTTTTTTTTTTTTTTTTTATTTATCCTTCTTTCTCTTTTGAATTAATTATCAGTAGTGATTATTTTATCATCTTGATTGCACAAGTTTTAAATGAAAGTACAAGGAACATTTGAAATTTATTCAAGGAACATTTGAAATTGATACAACATTACTTAACGCTACATATTAAACTACAAACGATGAATCCAGAAATTTGGCAATCCTTTATCACACTCATCTCCACACCTTACACGGTCTCCCACAAGCAAGTTCCTGTATTAAGATAAAGCGGCCAGGTTATAAATATGATGTTACATGTATAAAATAATTATATTATTTCAGAAAACATTGATCCATAACATTTGCGCAAATTTCAAATAGGTGTTAATTAATGAAGATCCTAAAGGAAAAAAAAATGGATGAATAATTTAACCGAACTAACCTTGTCAAGAGAATCACTTTCGCTTAGTCTTTCTATTACATCTTCGAATAAGTCCATCAATCATCTGTAGAAACCATCGTGGTTTTCCTGTTGAGAAAACTATATATGCTATCGTTAAGCCCAGTGATAGTCCGCTTCCGTAACCCATCATAATGACTTTCCAATCTACCCAGGTTGGAATGTTGTGTTCTTCATCATGGTCTATTGATGATTCTGGTTGTGGTGTCTCATCAATATCACATTTGTTTGACAACATAAATCCACAAAGGCCCAAGTTTCCACTGTACGAGTCATTTTGGAAGGTCTCGAACTGGTTCCCCCGAGGAATCGATCCCTCAAGATGATTTTGTGATAAGTTTAACTTTGCAAGAAAGGTCAAACCTACCAATTCCGATGGAATCTCTCCAACAAGCTTGTTTGAAGATAGGTCTAAAGCTTCAAGTGCAGTCACATTTCCTAAAGACAAAGGAATATGACCGGTTAGGCTATTTTGAGAGAGATTGAGGAGTCGAAGTGAATGAAGTTTTCCAATTGAGTTTGGAATTTCTCCGTGAAAGGAATTGTTTGATAAATCAATGGCAGTGAAAGTAGTAACAATTTTCTCCAATTGGATTTCAAAACCTTTAACTACGATCGCCACTGAATCTTGATAATAGTCTTCACCCATATAATTCAACTTCCTCTTGGCTTCATCAAGATTCGCCATACCTTTTAGATTCTCAAACAACCTTGTTGGCAAATGACCCCCAAAATTGTTGTGTGAGAGATCTAAGATTCTCAGCATAGGGAAAGAACCATTAAATTTAGAAGAACCCCACTCAAAACCGTAAAAGCTGTTGAAGCGAAGAACAAGAACCTGCAACTTCGGAAGATCTCCCAACCAATATGGGAAACTATCAATTATCTTGTTGTTTCCGAGATCTAGAACCTCAAGCATGATACAATTAACCAAACTTCGTGGGATCGACCCTTCAAGTCCATTGCCATTGAAGTTAAGAGTCCTAAAATGATTGTCTCGTGCAAATATTCCAGGAATGCTGCCATGCAATCTATTTTTTCGTAGATCCAACACATGGAGACTACTAATGTTTCCCACGCATTTTGGAATTGTACCATTCAAATTATTATAAGAAAGATCTAGAATTTGTATGACACTCATATTGCACAAGCTGAGAGGTATCTCTCCCGTGAGATTGTTGTTTGACAAAGAAAACAAACTCAAGTAAGGTGGTGGATTTGGAAGTGGTCCCTGAATCAAGTTGGAATGAAGGTCTAGAAATCTTAGAGTTTTCCATGGAAGCGGATCTATGCTTGTAAGAAGGTTGTGGGAAAGATTTAAACTGTACAAAGTTTCCTTTCCTATGTCCCACATCCACTTGGGAAGTTGACCGTGGATTTTGTTGTCAGAAAGGTCTAGAGACTCCAATTGGTGTGAGCTACGTAAGAAATCTGGAAACTCACTTATGTTACAAGCCGATAATGTCAAGTACCGAAGTTTGCGAAAGGAAGAGTTATTGTTGAATATGGTACTCAATGATAGATTGGTATTGGAAAGATGAAGCCCTTCAAGTTTTTTGAGCTCTGAAAACAAGTAAAGCTCAATTCCACTTGCATTATTTAAAGAAAGAGAGAGACTAGTCAGATTCACAAGTTCAAATATTGAACCTGGAATTGACCCGTGCAATCTATTATTATCTAAATAAATAAATTTCAAAGATTTACTTTGAAATTCATCTATAGTGCCAGATAATTGGTTATAACTGAGGTCCATAAACTGTAATAAAGGTAGAGTGAATAGCCAAGATGGTATGGACCCATTGAAAGAGTTACCATATAAATTAATATAAACTAGAATTCCACGGGGACTTACTTGAGAAGGGATTGGACCAGCTAGTTGATTAGGCCCTAAGCTT
This sequence comes from Pistacia vera, assembly GCF_008641045.1. Lineage (NCBI taxonomy): Eukaryota > Viridiplantae > Streptophyta > Magnoliopsida > Sapindales > Anacardiaceae > Pistacia > Pistacia vera. The sequence goes on along the minus strand of NW_022196100.1, from coordinate 930,958 downwards.
AAAACAGAAAGTTGAGTTAAGTTGACAAAAACTTTTGGAAATCCACCGCTGAAATTATTGAATCCAAGATTTAATGTATGGAGCTGATCAAAATTGGAAAGAAATGAAGGGATTTGACCTGCAAAATTATTAGCTGAGAGGCTCAAATAATTGAGTTTTGTAAGGTTTCCAAGTGAAATAGGAACTGACCCATTGAGACTGCAACTAGAGAAATCCAAATGTGTCAAGTGAATGAGATTGCCGATGGAATTAGGTAATTCTCCAGGCAAAGTCATGTAAGAGACATCCAAAAACTTGAGGGGGCTACTCCAGTTAACCTTTGGCAAAATACCTGTCAAGTTGTAATTATATGCTAAATTCAGGATTTTTAAGTTGGGTAGGAGAAAGATGTTATCTGGAAACTTCCCTTGCAACTCACAATTCGAGAGACTCAAAGAAGACAGAGAAGAAGATAGATTCATGAAGGAACTTGGTACAACAGTAGACATGTTTACAGAATCAAGAAGAAGTTCTGTTAAATCGGTCAAATTTTGAACTAACCCCTTTACAGTAGCTGTTTCAAGGGAATTTTTAGAAAGATCAAGCTTGACCAATTTAGATAAGTGGGTGATTTCAGATGGAATTTGACCAGAAAAGTTTGAGTGGGAAAGGTTAAGGTGTGTCAAACTAGTGAATCGATTAAAATCAGGAGGAATTTGAGAGAGATTGAAATCATTGTAAGCTAAGTTCAGCTTTTGCAAATGATTGAGAAGAAAAAGGCTACTATTGGAAGGGATATTTCCTTGAAGCCAGCCACAACTAAGATCGAGACCAATCACATGACCTGTTAAAGAATCACAAGTGACACCATCCCAAGAGCAGCAATCTTCATCTTCTTTCCAAGACATTGTTTTAGGATAAGAAGGACACCTTCCATCACAATATGGAGAAAAAAGAGATGCATAGTATGCATAATCATCACAATGAAAGGACGAACGATTGACAAAGGAAAAGAGTTGCTTAAATTGGAGGAGTGCAGAACTCTGGTCATGAGAGCAGAGTGTTGCAGAACTTTGAGAGCACAAATATAACAACTGAATGTATAAAATTTGATAAACCCAGAATAGACAACCCATTTTTTCCGAATGATGAAATTACAAGGACATATAAGGTTATAAATAGAAAGAAAAGAAGGGTCAATTAATATTGTCTTCTTTTTCATGAATCAGTTCTGTGGTGGAGACTAATATGTGAAAACGTGGAAACTAACATGGACTGGAGTAATTTCGCGGAATCTGCTTGGTCTGAATGGGAAGTTGTCTTCTTTTTCATGAATCAGTTCTGTGATGGAGATGACTGGAAAATTACGCGGAATCTGCTAGGCCCTGAATGGGAAGTTGCCTTCTTTATCATGAAAGTCGTACTTTTGGGAAAAGCTTGCGTCACAACTCTCCAGTATCGCAAAAAAACAAAAATAAATAAACCAAAGAAACGATTACTTCTAGGATAGGTCTTGAAAGTCAACAAGTCAACACCTATCCATGGAAAAGAAAAAGAAACTTGTCAATGGAATGTGTGGAATTAATGTGTCATTATCCAGTGCACCGTCCAACGTGTGATTGTTGCGGGATACGTGTCAGATGCTTATTGGTTTAAATTGCGGCTGGGAAGGAGTTGGTGACCATGGTCCTTGCTTTGCACCGACTTCATTATGTGCTTTTATGGCGTGTCGTTTTGAGTGGTTAAGTAAATCACACGTCTTTTTATAATTGTGCACGTCTACGATACTTTTTATGGGACTTATTTTATCATTTATATAATCTATCGTAATATCTATATAATATCATCTAATATTATTAATGATATCATAAATACGCTTTACACTCTTTTTAATTGTTTTGAATAACTTACTCATACTAGTTGATTATGTCCTACCCAAATAGTAAATAAATAATAATTATTATATTTTATTATAGAAATTAGAAGAAATATATGAAACTTACGTCTAATCACTTAGAAATTCCAAAGCTATGATAGAGTCGTATAAAGATGCATATTATAAGCTTTATATTTTAAGTTTACAAGTTTCACGTTATAAGTTTTACAGTAGTTAACTTTATCTACCTCCAAATTCCAACAGTGATCTGAATTGTCAAATCATTTATATGACAACCACCTGTATAATGGGTTAAAAAAGTTTCACATTATATTTTTTTCGGGTTTTTTACACTTTCGTTCTTAAGGTTTGGAGTTGTACTTACCTTCAGTATTATAGGATAAAATTAACAATGAATATACTAGACTGAATTGAGGTTGATAGAAGTACAAATTAATGTTGTATTCTTGATTTTTACAATAAAATAATTTATCATTGAGCCTTGATCATACAGTAAAGACATATGACGTTATCAGTACTTTAGCAACTAATTTAAAGTCTTGGTGAAGCACTAAGGACGTCTTTGTCAATAAAAGCAATTAATTTATGTTAGTCTTGGTCAACCACTAAGGACGACTTAATCAATACATTGTAGTGGAATATTTACTTTATCTAATTTGATATTATTTATGTTCTACTTTAAGTGGTTGATTAGTCTTCATCAAGAAAGAAAAAATTAACTTAATGTTTCCATAAACTTCACAATTATGTATTGGTTCATTTTATATTCATGTAGTTAGTGTGTATCAAGTCTTGGTCTAACAACTATAAAACAATATATAAGTTATACAGTAATTTCCACTCGCACATTGTAATTGATATAAAGTTTGACATGGACTTAACGAGGTTAATTAAAATATTGATCACTTTTGTGGATTCATATCATGCTCCTAAATTATAATATAAAAATGAAGCCCATCATCAGAGACATAATCATATATTATATATAGTGCCAAATTAACTTTAGAAAATGGTTATTAATAGATAAGAAAATTGATATATTATTTTTAATTCCAAAACTAATTTTTTTTTTTTTGGCTGCTGTCTATAATGAATTAGAGAGTATATTTAAATGAAAAACTATGTATTACTCAAATATAAAAGAATCTAAGCTATTTTCTCAAGAATGTTGCACATGTTGATCAAAGTTATATAATTTTAAACTGGCATGACATACTGTATGGGCAAAAATCCGCATTGGACCCTTACCAAGCCCAATCACATATGGCTCTACTTTAGAGTCCAGCACTAGACAACCCAATGCTATAGTCCAACTCCGATTGGTATTGTATCAAGGCCCATCCCTTGAGGGTCCTTTCTACAATTTGGACCGCTCCAAAAAATGGGCCCATCTATGAGTTGGGCTACTCAAAATGGTCGGCACTCACTTCTCAAGACTCCAAGTCTCATGAGGATTCTAGCACCCCAAGGACTTCGAGTCCTATAGGACTTCTAACATCCTGAGGGTTCGAAGTCTTATACAAATTCTAACTCTTTGAGTACTTTTAGTTTCATAGGAACTAGTGCTCCTAACTTCATCGGGACTCAAACCCATTAGCTCCCTATACATGCAGAGGCTAATCCTCTCAGAAGGGATCGACTGACAATTCTTCCCTCTAGTTCTCTTGTTCTTACTCTTTCAAGAATGGTCATTCCTAAACGCAGAGTCGTATTCCGACCACTTTACGCCAATATTCGAGCCTTAGCTCCACAATCACGGTAAACTCTATCTCGTTATTTGCCTTACTAAATACCTGTCATAACTATGCTAACTTGAGCATTGGGGTGCCTATGGCCAATACCATGTCGGCGTCAACTTCACATTCATTTTTTTGTGGTCTCTACCTCACGGGATCATCCTCACAAGCATCCACGATAGATTTGATCATCGACACATACCTTAGCTATTGGGAAAATTTCACAACTCATGGTCTTAAGTTTTTTAAACCTTTTCAAATAAACCTAATTTTGAGTTTAACGAATGAATACGACTTCATAATTTGTATTATAACTATAATGTGATTGAATATTATTAGTAGCATTAGACATGGATAAACTAGGCCCACTAATTATTTGTGAGATGGTACGTACGTGTATATAATTGTGACATGCATTACAAGCTAGGCCGAGGCATAATTAAATCCAATAATCGATGCTCCTCGCACACTATTGGTCACACCTTGGCATTCCTTCCAATTCAGCTGAAGCTTTATCTCGATGACAAGGGTTATAATTAGGGGCGTAGCTAGGATTTCTAGTCAGTGAGGTCAAAATATCTGTATTAATAAATTTACAATAAAATGTATATTGAAATAATAAGCATAAAAATTTAATCTAAAAATTTAATTTCAAAAGTTATACATACTAAATTATCAATTCTATAATTAAACCAAATCCCCAAATTTCAAACCAAAATTTATCAAACTCAAATTAAAACAACAACTAATTAACCATTGTCTCAACATAAACAATATTAAATCAAAACTTACATTAAAATCTAGGAATTTCATCTTTCAATTTCAAACTCATTTATTAAACTCAACAAAAACCAAATATATTATCCAAAATTAACTAAAGCCACCTCATTCAATCTACAAATATTTCAATTACATACATAAAATAATAAAAACAACCGAGGGTAACATAACTCATGATCTTTCATCAATTAAAAAAAATAGAAGAATAAATTTACTTCCGGATAGAGTATGATGAGAATTACTAAATAAATAATTTCTTCTTACTTTCTCATTACCTCAACATCTTTTCTTCTTTTGTCGTGTTTCTTTATGCAAAGGTACAATGTTTTACCTCATTAGATATGGATAAACGCTTTTTTCTTTATGTTTTATGTGATTATATATTACCTTAGGATATTTATATTTTTACCAAACATTTATGGTGCGCAGCAGGAAAGCTGAATATCTTTTAATACACAAAAACTTGTATAATGAAAAAAATATCATCCAAAATCCACATTAATAGGAAAGCTTAAATTGTTTATAGAGAATTACATGATTCGATGGTGACAAATTTACTCATAAACTCTTTAGAATATTCGAATAAGAAATCTTCTTGTTCACCATTAATTAGACTTTCTTGGGTCCAATTAAGCCATAGCACCAACTGGAACAGTGTAGTCCTTGTAGGTTATTTCTTGCACACTCTTCTTCACAGGTTTGAAAGGCAGCGATGTCCTCTTTTCTTGTGGAATCCAAAACTTCACTGCTCACCGATAGGATTTCACACCCCATAAGGACTTTTGCGGTAAACCATCTTCAATTAATTATCTTTAGGCTATGTGTCATGAGATTTTTGTTTACTTGTTCTATTGGGAATTAATTTATATGTATTACATTGGCCACGAGGTTGTTTACTTCTCTCGACTTTCGTTCTATTGGTTAGCCTATAAAGAGACAATTTTTGTTGTATTGGTTATAATGTTTGGGGAAGGTTTTCCGTTTTTGTGGTCGTTCGTTAAAAAAATGTCTTAATATCAGCCTTAACAATAATGTGATAAATGTTGAAACAAAGTTCCTTAAAGACTTTGGCTTTTAGGAGTTAAATTTCGATAAAATGTATTAAAATTGAAAAGTGACATCTAATTTCATATTAATGAGATGTATTAACTTAAAAATTCAACTTAAATTTCTTATTTTGGTAGCTAACATTAAATAATGTAAAACAATAATAGAGATGACTGAAACTAAACAACAACAAGTGGTACGAAAAAACACCAGTAATTGTATCAAAATCAGATACTATGGATTAAAACAACAACAAAGTTTCAATAATTCGTTCAATAATAAAATAAAAAAAACTACCTTCTGTTACGGCTGAACAACTTTTAAATAGTTCTCTAAAAAAAAAACCTAATCCGAAAAGTCAAAGGAAAGCTAAATTAAACAATTATCACAGAAATTCTAAAAGTCCAGAACTTGCAAAACAACCCCAAAAATTATAATAGCGCCCAAAAACTCATCTAAACGACTCCAAAGGCTAAAAATGACAAACTTGTATTAATAGGAGAACCATAACCTATATAAGCCAGTTATTCTTTCGTCCCGCACTCTCGTAAACCTAAAATTCAAATTAAATAATAAGCGATGTCGTTGAGCAGAGCGAGAGGACGGAGGTCCACCGGAACCGCAACGAGTTGGCGGGGGACCGGATGAGGGACGCCGGAGGAGAGAAGACAACATGGTGGAGATCCAAGAAAGCTTGCAGAAGAAGCGACGAGAAGGCCTTCAGAAATCATGCTTCTGCTGTCGAGAAGAAGGTATTCGTAAAGCCTTTATCGAATAGAACTCTTTTGATTCACTGATGTAGTGTTTTATGACTTATGAACTTATTTTGATCAAAAGAGCTTATACTTCTGCTATTCAGAAGAGGATCAGTTTCATAATACGCATGCAATCAGCTTTATGTTAGAGCTCTTTTTGGTTCATTTTTTCAATGTTTTATGAGTTAATTTTATTATTATTTTTTTAACTGAACTAGAGCTATTTTATTGATTATATGATTGATTTTGACTTTGTGAAGATTAAGTATGATTTTTTGCTTTAATGAAATTTGAGCTCATCTTTATGGGGTAATGAGGTTATTTTGATTTCTTTGATTTCCTATTAAGGGTTTGATTCTAGTTTTAGGGTTTGAAGTGCTTGGAACGTCAAGGTTTGATGAATGTTCTCATGTAGTAATTGAATGCATGATTACAGTTGGAACATCTACCAGCTATGGTAGCTGGTGTTTGGACGATGATGGTAATCTACAGCTTGAGGCAACAACTCAGTTCCGGAAATTGTTGTCAATTGGTGAGACGTTGCTTCTTGTAATGCACATTTGGAATTCTGATTCTATGCATATTTTATGACAACTGAACTGTATTTCTCCGTTTTGACAGAAGCAGCCCTCCTATGAGGAAGTTATCAAGCTGGTGTTGTCCTCTTTTGTTGAGTTTTATGGGGAAGACTTTCCCAACTCCAGGTTAGTTAGAAACTTTATATTTTTTTGGTATATATCGGTATTCTAACTGTGGAGATTGTATATTTATTGGGTAGCTGAGGCAGTAAATCTGACCATTTTGTGGTTTGGTGAGAAAGAAGAAGTAATGAAAGAGGTTTATCTTTATTAGAGGGTTCTAATGCCTTGTTAGTATTCAACTTTGATTTCGTGTAACTGTATAAGGTGTTTGATTATATGCGTCAAAGAAATTGTTTATAGTTTGGTTTTATTTTTATCTGGGTAAATTTGGAACTATGAATTTTCGTGCATTAATGTGTAAATTCTGAACAATTTTGTTGGTTGGGTGGGAAAGAAGTAATGAAGAGAGGTTTATCTTTATTAGAGTGGTTTCTGATGCCTAATGTGTTGTTGATTCATTTTTGCAGTTTTTATGCTGGAAGCAGTAGATTACTAGTACTTTATTAGGTCCAGTCAGTGCGGCTGTTTAGATGCTCTGTACGTGATTAATTTATAAAGGATATTATCAATGGCGATATAAGGAAAAATCAGCTTTAGAGTTTAGTAATCTTGTATTTGGTGAAATGCTATGAGTTTTTGGAGTTTAAGTTTGGGGGGTTTGACTTTTGAACTTGACATGACTGAGGAGTTTGGGGTAATCTGGGTATCAAAAGGAGGAAAAAAGTAAAACAGTTGTTTGCTTTGTTTATGATGAAGATTGTATTTGGGCTGTTTTTTTTTGATAATAATTGATATCTCAGGTTAGTTTGATGTGTTGGATGTGGAGTGTAGCTGCTGGCGCTTTTTTTTATGCTTTTTGAGTGAGGTGGTGGCAGTTTGATGGCATCCTCGGCAATAAAATCTGGAGCATTGGTTACTTTACACGATTAAACCATCTTCTCAATTTTTGAGGGAAGGAGCTGCTAAGAGTTACTGGGAAGTAAGACTTCTCCCCTTCAAAGATTAGTACCCCTATTATAAATATATCTTATTTTACCTGTGCATCTTTTGTTTCATGATTAGTTTTGAATAACACTAGCAGTACTGATTAGTTCTCCTAACACCAAGGGTGGATTGTGGTAAAAACTGATAAGTCAAGGGTGCAAATCCCCTGAATGTGTCTGATTGGGATGTTTATAGCATACAGATTTCTAACTTTAAGGTTTGAGTCTGTTTGAAACCCAGATAGAACTTGGTGGACGTAGGAAAGGTTGAGGGATTTCTATGTATCAGGAAAAAAAATGATGATGAGCCTCTTGTAGTTCTAGATTCTCATAGGATTCTCTGAGTTGTTGTGATTTTAGAGTCTATTAGTATTTTTACAATATTTTTCTCTTTTGGATTTTGAGTTGTGTAATGAGAGCTAAAAATGCAAGTGGACTGGACCAGGTGATGATGGTAGAAGTGTAGTGTGGTCATGTGTTGGGGGATGAAATGAGGTGTGAGTAAGGGTGGAGATGAGTTGGCGGTATCAGTCTGGTGATAAATAACAGCAATAGTGTAGTAGGGTTGATTGTTTAAAGACGGGCATACAAGGCCTTCTGGTGGAAAGTTTGTTGGTTTGGCACGAGTAAGAATATGATCAAAATCAGAAATTTTGATTTTATCTCTGTCGCATTACTGAAGAGGGTGCAAACACCTGGTACATTTTCAGAGTGTGCTGATCGTTCCTGGTGTTTGGTGTCTGGATAATTAATTTTCTTGTGTCACATTAGTTGTTTGAGTTTCAACAGTCAAAAAGCAATTTGTTGAAATGCATTTTCATCTAGATATTAGTAACTTTTTAATCTGGATGTCAACAAAGCATTATTATCAATCAGACTCCTTTTGACCAGGAAAATATCTTTATTTGGTTCCTGTAAAGATATTTAGACCATCTCTCATGGTAATCCTTTCAGTTGTACATGATTCAGATTTAAGCAAGATTAGTTGTTGAACGGTAGTTACAGTTCATTGTCAACATGGATGCCAACAAAACCATTGTTTTCCAATAAGTTTCCTTTTGACCAGGGAACCTCCTCATCAGTGCCAAAAAATGATATGATACCCTTCCTCTATGGTAATCGTTCTATTATGCGTGATTAAGATTGCATGATAAGACGATGTTGAGACTATCTGTTGAAAGACAAAGTTCTCTAGATATAGTACATGTCAACATGGATGTCAGCAAAACCAGTATGATCCAATCAGGTTTCCTTTTCAGCAGGTAAATGTCTTCAGTCTTGCAACAAATGATATATATACCATTTCTAAAGGGTAATCTTTTCTATTATATATGATTAATAGCAAATGAGATTGATTAATTATTGGGAATGGTCAAGGTTCTAAAAGTTTATTGGTTTTGCTGTATCAGAGCTTGGATGATTGGCCCATTATTGCTTTCAAATTTAATTATTTTTTACTGTAATATCTTACATATAAGAAATATTTCTTGTTCCTCCAGTTACAAGAGTATTCCGTGGAGACAGCCATAGCATAATTGCTGATGGAGTGCCATCTTAAAGATCGACACCCGCACTGAGGGACCTTAGTTTTCGAGTTGGGTCCATCTATCAGTTTATTGGTGAACTCCATATTCAGCTTGACATGAGGTAAGGGATTGTTACTATTGGGTTGAAGGCTGCACATTGTGTCTACTCACTCCATGTATCATAGTTACGTTAAATGTTCAACGTGCCCTTTGGTTTCAGGCAATCTGTGGGCACGAGTAGGTAGGAATTTGATGGCCTTGACCTGAACCTGTACCATCAGTCTTTGAGTAATGAGACAGTTTCAAGCTGATCACTGAGCGTACAACTTAATGCGGTTATAAAATTGAACAGGCTCCTACAGGGAAGGTCCAAAGTAACTTCGTACTACATGTAGACGTGTTGAAATGGATGATTTTTTTTTTTTTTTTTAATTCTTTCAGTACTTAACGTTGGATCTCTACTACGAATACTTAATTCATGGGATATCTATTAAATTCCATAAAATATACGCTGTTATAATTATGATTTCCTCTGGAGCATAGAAACTGGGTAATCTGTTCATTTATGACAGATTCCCACCTTAAGATGAATATCACAAATCTTTTAAGAGAGTCTTTCCCCAGATAGTCAATAAGTATCTTTTAGCCATGTGCTTGATGGAATTCCATTTGGTTATACCAGTAATATTGTTCTGTCAGCACCAGTGTGTTGATATATATTACAGATACATCCTGCTAACTAGTTGTTTTCACCAATTTTTGTAGATGATTATAAACACACGTGATTACATTGTTAGAAGTTAGCTACCATGTTGGAATGTAGTGTCGGTGTCGACATTCTCCTGCTTTGATTCTTCTGTTTGATAATTGTCAGTTAGAATATGGCCGGCTAGAACAGCATATCTGTTCAGGTTGTTTGTGTTGCACATGTTTCTGATTCTGCATTATTATTTAGTAGGTTCGGCATTGATGAGACAATATCTGAAGAACCATATCTTTTGGCTTTGGTTTCTGATTTCTTGAGTGTTTAAAGACAAACCTTTGATCCAAGAATCCAATTGATAAGATTTGGTAATTTATATAGGATTTCTCATCTGGTCAACATTATAGAATTTCCAAAGGATTTGGTAATGATCCGTAAATACGTTCTACACTCTTTTTATTGTCTTGATAATTCACTCATACTCGTTGATTATGTCCTACCGAAATAAAAATAATAATATTGTATTTTATCATAGCAATTAGAAGGATATATGAAACTTACTCTAATCACTTGAAAATTCCGAAGCTATGATATAGTCATATAGGATGCATATTATAAGGTCACATTATAATGAAAGTACAAGTTTAATGAAGTACAAGGAACATTTGAAATTGATACAACATTACTTAAACGCTACATATTCAACTACAAACGATGAATCCAGAAATTGGCAATCCTTCATCACACTCATCTCCACACCCTACACGGTCACCCACAAGCAAGTTCCTGCATTAAGATAAAGCAGCCAAGTTATATATAATTATATATAGTGTACATGTATAAATTAATTATATATTCAGAAAACATTGATCCAACATTTAAGTCTAATCACTTAGAAATTCTAAGATAGAGTCATATAAATATGTATATTATAAGTTTTACATTTTAGGTTTATAAGTTTCATGTTATAAGTTTTGCAGTAGTTAACTTTACCTACCTCCAAATTCCAACGGTGATCTAAATTGTCAGATCATTTATATGGCAGGACTTGCATAATGGGCTAAGAAGTTTCACAGTATATTTTTCCCGCTTTTTTATACTTTCGTTCTTAGGTTTGGAGTTGTACTTACCTCTAGTATTAAGGATACGAATAATTTGTCTTGTCAAATACGAGTTTTTCAATAAAAATCTATGGGTGGTTTGATTTAGTATTTTGGATAGGATTTTAGGGATAGTATTGGGTTATTGGATATGGGAGTATTAGGTAAATTTAAAAATTTATAAAAAGCCCTTAGGTTACAATTTAACTAAAGACCTAACATGTAAAATGACAAAAACACCCCCACCATCTGCAGTGTCAGATTCCGGCCACCACCGCCGGAACTGGCCGGAAATTTCGTTACGGCACAGACTTGTCGGATCTGTGCCGTAACACATTGTTATGGCCTTTTCCGGCTAGATCCATGTAGATCTGGCGGAAAAGGCTAGATCTATGGTTTGTTTTGGCCGTCGACGGCCGGAAAAGGCCAAGCGACGGCCAAAGATGTGGCCGGCGCTGACGGCCAGATCTGGCCTTTTCCGGCCAGATCCGTGGTGGATCTGGCCGGAAAAGGCCACAGCGGTGAACTTCCGGCCATTCTGGTCGAAAGTTGGCGTTGTATAGATTCCGGCTATCACCGACGGTGGTTGCCGGAACTGACAAGTTGGGTTGATGGGGGTGTTTTTGTTAATTTTAAACTTTTTTTAGGGGGTATTTAGTGAAATTAATAAACTTATGGGGTTAAAATGTAATTAAAAAAAATAGGGTAATATTTTGAGAATATTGTACCAAACGCGATTTGAAAATAGGATCCAGAATAGGGATTAAAATATTAAACCAAACGCATACTATAATATCCTTGTTCTCTTATTATTGTTATTAGAAATGACCATAATTTTAAATACAAAATTTGTCAAAGCAAAAACCAAAATGAACAACGTAAAAACATTTTAAAATATCCAATTGTTAATAAAATAACAATAATTAAAAAGAAAAAAAAAAAAGAAATCACATATTTAATGACAAGACATATAATAATAATAGTTAAGACCATTGCTTACATTAAACTTCATACCATAATAATAACAATAATATGCCCAAACCTTCTGCTCTTGTGAATTCAGTCTATTCTAAATTAGACCCTAGTTGAGTTTAGACTAGTAATTTGCAGGAAACTTACCCAATGAAGTAATCAGACTGGCCGAAATCAACGGGGTTGACATCATCATTGGTGACGGTTCGCTCTGATCATTTGTTGGGTGGCCTCTGTGTTGTTCTCAGTTCTCTAAGAATAGAGAGGGCCAACTCACTGACGTCAGAGGAACTGTGTTGTGTGAGGCCGCCTACAACAATACCTGCCTGCAAAATCAAAACCAAAACATAAATGAAGTAAATAACAGAACCAAAACATAAATGAAAACAGGAATTTAGCTAATGAGATCTGCAAAGCATTACCTCAAAGGTTTCGGGAGTTCCCCTATTAGTGCCAATTCTCTTTAAACGTTTAAAGTACTCATTAATTTTCTTCGAGGGCAGCTTCTGGGGCAGCTTCTCGGTTTGCTGCATCTCGCAACTCCTTGAGAAGCTCATCGAGGGTGGGAGTGGGCTGGCTTCCCATTTTCGAGTGGTTTTCTGTTCAACAAAGGAAAACTTTACAAATTGTATGATAATATAAATGAATAACTTGAAACATAACAACCCTAATAAAAACAAGGAATTATAAAATTGAAAAATAAACAAAATTCCAATAAAATTAGGAAAACCTTTTTACTAAATAAACTTGAAAAATAGAAAACATGTCATGATGAGGGATTTTTTTTAATAGTATATAAAAAAAAAAAAAATTGGGGATCTGTGAATTCAGGAAAGTTACTATTAAATTGAAGAAAACACGATCAAACACGAATTCAACAATATTTTTCTAATCAGAAAAAATACCGTCAAACAAGGATTTAAAAAAAAAAAAAGGATACCCAGTTTCAATTAATATACCGAGTTAAAGGCAACAGAGAGAGATCGAAATTCGAGACTAAAAATTGTTAAACTAATGAGATCGTAAAACAACGTAATCCCAATAATAACGAAAAATAAGGGAATTTATTCGATTAAAAAGAAAAAAAAGAGTTCAAGGAATAACGGATAAATAAGAGAAAATCTGATACCTTTCGCGAAGAAGGGTGGAGAGTAAATAAAGTAGCAACGATTGAAATCAATTGATAACAACGAGATTTCCAGAAAACGACGGAGAACAAAGAAGATCGACGGCGCAGAGGAAAAACGCGGATTTAGGGTTGCGGTTTGAAATTTTGTGTGAGCGCCAAGAGAAAAATAGGTTTATATAGGAAGACCAATTTGTAAATTTTCAATCTTTCACGGGCAGTATGGTAAGTTAAATGATCCAGGGCAGTTCTGTAATTTAAAATATATCAAGGATAAATGAATTTTTTCCCCATTTTTTTTTTTTTAATTTTCCAGAATTACATTTTATCTGAGGAGTTGAGTTTTGAACTTGGACATGACTGAGGAGTTTGGGGTATATCTGGGTTATCAAAAGGAGGGAAAAAAGTTAAAACGGTTGCTTCGCTTTGTTTATGATGAGATTGTATCTTCGGCTGTTTTTATTTTTTATTTATGCTTTTTGAGTGAGTTGGTGGTAGAGTAGAGAGCTAGAAACAGGTTCACGAACACTATTAATATCATGATACAGTTTTCGGTATTAATTATCGGATATATAAATGTCTGATAGATGCAAAGATTTTAAAATTTATTATGCATTGTGATTCATTGGTCGATCGGTGATTTGTACTATTCTCTGATTTAACCCTAGATCAATTAATCTAGATATAATCGAGTTTAGGATGTACTCGAGTCAGATAAGGTTCGATTTCCAATGGACCAAGGTCCAGTTTGGGTTTTAAAAAAATACCAAAGTGCAATCATGGTCAAATTTTGGTTTATTTAACGAAAGAACATCTTTGAACGAAAATTTATTGATATAAAAACATTCTATTTTCGTGTCACATTATAACCCATATTAAAATATAATCACCACTAACAATTTTTAAAATGCTATCACCCATAAAGGTTTGTGACTCATAGGAATCACAAAAACTTAACTCAAAGCATCATGATTATATCCACCATAGATTACCTTATAATCTAACAATAAACCAACACACATGTCCATATAATTAAACCCTAATTACCACGTTTAAAATACACTAATCTAGATCCCATGACCCCATTTGAGATCTGGTTACAAAGATTGATCCCATTTACTAATTTCAATAATGACCCAATTGAAACTAGCCAATTAGGATTAGAAACCCTAGACTTCTCATGAAACTTGATACTTTAGCTTCTAGTGGGTCTTGAAAGTCAAAAGTAACACCTACCCTGAGAAAGAAAAAGAGACTACCAATGGAATGTGTGAAATTAATGTGTCATTGTCCAGTGCACCGCCCACATGTGATTGTTGTGGGTACGTTTCAGCTGTTTATGGTTTAATTTGTGGCTGGGAAGTAGTCCGCCTGGTGACCATGGTCCTTGCTTTGCACCGCCTTCATTATATGGTTTCATGGCGTGTTGTTTTGAGTGGTTTAAGTAAATCACATGTCTTCTTATAATTGTGGGCGCCTACAATGAGGCTTATTATATCATCTATACAATCGTCTCTATTAGACTATCGTAATTCCATTTAATATTACTAATGATATCGTAAATATGTTTTATACTCTTTTTAATTGTCTTAAATAATTTACTCATACTCGTTGATTATGTCCTATCCAAATAATAAATAAATAATACGTAATTGTATTATATCATAGAAATTAGAAGGAATAATATGAAATTTTTAAGTCTAACCACTTAGAAATTCCGAAGATATGATAGGGTCACATAAAGGCGCATACAATAAGTTTTACATTTTAGGATTACAAGTTTCACGCTATAAGTTTTACAATAGTTTACAGTTAACACTAACTTTACCTACCTCCACATCATCCTCACGGTGATTTGATTTGTCAGATCATTATATGGCAGTCACCTGTATAATAGGCTAAGAAAGTTTCACATCATATTTTTGCGGATTATTTGCACTTTTATTCTTAAGGTTTGTAGTTGTACTTGCCTCCGACATTACAGAATATGAACAGTTTGGTTTAGTCAAATGCAAACTTTTCAATAAAATGTCTATAATACCCTTGTTCTCTTATTCGTATGTTATTGGAAATGGTCGCAATTATATATACAAAAATGTATCAAAGCAAAAGTCAAAATGAGCAACATAAAAAATTTAAAAATATCCAATTTTTTTCTTTTTTTAATATATATATATATATATTCATTTCTAATAATATGTAAATAAGATAACATGCGTATTATAAATTTTTATTTAAAAGTCTTACTTTATTGGACTAAATTGTCCATATCCCAAACCTTAAAGATGAAAGTGTTAATAACCCTATTTTTGCTACCGACTAACGATCTGAATCTGGATCCGGATCCGGATTCCATGAATGTCATTGGTCCACCCACCCAGAAGAAGGAGATTTGAATTACAACTGGAGAAAGACTTGACGGGGATAAGCTGAATGCGATTGACCCAAATGAAATATCAAGGCTTAATTGGGTCCCTGTCCCTGCCTCATCATGTTTTTAGTTGACAATGGACCATCTTGATCCTGACATTTCCATGAGCTCCACATTTCTATTCACTAAAGTTTGCTTTCAAACAAAATTAATACGCCCACATTATAAATACCTTGGATTTTTCATTGACTTCATGAATTTTTACTACTAGAATGCTCAATTTTGTTACATTATTAGGATAATAACATAATCAGATCAATATATTGATAAACTACGATATATTGGTAGGTAATAATGTCGTGTTTAAAACTATTTTGATAAATTGAAATAGTTTTTAAACAAATTTAATGAACCCGGGTTAAAAATACATAGGATTTTTCATTGACTTTGTGGATTTTTAGTAGAACGTTTGATTTCGTTACATTATTAATCCTATGACATAATAAAATTGATTTACAGTTGCTTTTTATGATCCTTGGGTTACTCAAGGAACTTAAACTCTTTATTTAACTATAGTTGTTGTTTGGTCGATAATAATGTCATACTTAATGCTATTTTGATATATCACAATAGTATTCAAACAAATTTAAAAAACCCACAAAAAATATTTAAGATTTCGATCTGATTTTCTTTGAGTATAAGCTATGAAATGATTTATGAATTATAAAAAACCCTAGGAGTTGGGCGTGCGTAGGTCGGTTATCATAGTTTTCCATTAACATAACCTCTGAAACTGTCTATGGAGGTCTAATAACCCATTTTGGTCAAAATTATTTGTAAATATGGCCTTAACATGTGAGGTGTCTCCATTCACACCTAATTTTCCTTCATACTTGGATCTCTTTTTTGGTCCTTTCCTCTTTCATTGTCATCTTGATTTATTTTCCCATGTCTTTCCAACTCATTCTTCCCAAATTTTGAAGAAAAACAAAATTATTGTTTGAGAGACGGGGTTTATTATCTTTCTTGCTTTATCGAGATAATGTTATCCTCCAGATGAGTGACGAGATTGATTACAAACTCTCTTACGACTTTATGGCTATTTTTTTTTCTTCTGTTTTGCAAACCCGAATACCAAATTGGAGTCTCTATCAAACATTATAATCACTTGAGTTTGAAAATTAGAACTCACGTTAAACCTTATAATTTTGATTTTAGATGTGTGAAAGGAAACTCAAACTCTAAACTTTACGAGAATAAACCACATATATGATGAAGATTAGAACAACCATTATACATAAACTTATCGAATAGTTTTAATAATTAGATTAATAACACATAGTTGATAAAAGAAGAAAAAACACTTCTTTCCAAAGATTTTAAATTATTTATGTTACGATATCAACAAGTAATCATAGAAGATATTACCATTATAAGAAAGTCGATAAAGACAAATTCGATATATTATTATTATAATAATAATAACCCTCGTCGGTTAGTAATTTAATAGCATAAGATTAATATTAAATTAGTGATATACCGGTGCCCTCCTAACAAAATCAATTTCACCTATTATTTTAATGTTATGGCCTCATGGGTTAGTTAAAGGATACTTTAAAATAAAATAAATGGTCAAAAAGCTTTAAAAAATTAGGTAAAATAACCATTTGATGCAAATTCAAATAACTTATTATTTTTTTAACCCCATTACTAATTTTATTAATCTTCACCTCCTCACCTTGACCCTACTTATATAATTAATTTATAAATTTGGACGGTTTTGGTCGATAAAAGGAGCATCTGGTTTATGATTAGCCATGTGTACGGTACATATTTTTGGGCACGAATTTTGTAGCTAATGATATAGTATTAATTATTCACATAACCATATCATATAATTTTTTATTATATGATATAGTTATGTGTGGTGGACATTCTTTTTAATGATATTTTAAATTAGACGATGATTTGGCCGTCATCAATATATTTTATTAAATTGTTGTTGGGTTTATCAAGGAGTTACTAATTTAATTTGTTAATTAAGAAACTTATCTCTTGATTGTGATATAATTATTAAATTGGATTAGAAAACCAAACTTCTATTTAGGTTAATTATTATTAAAATTAAACAAATCCTACATAATTGGAGGTGTTATTATGTGTATAATATGGTTTAATGTTGTATGCAATCTCAAATTATTTGGATTAAGAAATTTAATAACACATGCTGGTTTAATGTTTATGTTTTAAATTGTTGGAGAAGCATCAAAATTATTTAAGAATAAGAATATTTTCATTTTAATAGATAAATCAATAGAAATAAAAAAGAAAAAAATAAATATATATATAGAAACAAAAAGGGGAAATTCATTTTCATCCCTGAAGTTTTATGGAAGTAATTTTCATCCAAGCAATTATAAAAACTAACACTGTAATCACAATCAATCATCCGTCTCTAGAGGAAGTTTGTTTCAGTTATTATTTAAGTTATGAAATTTTCTTTTTTTAAGATATGGTAATTGGCCACCCCTTGGAACAACTCGAACTTAAGACCAGACGCGTTTTCAACCATGTGCCTTCTATCCATTTAGCCACAAGTGGACGGATAAGATATGAAATTTTCATAATGGTCATATTTGTCTCCTTAGAGAATAAGTTGAATAATGAGGTTATCGTTTTCGTTTTCGTTTTGTTGTCTTTTTCACTATTTTTATTCTCTATTATTTCTTATAGAATATGTAATATTTGTTCATTTATCAGTCTGGTTTCTTAAAAAAAAATGGAAAATATAAAACATTGAAAAATTGTTTTCTATATTTTCAATCAAGGTAGGTAGAGAATACCTAGGAGTGCGAGACACCTCAATGGAATGCGTCTATTTATCTATCTCTTGACTCGAAATGGGAGTGAGTTTGAAAAAGATCTTAGAGTGTCTAGGGTTGGGTCGAGAGGGTGAAATTTTTTTTTAATGAAAAAAAATGTAGCATCGGGTGGACAATTAGCCAGTGTGTTTCATCCTACGAGAACCCTTTACTTGTCACAATATTTTATATTTATCGTAAAAAAAATAATAATAAACTTGTTTTCATTTTTAGACACTACTTTTAGAAAATGATAATTTAAAAACACAAAATCAAACTTCTTATTTTTCATCTCTGAATTTTTTAGGGCAATGGTTAACGGATAAGGATTCCGGTGTTAGTATAGAATATTTTGGATGAGAAAGTTATTTTTATAAAACATTAGGGGTTAATTTGTGATTTAGCTGAAGAACTCAAGAAATAACTAACCATAATATACATAATTAGGAACTAGGAACTAGGAAGTAAGAAGAAGTATACGGAGACGCAAAAGTAGCAAGTAAAAAAGCTGAAGTGAAAAGCACTTTTAGTTAAAAGCACTTATAATACACAGAAGCAGATGCAGATGCAGAAGCAGAAGCAGAAGCAGAGGCAGAAGTTACAAATAGTGCTTTGAGCTTTGTGTATATTTTGTACTGTATGTACAACAAGACACTGTTGTCTTTGTTTTCTTCTCCACACATAAAAAGAGAGAAACAGAACCCAACAAAACTTCTTTTAATTATGGATTATAATCTATCTCAAGATCTTCTTCTCTCTAGAAATCTCAGCTCCATATTTCCTCACTTCTTCTGCGTCAGTTTCCGGCAGCTGACGTCTGCTTCACGCCACCTGCGTCACACTCCGGCTTTCTGATCTGGGTTCTTCTTTTCAAGGTCTTGCTTGCAACTGATAAAAAGCTTCTTTTTTGAGTTTGTTTTGGTTAAAGGGTGTTGTTTGGTTGCTGAGAAAGTTACGGGAAAGTTAAGACACGAAATGAAAGTTTGTTTCTTTCTTTATCTGAGAAAGTGAGTTGTTTTGTAGCTTGTGTCAAAACTTGCTTCTGGTTTGTTTGGCATCCGAGAAAGTTATCAGAAAGGCAGAACAAAATGAAAATTTTGACCTTCACGCATCGCGTTTTTCATATACTTTTCTGGTTTTTGAAAATTTGATATTGATTCAACAGTTTTAGAATTCTACGCGGCTTAGATTTACTCAAGGTTGTCTTTTTTCTTTTTTAAACAATATTGTTTTACCTTCTTTTCTCAGCAAACTAACAAAAGGGTAGCTTCAGTTTGGTTGTTGAGTCAATGGAACGGAAGATAAGAGAAGAAAAATATCAATGCATGTTAACCAAACAGAGCATTTCCCAAACAGCCCTGTTTAAGTTAAATGAATAGAGTGTGATTTATTTTAAATTTTTTTTTGTTTACTTCTGCCTAATTCTAGATGATGAGTTATTGGAATTCCATGTCAGATTAATATTCTCTGTAATGTCTATATGAGATTCATAGCCTTTTGTTTTTTACTTTATTTATTCTGTCCACATTCACTGTTTTTTGTTCTTTTACCTTATTAAACTGTTAGATTCTAGCTTTCTGAGTCAGATCAGTCTTTATATTCAGTTACAGTGGAGTTCCATTCATTAGCTCCAACCATCCGTTTGTTTCTCCGGAAAATAACTTGAGAAAAAAAAAAAAAAAAGAATGTACAGTCTTCTTCTCAAGATCTCTAGCAGTTTTAAGGAAAATTTCCCGTTTTGTATTCATTTTTTCTTTTTTTTATTTTCAATCTCCAGATTTTCAGTCTAGCAAAGGTGGGAAGCGAAGAGCATAAATGTGTGGTGTGCTGTGGGGAGTGAGTTTAGAATGGGGCATTTCTCTCCTCGATGTTTAACGGATTGGCAAGATCTTTTCGTAAAAAAAGAGAAAAATTCTGGGAGTTGTGATGGAAGAGGAGCTGCAGAAGCAATGGCGAAGGAAGCCAAGAAAGATGACTTAATTTTAAGGTCTTCTGGGTTTGTAAATGTTGATGGTTCTAACAATTTTGCCTCAGTTTTTTCCAAGAGAGGCCAGAAGGGTGTTAACCAAGATTGTGCTATTGTCTGGGAGGTATGCATATATCATTTACTCTTAATTTAGTTTTGTATTTCTTTTCCTATGTTTTCTTAGTAACTACTAAACAAGTTATTGTTAAACTCGAGCACTAATGTTAATGTTTTTACCTATCAGTTTAAGTTTTTGGTTCCACTTTTTTTCTTTTCTTTAATAAGAATATTTCCTACTGCTGCATTGACTGGGATCAAAATGTGGTTCTTGGTTGTGGTTTTGATGGACAAATGTGCATTTGATTTGTTACGGAGCAGGAATTTGGATGTCAAGAAGACATGATATTTTGTGGGATTTTTGATGGACACGGTCCATGGGGTCATTTTGTGGCAAAAAAGGTTCGTGAAGCGATGCCTTCTTCTTTGCTGTGTAATTGGCAGGAGACTGTCGCTGAAGCATCAGTTCTTCCAGAGATTAACTTGGATTCGGATAAAAAGCATCATAGGTTCAATATATGGAAGCATTCTTTTGTCAAGACTTGTGCTGCCGTTGATCAGGAGCTTGAACAACATCGTAAGATTGATTCTTTCTATAGTGGAACAACCGCATTGACAATTGTTAGACAGGTAATATAAATTCCTGATTCCGCAGCAGTTTTTTTCTTTTTTGGATAACAGAACAAATCCCTTCAGTCTGTCTCTTGTGATTTGTGTACCTTATGCACGTAGCTTATGTTGCCAGGGTGAATTCATCATTGTAGCCAATGTGGGCGACTCTCGTGCTGTATTAGCAACCACTTCTGATGATGGAGACTTGGTACCAGTTCAGCTAACAGTTGATTTCAAGCCCAACTTACCTCGTTCGTATCTGTTTCTTTCTGAGTGTTAACGAGCTAAATATTAATATTAGACCTTTACCTGATAACTTAAGTTTTTAGGTGTTATTTAACATGGTGTCATAATAGCTGAGTTCGAATCTTAACAATATTCTTTTCGATCATGTTGCAGAGGAGGCTGAGCGGATAGTGCAGTGCAAGGGCCGTGTATTTTGTTTAGAAGATGAGCCAGGGGTGCACAGGGTCTGGTTTCCCAACGAGGAATCGCCTGGACTGGCAATGTCTCGAGCCTTTGGTGATTATTGTTTAAAGGAATATGGATTAATTTCTGTGCCTGAAGTAACGCAAAGGCATATAACCAGCAAAGACCAATTCGTTGTGCTTGCAACAGATGGGGTATGCATAATTCACTATTTGTTTGACTAGTACTAATTTTACGACTTTGTTAAAAGATAAAACTTGTTCTTTGATGATTACATTACGCGTATAAATTCTTGCTTAGGTATGGGATGTCATCTCTAATCAAGAAGCAGTTCAAATTGTGTCTTCAACACCAGATAGAGCAAAGTCAGCCAAGCGTCTGGTCGAGTGTGCTGTTCATGCCTGGAAACGAAAGAGGAAGTGTATTGCAATGGATGATATTTCTGCTATTTGTCTATTCTTCCACTCTTCAACTCAATCTCAGGCAGTTAGCATTGTTTCAACGCCAAAATAGTAATGAAAATTGGCAAGGAAATGTTTCCTTGTTTATCATTTCTCACACACTATCTATGTATGTTATTTAATGTATTCAGTTTATCAGAAGTCGCTCATTATCAAGGCTCACGCGCATATCTTCTTCCTTTGTGTTAGCTAATCTATGAAATTTATTCGCGATTAGAGGTGGCAATGAACCATGCCACCAACCCACAAATTTTTTGGCATGGCACAAAAATTTCGTGCCATGCCATGGTTCGTGGGCCGTGTGGGCTGTGCCGTGGGTCGGGGATTTTGGCACATGGGCCAACACAGCACAGCACACTGGGTCATGGGCCGTGTTGTGGGCCTTGAGTTTTGGGTGTCTGGCATGGCATGACATGGCGGGCTGTGAAAATTTTGGCATGGCATGGTCCAGCCCGCCGCCACCTCTATTGGCGATAGGATGAACTAAATAGTAAATACACCAATCTGGCAATAGGTAATCCACAACTATTGCATTCATTGATTGGGAGGAAAGAATGTTCATTTTCTGTACAAAGCATTACATCAAGGCCAATGTGGCATTCAAATCCGATTGTAACAGTCTTGAGTTCCTATAATTTTTAGTTTAGTTAGAGCTATAACTACTCTGACTATCTCCAAACTGCAACTACAACAGATTTGTGGAACCATACTTCAGTTCCGTCTTATGTTTTTGTCTCTCCATGCGGTGGCAGTGGCGGTGGCGCTTAGTGAAATACTTGAGGAGCTGCATAATACTCACTCTCATTGAAGAATGGTCTTAAATCTTCTTGACACATGAACTCTAAGGGGAAGGAAACAAGATGTCCCCTCACAGACTTCAATCGTTCCATTGGATCCATCAAGTTGATTTCCCCATTCTTGTATGTTTCCAGCTCCTCAGGAGCTATTCCTAAATCAATTGTGGTGTGCCCCAGTTTCTCCTTCCTCTGGCTCATGCTTTGTCTGAGGGCAGCCCTGGAGTGTATGAGTTCATTAGGGATGCAATCAAAGACGTCTTGGTAAATTATGGTGTTTTCCTGGAAAATAGAACAGTTCAACTCAGTATATCAGCAGTGAAGTAAAAAACATAAAGAGAAGGCGATAGTTCAGAGTCGAAATGCTCGAATGAAATAACATGCTAACCAGCAATGAATCTAGATATAACCTTTAAGGATCTTAGAAGGGTTATTTATCTTTACCTTTGCAGTAGCTATCCATAAGTCTCTGTATGTTGCATCTGCCATAGGATCACTTATTTGGCCGGTCTGAAGAAAGTAAGAGCAGAAGGGTTAATTTACAGCATTCTTTAATTAAATTATCAGTAACATATGTAGAATTCTTCGTGACGATTTGGAATAAAGAAGAGAAAAACAGAAAATTACCTCTCCTGCAGGAAGACCAAGGTGTTCACACCACAGGGAGCACCGGAGAGTATAAGAAAATTTTCCTGCCTTCCATGGCTCTCCATTCATCGATGATTCGAGAAATTCTTTATCTTCAATGAGTACTCCAATCTAAAACAGAAAATATAAAAATCATAGAAGAATAAGCGAAGAACAAGTGAAATTTCTGGTTTAACAGAGGAAGATCCTGAAACAATCATAATAAATCATCCCTGAATATCTTGGTGAGTCTAAAAGTGGTACCTCAGAGTCTCTTGATCCAAGCAGACTCCTATCATTAATATTGGATGATCCAATCAAGGCAGCGCGGTCATCTATTATCATCAGTTTGCTATGCACATACACCTGTATGAAAATCAAGATTTTGAAATTGTTAAACAATTTACGTAAACCAAAACCAGACCTTTTACAATTCAATATTCATGTGTAGAACAAAGCCATTGTATGAAATCTAATGGTGAATAAATATAGGTATGTGTTAAGATCCTACATTGGAAGGGAAAATAGTGGGCATGTGGGTTATAAAGGGCTTGGGCATCCTCCCTTGGTAAGCCGTTTTTTCAAGGAGAGTTTTACCCAAGCCCATGAAAAACTTAAGGCGCAGCCCAATTGTTTGAGTTGTTAGAGGGGGTTTCTATCAAATGGTATCAGAGTATGATTTTGTGCCTATCTGGTAGCCTACGCGTGGCAGACTGACCCATGGCAAGTTGAACTTAGGCTCGGGCTGCTACCTCAAGAAAGGGCATGGAGGCCCAAAGGAAAGGGGATCCGCGTAGTCAGCCAAAGGGTAAAGAGGTTGACATGGACATCGGTTGCAGAAGGTGTAGTGGAATGTTAGGATCCCACATTGGAAGGGAAAGGGGCAAACTGACCTTGGGCTCGGGCTGCTACCTCGAAAAAAGGCATGGAGGCACAAGGGAAAGGGGATCCGCATAGTCATCCAAGGGGTAAAGACGCCGACCAGGGTAAAGAGGCCGACATGGACCTCGATTGCGGAAGGCGTGGAAAAGGGTGGACATGTGGGCTATGAAGGGCTTGAGCACTCTCCCTTGACAAGTCGGTTTTCCAAAGAGAGTTCTACCCAAACCCATGAAGTCCCAACCCAATTGTTGAGTTATTGGAATGGGTTTCTATTAGTCCGTTATTCAAACAATACCTGACTCGTGGCCACTGGACCACCATCACAAAGTCTGCCATGTGATCTCAAACCATAGAAGGTAATGTAGTCTTGTGTCTTGGGTCCAAGCGGCATATTGAGGTTATGCAATATTGAAGTTTTCTCCCTGGAAATGGTCCGGTATTGCCAATGCATAAGGGCTCTAACAGTTGCTGCACCACCATCATCAATACCTCCCTGTCATCCATAATTCACCAAAATGAAAGTGTTTAGTTGACTATGCTTTTAGTTTAATCTTAAGAAATAAAACCAAAAAATTCTACCTTGAAGCCTGGTACGAGCGGTATGACAACAATGACTCTGAAACATTTCTGTTCCTCGTATGCTTTCACAATACGCTTGTAAAATGCTTCCAAGACACGGTTCTGTATAACTTCGTCTCCTGAAAGACCTGAAATGAAAAATTGGTTCTAGAAGAAAGACACCAATAATAATAGCACAGATGGTCAGCAGAAGACCTGGAAATTAACTTTCAAATTCAATGTTCAAGTATAAATATATCGGCTTTTCTGAGGTCCATTAAAGCTTTCAATATCAGTTAGTGATACTATGCAAGAGCTTCATTGAGGACTTCCATGATAAGAAACTAAAAGTTAATTCAACAACCAGCTCCTAGGGAGAAGAAAAAAGTTTCATTAACTATTGTTCTCTTACCTCAATGTAAATAAAATGTTGTGCATTCTCAATGAGAGAACAATAAGTACTATGAATGCTTTCTTCAGTTTGACTTGTTCCTGCAGACCACTGGCTGACACTTCTGATAATCTACACATGACATAGTCATTCATTAAGAAAGCAAATGAAAATAACTGAAGAAACCAAAATTGGAGTTACCAACACCAAAAGGATTTAGTCTGAGAAGTTGAATAAAGAAAGAAAATCCAGAGGTGTAGCTAACCTGACAGCGGCATGCAATACGTGGACCAACTTGTTCGTATTCGCCAGCAGGAACATCGTGATTGCCTTCCTCAGGGGTTTGCCACCACTCATCTGATACTTTGAAACAAAGCTCTGGGACACAATCTAAGTTCAATTTTTTCTGAAGATCCATAGAGTCAAGATCCTCCAGAACTCCTACAATCTGCATATCTGGAGAGAAAGCTTCAGGTTTGTACTTCTGGGAAGATAAGGTACAACATCCATTGATCTCAGATGACTTATGATTATGATTATTGGAATGCAGGCCATTTAGCTTTTGGTCCATGGTGGAAGTGACTAGTTTATCAGCTTCTTGAGGCAAAAGCAAAGGGATATCTTCCCATGGTGATCGCGAGGAAAACGAATCCTGTCTGGTTAAATCTTTCTGATTCTTATCTGTGTCCTTGCTTGCAATGTCTATCTCTTGGCTTCCCATGTAGCGAGGGATAACCATGTGGTGGTGAGGAATGAGGAGTGGAATTGCTTGTTCATGTGGAGCTTTGTTTCTCTGAAATATGATAAAACTAATATCAGAAGATAACTTCAGCAAAGAAAAGAAAACAAGTGACAAAAGATCAACCTTAGCATGGTTCCAGCGTTGAACAAAATGCCTTGCAACATCTCGACAAGGTGGCCCCCAAAGAGCACAATGAATATCATGCCATGGCATACGGGGATATTGTTCGCGATCAAGTTCATCTTTCATTGTATCCTCCCAAGAATTTGGTTCAGATTCTCTATCCAAACAAAATTTATTTAACATCAAAGTTCTTAAAACCAAAACTCATTCTTGGTTCAGATTTTCTGGCATAAAGAGAGAAAAAACACCTTGGATTGTAATAGTCCTTTCCAGGCCACATGAAAGGAGGGCAATCCCTCACTCTGTGTTCAGGTGTGTCATAACGGCCGAAGCATAAATCCAGTCCTCCAATGAAGCAAGTGCGGTAATCAATAATGACAAGTTTTTCATGGTGTGACCTGCAAGGAACCAGAGGTAATCAGTGATCATAAGCAAGAAAAATAAACCAAAAGGAAAATGATTTGTTCAAATTGCCTAAAAACAATACCATAAATAAACACCGGTTGATAAATGGTCAGGATAGCGCAGCACTCTGACATTTTCATGAATTTGAAGGAGCTTCTTCTTACTGTACATACTGTTAATTTTTAAAGCAATAGAAACCTCCTTATACAGAAGAATGTATATCTGCATAACCATTGACATAAATTAAAGTTAAAAATTTACTAGATTTAGAAACATAGACAAAATGCTAAGAAAATTTTTATGTTGTTGTTCACCTGAACACCTTGCTTGGCTTTTGCTTCTATCAGTGCATCTAGCCGGGAGGAAGAATGCTTGCGAAAAGGGCGTCTCATATACAGCTCAGGGCAAAGCCACCAGCCAGTAATGAAGATCTGCTTGAAGTTTAATCATTAAGCATTACAATTAATAAACGATTGCGAATGTTCAATACATTTTGTCTTAGAAAGGGAAGAATTAACCTCTGATTTTGCATCCTCTATTGCAGAAGCAATTGCTTCAAAAGCTGCTTGACCATCTATAAACCACTGAGCTTGACTTCCATCTTCAGTCAAACCCCTTGGAGGAGCAAAGGAACCAAAACGGTGAGGGTGACACCACCCCTCATGAGGTCTTAAACCAGCGTCATTGATTGCACCAATCCATTCTTTAACTTTACCATTACTTGTAGTCCTCAAATCTATTGTCCGATTTCCACAAGAGACCTTTCAACATTTCCAAATGTTATAGTTGTTATTAAACAGAAATCAAGGGGCCTAAAGAAACTCCAGAAGGATATTATTGGTAAAGCCAACTGACCTTAAATGCGTAGCACAGAGGATTGGATTCTTTTATTTGCTTTGCTAGATATACTCCTGACCCTTCATTGCCATTAGTGGTGGGAAGAACATCAAAAACGATTATGTCTAGGAGTTTGGTGCTTAAAGGCTCTTCCAGCAAGGCCAAGAAACCAGGTTTCAGAACAGCCCAGACCTGCAAAAAGGGCATAAGAAAGGAACATATAAACAATAGATGACCTTAATCGACATTGTAAGTGTAAAGATAAGCAATCAAAATTTCTGGGATTGAAAATTCTATTACCTTATGCCAAGTGTTGCTGCAACCAAAGCAACAGCCTGGAAACCATGTTGCATCAGTCTCATCCCTGGAGTTTTTTGGTAAATGCTTCACCATAACGTAGCCCTCTTTCAACTTTGGACCATATTCTTGTGCAAATGACAACCTCGAGACCTCCAAGAATTTGCATACCTGAAATTCAAAACCTCTTGGTGTGAAGGATAGTTTTTTCTCTAATTTCAGCAAAAGTAGAAAAAAAACTCTTTTTATGCTCACCTCTCTCGAATTCACGATATCCATGTTTCCCAGGAAATGATTCAAATAACCTTGCATTGCTACCTTTGCTTTCTCTGAAATTGTAGGTTGACGTCCAAGTGATGGGCGAAGAATCGGCAAAGCAGCACTAGAAGGGACATTCCTGCATAGCAAAATTTTGTAAGCACTACAAATGCAGTGGTGTAAAGGGCTTTATTTGATGATTCCCTTGACAGTAAAGGAGATGTTTAACTAGAAGTCTAGAACTCACCTATTTCTAACACTTTCACTTTGATGCACAGGCACAGCTCCATCATCAGGTTCATCAGCATCTTGAACAACTGCGACATGGTCAACTATTCCTAAGCTTTGAAGCCATTCTTTAACCTACCAAGCAACATTAATCCAATGAAATCGAACAACAGTTTTAGAAAGTGAGTCAGAAAACAGAATTACAAGAACCATCATTTATCACTTGGACTAATTAAATGCGTGCAGACATAGCATTGATCAAAGGCAAACCTGCTCTTGTTTCTCATGAAGTTCATCAATAATTGCACGTTTCTGTACAGCGAAATGAAGATAGAGAACTTGTGAAGCTTTCTTCCTCAGACGCCACTTGAACTGTCAAACAAAACTACAATCAATAATACTTGAACATTTCTTGCTGCATGTCCAAAGCACGTAATAATAATACATAATCCTAAATCTTCTCTTGATTCTCAAGACAACACACATTTAGAATAAAAGGCATCCAACAAAGGAACTGGAAGAACAACAACTAGACTCTCACTCACTCACTAAAGTACTAAGAAAATGCCATCTTCTTCATGATCATACCAAATTCTAAAACTTGGCCTGGCAAGCGCCTGATCCTAACAATCAATGATTTGATTCCAACCTCAGTTAGTTTGTGCTAGACAAAAACAAGTAAAATGTTTTACATTATTTCTATGTTATTCAATCTATTCAAAACATGAAAAATACAAAATTCTAGTTCTTCTAATCTCCATTTCTTCCGATTTCTCTCCAAACAAGCCAAAAACACCCTTCATCAACAGCGCCTATACGCCTAATGGACTCACAAATTCAACATTTCCGTACCGTTTAATTTCAGAAATGGAAAAATACCCACCACCAAAATAGAAGAAAAAACCAATCTTCATCCTTTCCCCTCAATGTTTTTTTTCTAAAATCCAAATTTAAGCAAAAGAAAGAAGCAGGAAGGAAAAAATCAGGAACCTGTTTGTACTGTAACTCAATGGTGTAAGACAAAAGCATGGGACTAATATCACTGGTGTCCGGTCTCGAAACCGAAACTATCGTCGCCTTCGGCAACTCTTCGAAAATCCATTCATGTTCTGCGCCATGTATTGATGAATTGTTGCGTGGCAACGTTGACACAACCCTTGGTTGCATTTTATCATCATCAGAACGCAATCTGTCCACAATGAGCCTCTCCGTTGACATAGAAAAACTCTTGGTTGAAGCCTTTCAAACTCACTGTAGAGTCGCTTTAGCATGTCCGTGTTTGGAGAGATAGAGAGAAAGAGAGAAGGTTTTGGTTCCGTGAAGAGGAGTTTGCAGAGAGAAGAAGGTAGTTTTTTAGTTAAAATGAGTGTTTTAAGTTTTTGTAAGTACCGGGAAGCTAAAGAAAGGTGACAAAGCCATTGTCTTACGGAAGTGACATGGGTTTTTCATGAAACTGAGTTTTGGTGAGAACACGTGGTGATGTGGGTAGGGTTTGGGTTGCTTGATTACACATGGCACTTGTCAAAGGTGGTTGTATAAATTTTGTGTGAGTTTTTTTTTTTAATCATAGGGTTGTTGAAATTTCACATTTCTTGTTTTCTTTTGCTAAGTGAAAGCTTGTGTGATAGAACACAAACATAATAATTTATAGACAAAGGATGTGAAATCCCTATTTTACCCTTGTGAAATTATTTAATATTGAATTAAATTATGCTTTCCTTTAGCTTAAATTAATGATCCTTGATCAAAAATCATATTACCCACAAGATTATATTAAACTAATAATAGAGGTGTGATCAAGTGTCCTTCAACTATCAAATCTTTCTTCATTTTTAATTTATATAATTTTGGCCCTTTAAATCAAAATTTCAAACCTATGAGGGTAATTTAGTCAATTCTAATGTGTCCATGAGCATGGCATAATCCAACAATAGAATCACTTACAAGAATATCCTTCTTTATGTTATGTGCTTCCAAGCACCAAAGAATATGCTGACAAAGAATGATTACTATAGTACAAGGTACAACTTACAAATCCTAATCAGGGTAAGATTAATTTAATTAATTAAAATATGAATTGGAATATGGCATAAAGTTAACACTAATTATTCTCTATTCCACTTAAGAAAGCCAGAAATTAAAGAAAGAAAATTAAATTAATGCATGTTTGAAAACATCTTGTCCTACTTGACTTCATTTTCTGGCTTGGTGGATGTAACTTGCCCAAGTTGGTGTTAGCATATATTGACTGACTCGTCGTTTATCCCAAGTAGGATAGGGAGGCGAAATCCGTAAACGTGATTTGAATTTACAGTTCGCACCTTGAGGTCGTTTTCTTAACTGGGTTAGTAGCTGAATCAACCCTTTTGTTGTTGTTTGGTTTTGGACACTAACGACTCTCATGTGTAAAATATTAAGAGAGTCTTAAAAATTACACGTAATAGTTTCATAAGATTTGAATACGGTGCTGAAAATATATAGGTTGTAGAAAAATAAATAGAAGATTGGTAAGAGAGATTTTTAAAGTGGTTCGGATGTTTAAAACGAATCCTACATTCACTATTATTGTATTATTCTCTGGCTATTTATATGATATTGCCCGTAAGACATACAAAGATGAAAAAAAACTTTGTTTACAGAGAAAAATAATGAAGCTCAAAATCTATGCTTAGCTTTCATCTGTCCAACCTCCATTTTCGTGAAGAGAGATGTCAATTTATACACTTTTGATATCAATGTAATGAGTGTTTTGTAAGTTGCCTTGACACATGGACAACTCTCATCCGTTCTTCTCTTAAAATGAGATAGAGTTGGTATAAAATAGAGCTGGGCATTTGGGATCGGGCCCAAAAGCCCAGCTCCAAAATCCGGTCCTAGGACTGGTCCTTGAGAGGACCGGACCTAGGAGGCCTGGTCCCAAAACCGGACCAGGCCTAAGGAGGAGGGCTCGGGCCCTCCACTGGACCCTCCTCCAAGGCCTGGGCCGGGGCCCAAATTTTTTTGTATTTTTTCAATACAGTCCCCTATCAAATTACATAAAACCCCCTGTTAATTTTAAATAAATATAAATTACAAGGGTTAAAATGAAATTTTACAAAATTTATTAAAAAAAAAATCTTCCAGGTCTAAAAAATTTATAAATTTTATAAATTTTACCCCTAAAAACCCCCTGTAAAATTTTGTTTTGCCCCCAAAATATAAAAAAAATTGAGGGGAGAAAATGAAATTATCCAAGCCCATGGGACCGGTCTTGGGCCCATGGGACCTGTCCCGACCAGGCCTAGGGCCTGGTCCGGGTCCTGGTTTTTCTCATGGGCCTGGGACCCATGAGTGACTGGTCCCATTTGGGACCGGTCCCAAACCGGCCCAGGCCTGGGCCTGCAAGGGACCGGTCCCTTGCCCACCTCTAGTATAAAATATCTTTGAGGCAGTATGGGCTTGATAGGAAGTACAATTTTTCTTTTAGACACTTGTTGAGTTGACATCAGCGTAACTTTTTAGGCATAACACCTTTAATCTGTTTATATATATATTGTATGGTGACGAAGAATCAAACTTACTCCGAAATGATTTACGTTTGTAGTTCACAACTTGAGGCTGTTTTCTTAACTGGGTTAGTGTCTAAATCGAGCCCTTGATTTGTTTACATATCATAATTGTATAGTGACAAAGAATCAAACTCACTTCAGAGTGATTTGAGTTTACAGTTCATACCTTGAAGTCATTCTCTTAACTGGGTTAGTACCTGAATTAGCCTCTTTAATTTGTTTATGCTATTTTGCATCTTTTTTTTTTGGTTGAAACACGATCAAACTTTTGTTTGAATCAACCCCTTTTATTTGTTTTTTCTAGTTTACATCTGTTTCATGGCTGGAGCAAGATCAAGTTGGTAGTATTGATTACAGGAAATAATGAGGTTAACTGATGAAAAACTGAGAAGGAAAATTTTCTGTATGAATATGTCACTATCAGTGGTGATGAAATGAAGTAGGGAAAGTGTATAAAAAAAGGGAAAACTCTTGGGGGCTACCAACCAAAGTCATCCATAACCATAAGTCATCTAAAAGTATAAATTAAGCTGCCAAATTTATGGTCATAGTTTCACCTGTTGAAACTTTTGTTTGCTGGCATTGCTTCTCTTTCTGGGGGATTGATAATGAAGGCCTATTTAGGTTTAGCATAAAGGATCATTTTCCAGAACGATGCTTTAAGCTAAATTAAGAACCAGTGCGACACGACAAAAGATTTTCATGAACTTTATAGGCTTAATTACCTTGACTAATTAGCATGCAGATCAAAATCAACAATTACCTCACAGTTCAGATCCATATTTTCTGCCATGTGAAACACAAGTCATATTGCTATTATTTTTAAAGGCAATAGTTGCCTGCAAAATTCTTTCCATTTCATGTTCATTTCAGTTTTCAAAAAGTATTAGATATGTTCAAGATCAAGATCAAAGTGATTGACACAAAACCTACGGCTCTGTGTGGATCTGTCTCTTGTTGAATTGAATTTTAAATGTGAAATACAGCTATTTTAACATCTAACTCAAGACTCACCTCAACAGAGCCTTAGTTTTATAAAAATTGTTTGAAAACTCACTAGGGAACACCCAAAGTTGCAATGAAGCTAACTGAATTGATTTCACCTAGCTTGAGAGTCATATTCAATCAGAGCTCCAGTTTCGACAAAGACAGTGAACCTTGGCTAGAGAAGCCATATAATCGTCAGACCTGAAACAAAAAAATGTACACAGTGAACAAATTAAGGCATATTTAAACAGCTTAAATACTGTGATGAATGTATTCTGGATTCCTACATTTGTCCATAAGGAGACTGACATGCAGCAAGAATGTGAACCTTCGCTTCATCTGCTTTCTTCTGCAAATAGAAAATCGCCGCATAAGTAAACATTTCCTTTAAACTGCGCAAATGCAACTTGAAAAAGAAAGATCCATTTCATATATTGTCCAATATTACCATAGAAATTTTGTCAAAACTGGATTTTCTTTTGTTGATTTGTCCTAAGTGACTATAGCGTTTGCATCTTATAAAGGAATTAAAAAGTTACTGGATTTTGCTTTTTATGGTAACCTCTTCCACAAACTTTTGTTGATACATCCTCATTGGCAGTGCTGTTGGCTAGATAAGAACTCAAGGTTACTATCCGTCTTCTTATGAATATGAACCTTTGAATTATCCATCATAAACTTATATATTTCATCCAGGAAGTCAAAGAGTTTCACTTCAGTTTTCTTCCTGTGCCATTGTGATAGCAGCTGTAGTATTCACCAATATTGGTGTAAGTGGCTTTTAACGTGATTAGGATATATATATCAACAACTTTTGTATCTTCAAAAGGAAATATCATTAGCAAGTGAGACTGAAAATTCAACTCATTAAACAATGACTTCAAATGAACGCTACATGTATTGGGTTTGTGCAAGTTATACTGACATATCTGTCTTTGTTTTTCAGTGGATAATTGATGTTATTCAATATTAAAAGCTAATCAAGAAGTCAATTTTAGTCTACTTCTTGTAGATATGAGATTAGAGTACAAAAATTTGGAGTGTTTGTAAGCCATACCAAAACAAGAATATTGCTGGCAAGTCCATATATATAGCAAAAAAAGCATATTGAGGTTCAGCACATACCTGAGATTCATAATAAAGCCCAGCATATAAAGAGGCATAAAAGAACTCATTCTCCTGGCCATTTGAAAATGCAGCAACGAGCTATGCAGAAAAGATAACTGTCAGTCAACTGAAGATCTTGCAATAAATGGAACCACAAAGATTAATTTGCAATCTGAACATCACTGTAGCATATTATCAGTTTCTTACCTAATCATGAGTTTTGCAAGTTAGTAACGACCAGGATAAACATCCAGCTGCCAAATAAGTGGAAGCATCCAAATCTTACTGCCTACAGCTATAAACAAAACTCAAGGACTTTCGTACATAAACTACCACAAGTTTACAATTTATTCTCCCTATTAAACCCAATCTTGAGGCTGCAATGTGAAAATTTTCTTGAATTGTTGTTGGATACAGAGTAGTTAGGCTACGATTCACTTGGAAACCATATAAATCATCTTGGATTGGCTGACACAAGTATTCAACAACGACTTGAGGATGTATTAAAGGTGCATAAAGAAAACAATGGTTTTTATGACACAGCTCAGATGGGAATGTTGTAAAATGTATGTACATCAATAATTACCTTTTCTGGATCACCACCATCTTTGAACATGTTATAAGCTTCCCTCATGATGGGCCGAGGATCTCTACCGACCTGCATTCAGCTTTTAAACTTTTAGGTTCGTTGTATTCAGCATTTCTCTTGCAAAGATAATCCATATAAAGTCAGACATTTAGAAAGGCCCAGTGGTGAATATTCTGAATTGAACTCCAGAATAAACTGAGCTTATTCCTTAAAAGGATCATGTAACTTTCTAATTTATAAGTTCTTAAGAATATTCTCATTTCACTGGCAATCTCATCCTTCAGTGAACAGGCTTAGAAACAACTTGCCTCGAGGAATCGTTTCCGAGCTCCATCAACTCCATATAGTTGAGCTTCACAGAGAAAGCACCATATTGACTCCTCTGTATCATTTGGATTTTGAGCAACATCTAACCGGAACTGCTCTGCACCTTCTTCAAACCTGTTGAGATGGCAAAATTGAAATCAATATATTCACAACAATCTCAATTATAAACCATTCGATTGTACTTTAGTAGCTCCTTTTCTCTATATGCTATAAAAAGTTCAAATTCTAATAATCAAAATCTTATTACTCATCCTTTCCCACATTTTCCGGGCAACCAAACAACAAAGAAAGAAAGAACGAGACAAAAAATGTTAGTACCTATCAAGATAGTAAAGCGACAGTCCCCTTTGCCAAAGATCTAAACAATAACCAACACACAACTTAATTCATCATAATTGAACAAACGGCACAACAGCAATCAACATTTATGAATACAAACAAGCATAAATTTAGAAACATACATGCCTTTTGTCGAGGATCCAACTCAATTGCCTTATCAAATTCCACTAAAGATCCCAAAACATCACCCTTAACAATGACAAAAACATCATAAAAATTAAATAAATCAAAACCACAACAATCCAATTGCATAAAAATCAAAACTTTACATTACAATGTAAGCCAAGTAAAACACATATTCACCTGTCTAAAGAGTAACATTCCACGGCGAATGGCCATAACAGCTTCACGAGCATTGTTGGTGCCACCAGTCAAAGCATCCCAGATCGAAGAAACAGAAGGAAGGAACAATCTTCTGGTGAAAGTTGGCGCTGAGTTGTGAAGACTCTGGACTGTTCTTGGGCCAAAGAAGAGGGTTTTAGTGTGAGCTTTGAGTGAAAGTGGAGGTGTAGAAGGGTTTAAAAAGTGAAAAAAGGAAGATGAAGAAATGGGTTTTAAGTGTTGTTGGGTTAAAGCCATTAATGTGAAAGAGTTGGAGGATTGGTAATTGGGGAAGGTAAGAGAAGATAAGAGATAAGGCGCCAAAAGTAACTGAAAGTTTATGGTCACAACAAACATTGATTTTATATATGAAAAAAAATATAAATATATATTATTTTTAGTGTATTTATATTTTATATGGTCAAATTTGACAAATTATATAAATATATAAAGTTAATGTATTATATGTTACATATACTTTATGTGAAAATGTGATAAACAATTATGTTGTGATCATGAAATATATTAGGGTCCGTTTGGTTTATTATTATGATAGTTTTTAGAATAATATTTAAAAAAAAGTTAAATTGGACAGGTATTACGATGTAGAATTTAAAAATTAACAAAAATACCCCTTATGTTTTTTTATTTACTAAACACCCTATAATAAAATATTAAAAGTTAACAAAAATACCCCCAACTCACCCATTAAATACATATAGCCGGCCACCACCACCATAAGGTGGTTAGAGTGTTTTTGCAATTTCTAAAAAAAGTATTTGGGGTATTTAGTTAAATTAACAAATTTATAAGAGTTTAAAATAAATAGAATAATATGTTAAAAATAAGCATTTTTACTGTTTAACTTTATTGGGAATACTATTATTAGTATTCCCAAGAGTGAACCAAACAGATCCTTAGTTTTTTCTTTGTTTTGTCAAAGTCTAAATGTGGGTAAATTGAGATGTTGGAGGAAATTAATTATGTATGTTGATTTAATCGGGTTGAAACTCCATCGAGAGTTCTCAGCATTTATCAAATCTGTTCCCATCTAATGGAGAGTTATTGGATCAAATGCCAAGACATTGTTGAGGAAAAGATGGCTTTTCTCGGATGAAATGAAAATTGGATTTATGTAATATGAAATTAATCATGTATGTCGATTTAATTGGGTCTAAACTCCATCTGAGAGTTATCAATATTCATCAAACCCGTTCCTATCTAATGGAACGCTATTGGACAAAAAAATACCTCCATAAATATTTTGAAAACGAATGTGTTTAAACTTTAAAATGCCCATTAAATTAACTTACTAAATCAATCCAAAACTAAGCACAATCACATAAAAGTTTTGGATGTATTATACAGTGAAGTCATGGTTATGCAAGTATGCCATTAGGATAAGCATACAACTAGGACCATTTCAAAATCAAATTTGTTTGAAAGCTAAATCCAAAAAAGCAATTTTTTGTGGGCTAGTAAGGCTTTGATTGTTAACCACCACCAGGTGACCCAACTGTCAACTAAGACTCTTAGATATATTACTGAATTCGATTCACCTTGGTTGCTAATAGGGATGACCGCTGAGAAGATTTACCCTTCAATCAACTTCAGAGTCTCAAATGATTAGTTAAGATGTACGTAAGTTAGCTTGGACACCTTTGGCCACCCCAAAAAAAAAAAAAAAAAAAGGCTTTGGTTGTCAAAGTCAATTGGGCAATTTAGGCTTTATCAAACAGATCAACCAGGTCAAACAGTGTACAAATTTGAAGCCTACTGCCTATTTTGAGCCAATTAAAGTGGCCAATCTGGTCCAAAACCCAAAGTTAGGCTACAACCCATGTGGGTTTGAGCTAATTTTTTGGGTTTCTTGATTAAATATAACTTTGAATCCTTGATGTGATAGCATACGTGTTAATACCATATTAATACAAGATATTAAACGATGTTATAGTTTATTATAATTAATGTGATATTACACAAAATCAATGACATCAGTAGAGATTTAATTTGAAATTTTAATTTTATATACATAATATTACTTAATTTTCAAAAGAGTAGTGTTATATAAACCCCACAAAATCTTTTTTTCTTTTTTTAAAGAAAGGAGGGTATTCAAGTCCCTATAGGCGATTAGCACAAGATCCCGCCACAAAATTCTTTCTAAAAACTATAATTTATTTTCTAAGATTACATTATCAACACGCAATATTTATGTCACACGATTTAAATTATTGTAGGTTGGCAAATGTAATAGTTGACAAGAAGGGTTGATTAAATAACAATTAAATGAAACTTAAAGGACCATAATTTTATTATTTTAACTTTACTTTATACAATCACAATCTTCAACAAGAAAAACATGGATCCCAATCTTTACAAGAAAAACATGCCTATCACTTTCCATTGATTGCGTCTTAATATTTAAAAAATGAAAAAAAAATATTTAAGAAGGGTTGCGTCTTAATATTTAAAAAATGAAAAGATTTGGCCTTTTACGCCCTACCTGTCAGATCCGATCGATCTGCATCATAACGCCATTTTCCGATCAGATTCCAACGGTGGTGGTCGAAATCTAACATTGTGGGTGAGTGGAGGTGTTTTTGTTATTTTACAAAAATTTTATATATTGGGGTGTTTAGTTAAATTAGTAAACCTATGAGATTTTTTTTATTAATTTTTAAATTTTACCTCGTAATACTCTCATATTCAACTACCCAATATTATTCTTAAAATCCTATATAAAATAACAAAACAAACAAATTCGATGTGTTTATGTAGAAATTAGATAGACATTAGATACGCTCTAGTGTAGTGGTTCAAATCCAGGATCACGTAATCTATTAACAATGAATTTCATATTCACGAGAAGATGTCGAGTTCAGAACGAAACCATCAATAAATTCTATTGAAAAGTCGTTCATTATTGTTTGTAGAATAACAAGTCTATTTATACTAAAGTATATTTTTCCTACATCAGCATGTATCATAATGTCCTCATAATGAGGGCACTCCCACAATTTCCTGCATGATATATGTCTTTGATAATTCTGACCCGAAATGGAAGAAGAATGAAGAGCAACTCCTTCACCAACATGTTGCCAGAAGATTGTGTTTCTAAAATTCTCTCTTTGACTTCTCCACTAGATGCCTGCAGATCTTCTCTTGTTTCATCCACCTTCAGATCAGCCATGGAGTCTGATATTGTTTGGCAAAAGTTCTTGCCTTCTCATGGTGATCTTCAAAACATCATTTCAAGATTGGTCACTCCTTTGAGGTTTTCTTCCAACAAAGAGCTTTTTCTTTGTCTCTGTCACCCCGTTCTTTTGGATTCTGGAAAACTGGTAAGCTATACTCTGTTTCTGATTCTCCCCCTGGATGTTTTGACTAAGCTTCTGCTAAAATGTGTCTCCTGTAATGTAGAGTTTCAAGTTGCAGAAATCATGTGGCAGAAAATCTTATGTGTTATCTGCAAGATCACTTTCAATCACTTGGAGCAATAATCCCATGTATTGGTTCTGGGTACCATCTCCTGAATCCAGGTATTTTAAGCTACGACCATAACAAATTTCTGATGGTATAATGTCCTTGGAAAAAAAAAATATGATAAAACAAGTATCATCTTCTCCACAGGTTTGCAGAAGTTGCAGTGCTGAGAACAACCGACTGGCTAGAAATTGAAGGCAAGATAAAGACTGAAATTTTGTCACCAAACACAACGTATGGAGCTTATCTCATAATCAAAATCAGCAATCTTGCATATGGGTTTGATTCAGTCGCTGCAGAGGTGTCAGTGGAAGCCGGGGATGGAGTGTCCAGCGGTGGCAGGGCTTATCTAGTGCTCGATCATCATGATCATGATCATGACCAAGATCACAAGACAATGCTAAGATCAACACCGTTGATTCAAGTTGATGAGGATCGAAGAATCCCATGTGAATCAGAAAATGGATGGATGGAGATTGAGTTGGGAGAGTTCTGTAGTGGTGGTGATCATAAAGAGGTTAAAATGAGTCTGAAAGAGGTTAAAGGTTATCAACTAAAAGGAGGGCTTATAGTCGAAGGCATTGAAGTGAGACCCAAACAATAATAAATCCAAAAGTTGTTCCAAATAAATAAATTCAATTACATATGAGCAAATTTTAGATGATAATACAAGAAAGTTTGATTGAATTTTTGTTATTTTATTTTTTATGTTACTGATAAAATATAAATTATCCCATATGAAACAATCTAATAAAAATATAATATGAATACAATAATGACAATCCGACCCATCTGTGGATAGCCCAGATGATTAGAGCAAATTGGGGAGAGTCTGGATAGGTGTACAGTTTCATATTCAATTCCCTATTTGAGCATCCGTGATTTAAGTGGGAGCCATGACTGTGGGTTGCTGCGTTAGTCTTTTCCATTTACGATCTTATCTGGGAATAATTTTTTTTCTCTTTTATCACTAGTGGTATAGTTCAACTTAATGGTAGAAACTTTCCCGAGGTTAGCTGCTTGTTTTATTTTAGGTTTTTACTTTATACTACTGAAAAAGAGATATGCAAGTTGTGAAATTAAAACTTAATGCCATATATGTGCCCACACTATGTCAACACTTTCTGGTTTTCAACCAAATTTGGTTGAGAATTTTAACCATTGGGATGCCCGGTTGGTAAGGCCAATAAGAACAGCTATATATCACATTTGTCACATGATCATAATCAAAGTAAAAACTAAAAAAAATAAAAAAGCCTAATATTGTGATATTTACACACATATTCTTAATATATATACATATGTTAAAGCCTAATAATTTAAAATTTTAACTTAATTTAATATATTCTTTTGTGAAAAAGATTGAAATTATAAAGAGTAATAAACACGTGTAAACTAAACATGCAAACTCTAATATTTAAATTGATGTGGTATAACTTTTTTATTGCTACGTAAATTTGTATGAAAGAGTTTGTATATCTAATTGACAAACAGACTAAGGTAGAACTCAAGCCCAAAAACGAGAAAGGAGTTCAACTATATATATATACATCATAACAGTCCACTAAAATCAACTTCTCTTCTGACATCCTCATTCACACTTGGTGTGCATCCCAACACACTCCTCACTCACACTCGGTATGCCATCCTAAGAGTTCAATAAATTGACCAACTTCTAACACTCTCGCTCACGACGCTCGGTGTGTTGTTCGAACCCATTGAGAAGGGAGCTCAACCACATATGTACACCATAACAGTATATTAAATTTAACTTTTAACACTCTCACTCACGCTTGGCATACATGGCCAAGGCCAAGGTCAAAACCTACCAAGAGCCACCTTACCCTTTGCTTGGCTGATAAATGGGTTTGCCTAAAAACTAGTTTAAGAGGGGAGAGAGTCCAACCACATATATACATCATCAGTCTACCAAATTAGTTTACGTGGAACAAATACAACTTCTAACATTAACCTATGTTTGGCTTACTATTTTTATCCAGATTCTGGATCCTATTCTCCAAATAACGTTTGGCTTATTATTCCAAGAAATTACCTTATTTTTTTAATTACTTTTAGACCCCATAAGGTTATTAATTTCATCAAATACACCCTAAAAAAAGTTTAAAAATTATCAACACACCCCTAACCCATACTCGCCAGATTCCGGCACCACCGTCGTGGTACCGAAATCTATACAACGGCCAACCTGCCGCCCATAAATGGCCGAAAGTTCACGGATTTGCCTTTTCCGGCCAGATCACCACGGATTTGGTCGGAAAGGCCAGTCTGGCCGTGAACGACGCCAAAGAATGGCCGTCGTTGAGGTCAACGACGGCCAAATCTGGCCTGTTGACCCAAACGACGGCCAAAGAGGCAGTCGTTTTGGCCTTTTCGGTCGTCAACGACCACGGCAGGCCGTAATCTGGCCTTTTCCGGCCAGATCTG
Source organism: Pistacia vera (assembly GCF_008641045.1). Taxonomy (NCBI): domain Eukaryota; kingdom Viridiplantae; phylum Streptophyta; class Magnoliopsida; order Sapindales; family Anacardiaceae; genus Pistacia; species Pistacia vera. The sequence goes on along the minus strand of NW_022196100.1, from coordinate 889,665 downwards.
TGGTGATCTGGCCGGAAAAAGCCATAACGACTCGTTACGACACAATCCGACCACGATTTTCCGGCCAGATTTCGCTGTGGGCCAGATCTAGCACTGCAGGTGGTGGGGGTATTTTTGTCAATTTACATATTGGGGTATTTATGAAATAGCAAACTTATGGGTTTTTTCTATAAATTTTTAAATTTTACCTCGTAATACTCCCATATTCAATATCCAATACATCCCCAAAATCCTACCAATAATAAACTAAACGTATACCACTTATTCATTTATAAAAGACAATCTATGGAGGTTGTTGATAGAGGAAGAATTTATCAAGTAACATCGAGAATATTCATTAAATTGATTTGAGAATTTTTGCTTGGGGTAGCGGTAATGCATACCTTAGTGGGTGTGTCATAATTAGTTCAATTCATTTGATCTATTGAATTGACCATGATTTGGTAAGTCAATTTAAATGTCCAGTCAACTCTAATTTTAACTCAAACTCTTTTGTTAATTTCTTAGACCACCAAATTGAACCCCCCCCTTCATATTAATAATTAACCATTATTGGTTTTTGACGTTGACTGAATCCAACCACTTACTTAACGACACAGCTTCATTAATTGAATTGTTCATAGATAAACAAAGTCAAAGCACTACTGTAATTGGTCAACTCTAGATAATAACAATTAATACGCCCATAGATACTTTCTCCGGAAAGGGTTAAATTCTGCTTATTAGATAATTACATTTTCATCCTTATAGTTTTGGTTGACTGAGTTAAGGACATTTTTTCATATACAACATTTTGATCCTTTGACCGAAGAACCATTAATTGAATTAAAAATTAAATGAAATGAAAAAAAATATCACTATTTTAATGAATAATCCCTACACCTAATAGACGAAGTTAATTATAGCTACTTTCGAGACTCGCACACAGATCTTTGGATAGATTTAACTCTAATGACTAAAGGTATCATCCAACCATAAGGAAGAAGTGTATGTTTTTTTTTGGCTAACTTTGATGGGAAAAGGTTCGATTCATTATATTGTTTTGTGTATGCATTTTTCCTTCATTTGTTGAGGGTTATTTTTCATCATTTTAGTAAGAATTTCAAGTCAATCACATTAATCTAACGGTCAAACAAAGTTCTGTCAAGTCAAAGGACTAAAATGGTAGTAATTGAAATAAATATCCTAAACGGAACAGATCAAAATTATGAGATGAAACTGTAATTCTCTCCTCTTGCCTCGGGTAAAAGAATTCGACCATGTGATTAATGACCATTATTAATATTATCTCTTTAATTTGCAAATTAGAATTTAAATAACCAATAAAATGTAAACAAAATTGTGCAAATTATTAACAAAGAGAAAAACCACTATTCCCAGTGAAGTTTTAGCGAAATCTCAAGCTAATTCTTTGGTTGTATTTATTTCAATTTTCATACTTAATAACGTCTTTTATTTTATTTTAATAGATTTTAACTTTTTTACTGTAATGTGACGCACTTTAACACGTTAAGTGTTTCAGCGCTTTTTTTGACATAATATGACTCATTAGTAGTATTCAAGCCAATATTTTTGGTTTTTTTTCTGGCGATTTCTAAGTCTAAAATCACTTTAGGATCACTGTTTGACCCTCCCCCCCCCCCCCCAATCTTCTCTACAAAACTCTTATCTTTACTTATCCGACCTTACTCACTGTTTTCAATCACTTTCAACAATTACTAATAATATTAGTTTAGGGTAAGAATCAAAATAAATTCAACCAAAATATCAACTTTAAATTTTGCTAACCGTGGGTGAAATACTATCATTGACTCTAAAATAACACGTGATGCAGGCTGGACGGTTTTAAGACTCAAAGAAAAAAGAGACAGTCCTTAATTACCATCTGTCATGTTTAAGTTGAAACGAAATTATCATATTAATTAATCACTTATTAATTAACTTCACATTAATTATTAATTATTAATCATCTTATATTATCTCAACCATTAATTTAATTAATATAATCATCTTTCAACTTATATCACTTGCATATTTAAATGCAACTTTTGAAGGTCATTCAACTATCGGAAATTTCGTGGCTCTCAAACATTTCAAACTTTAGATTTACATATATATGCAGATTAATGTTCATCCATTTTAACATTGAGTTTTTTTTGGTTCAAATTTGGTTAAGTAAGTGGTAATGGAGATGAACAAGTTGCCAAAGGGTGTGTTTCTACGATTATCTCCCTCACTTCTCCGGCAGATGCATGCAGATCATCGTTGGTTTCGTCGTCGTTTCGATCGGCGGTGGAGTCCGATGTTGTTTGGGAGAGGTTCTTTGCCGTCTGATTACCAGATACTATCTCCAGGTCAGGTGAAAATAACGTGAACTTCTCTTCGAAGAAAGAGTTGTTTCTTCATTCTGCAATGCAGTTCTCATAACGGTGGTGAGAAGGTAAATATTTAATTAGCATTATTAACATTATTAAAACTCCATTTTTTTCCCTTTCATTTTGCTTGACCTGACATGACATGAATGCATGTATTAATTTAATGCAGAGCTTCAGATTGGAGAAGTCTCTTCGGGAAAAAATGTGTTTTATACTGTCGCAAGAGAGCTTTCCATAACATGGAGTGACAATCCGAGTTCTGGATATGGAAATCTTCAACCGAATCAAGGTCCTTTTTTAGTTAGGATGTTATTTTTCACTCTGTTATGTGCGTATACAGATCAATTCAGAATTCAAACTGAAAAACTTTGTTTTTTAATCAGGTTTGCACAGTGGCTGGCTAAAAAGTGTAGTAGTTAGAGATTGAAGGGAAGATCAGGACCCAGAAGTTGTCACCAAACACAAGATATGGAGCTTATCTTATAATGAAAACAAACAGCGGCGCATATGGGCTCGATTTGGTGCCTGCAGAGACATCGGTGGAGGTGGGGAGTCAGTCAGTTTCTTCAAACAAAGCTTACCTGACTAACCAAGATGCCAAGAAACAACAAATGGAGTGTTTATTTTACAGCAATCGAAGGCAAATGTTGAAGCCGAGATTCCTTGATTCAGGAATTAATGGTGTTACTGAAAGGAAAGATGGGTGGATGGAGATTGAAGTGGGAGAGTTCTTTAATGGGGAAAGTGATGAGATGGTGAAGATGAGTGTGAGAGAGACAAAGGGTTTTCAACTTAAAGGAGGGCTTGTGATTGAAGGCATTGAAGTGAGACCTAAAAAATAATAATATTAATGGAAGAGAACAAAGAAAGGATAAAAAGTATACAAAAAGTTTATGCCAAAAGATAAAAGTTTTAGATCTTTTGCTTTTGTGATTCTTTCATTTGAGATTTGATTTTTTTCATGTAAGGCTTAATTAGCCATGAATTTTTTTTATCTTTCATTGAAATTTAAGGTGATAAACGGGAACAATACACTGACTCAATGATGTAATATGAGACAAATTTAACTTTCTAACACCATCTTTAAATAAACGTCAAACGTAACTCTAATATTATGATAAACGGGCTTAGATAGAATCCACTATAAAGAGTCTAATTGCATATATACATAACATCAGTCCACCAACTTGGCGATGTGAGACAAATTTAACTTCTAACAATATTTTCAAACAAACGTCAAACATGACTTCGGTATCATGATAAACGGGCTTAGATAGAATTCATTAAAGAAAGTCTAACCATCTTAATAGCTTACCAGTGATGCAGGATAAATTCAACTTCTAAGATAAAGAAAAATATTCAAAATTATGAAAATTTTAATTTGATGAAGCCAGCTAAAAAAGTCATATTCAAATGCCCACCAAAAAAGAGAGAGAATATTGATGACATTGAGTCATCGATTTCCTCACTTACAATATTCTGAAAAGTCGTAAGGTCAAAATTATGATTCTTAGATGACATGGAGCTTCCCCATCTCTGCAAAAGCCATTGAAATCCCAATCAATCAACCAGCTGTTATGGAATTTTGATTCTCCAGGCTGCTTTTCAATAAGAACATAGTTCCAAATTCCAAAGTCATAGATGTGCTCATATTTTCACTTCATGTTGTCATATAAACACATGTCGTTATATTGACAACACATTGCCTACTATAAATCAAAATGGGCAGGAGGCACATAAAATATTGTCAAGTATATACAAGCTATTAATTACAGAGAAATTTACACTGTAATTAATGGCATTGTTTAATTTGCTCACATTTTATCACCTAGAGATGAATGTAGGGTTTTATTTTGTGTCCTCCATGGTTCATTTTGCTGTGATTCCGATAATGTGTGGGAGAAAGATTGGGTGTCCCCAATGGCCTATTCCTACAAGAAAGGTTTGTTTCTCAGGTTATGTAACCCTCGTTTCATTGACCGAGGTAGTAAGGTAAACAAATCCAACTCAAAACTTTACTTATAATTAACAGCTTATTTTTTGTTTTTTTGGGTGATTGGAGTGTCTGGGCTAACTTGAGCGCACCTCAAAATATCTATTGAATATCCTATAAACCTAATGGGTCAAGTAGGTCACAAATGTGGTAGGTCATGACCACTTGGTGTGACTCGAACACAAGACCTCTGGGTAACTTAAGGTCTTGTCATTCGGCCACAAGTCAAGTGATTTTTTAACAGACGGCAATGTTTGTCCAACATTTGATTAATAGCTCATAATTCAAATCGAAAATTCTTAGGTATTGTCAAAAAAAATTCTTTAAAAAAGATTAAATTTTAGTTAAATTTTTTGTATTACTATAAAATTGTCGGTGAAAGTATGGCTCTGAGGTTTTGAAAAAGTAAGATAGCTTAAGAGAGATTGACTATAATTAACATGATATATATATATATATATATATATATATATTGAAATATACCTTGCGAGGTCGGGATTGCAATTATTTAAAGTTTAGAATGATAAATTTCACATTAAAACTAAAACATGTGACAAAATATAAATCAAAAGGCAAATAATGCAGCTCATGTTTGTTAGATAAAACAATATATATTCTCTGGTAAATGAGATTATATATGATAATACATATCTACCACATTGAATAATGCAATATTCAATTGCCTTTTGATTCAAGACTATAATTAATTTAGTTAATGTGGCGTTTTCAAGGTTGTTTATGTATGCACAGGAGGTGGAACAAATATGAATTATGCTTCATTGGATTAATTCATATTTGTTCCACCGCCTGTGGATGCAAACTCACCCTCAAGAAACTGCTATATTTTAAACCACCTTTGGGTGGTTAAATGAGGTGATAGAAATTCTTAGGTGTATTACTTAAGAGGTTTTGAGTTTGATTCCCCTCGGTTGTTAATAAGGGTGACCACTGGAGGGTTTATCCGGTCGTTAACTTCAAAGCCACAGGGGATTATCGAGATGCATGGAAGCTGGACCGAACACCGCAGTCACCAAGAAAGAAAAAAAAAAAAAAAACTGCCATGTTTTAGCTTAGCTAGCGGGGAGCAATTATTTGCACAATATTTATCAAAATTGTCGGTGAAAGTATGGCTCTGAAGCTTTGAAAAAGTAAAGATAGCTTAAGAGAGATTGACTATAGTTAACATGATATATATATATATTATAGAAAAGTAAGTGGTATTATTGAATGTCCTTGGCGGGTTGGGATCGCATTATTAAAGTTTAGGATGATAATTTCACATTAAACACACCATGTGACAAAATATATATCAAAAGGCAAAATAATGCAGCTCATGTTTGTGTAATAAAAGAATATATATTCTATGGTAATGAAATATATGATAATATATTTCTACACATGATAATGCATATATTCATTGCCTTTGATTCAAAGACTATAATTATTAAGTTATGTGCGTTTCAGGTTGTTTATGTATGCACAGGTGGTGGAGCAAATATGATTATGCTTCATTGATTAATTCATATTTGGTCCACCGCCTGTGGATGCAAACTCGCCCCAGAAACTACCACATTTCCATCTCTGGATGGTCAAGTGGATAGTGATAAACCTTTAGATTTACTCAAGAGATCTTGAGTTCGATTCCCTTCAGTTGTTATAGGGTGGTCACCGAAGGGTTTATCCATCGTTAACTTCACAGTTATGAGAGATTAGTTGAGGTACGGTGCCAAACTTGTCCGAACACCCCAGTCACCAAAAATAAAAAATTGCCACATTTTAGCTAGCTATTAGGAGTATTCTAAAAATTATTGCACAACATTATTAATTTCAGGATAATGATGGCCAAATTTCCTCCTTTATTGATCATATACATCCTTTATATAATTCAATTTGGGGTGGTCAGAAATTCCATCTTTGTCCTGAGTGAGACTGTGTCATGCAGAACTCGCCTCTCATTGACCAGGTAGTAAGGTAAACAAATCCAATTCAAAACTTTACTTATAATAACGGCTTTTTTTTTTTTTTTTGGTAATCGGAGTGTCTGGGCTAGCTGGCGTACCTTAACTAATCATCACGTCTATTGAACATCCACAAGCACAATTCAAAAGTTATAAATGTGGTAGGTTATGACCACTTGGTGTGACTCGAACACAAAGACCCTGGTATATTCTAAGGTCTTGCCATTCGGCCACAAGTCAAGTGATTTTTTTAATAAGACGGCAATGTTTGTTCAATGTCTATAACAGCTCATAATTCACATCGAAAATTTTTAGGTGTTGTCGAAATTTTTCATTAAAAGATTAAATTTTATTCAAATTTTTTGTATGTACTATAAATTGTTCGTGAAAGTATGGCTCTGAAGTTTTGAAAAAAGTAGAGATAGCTTAAGAGAGATTGACTATAATTAACATCATATTATATATATAATAGAAAAGAAGTGGTATTATTGAAATGTACCTTGCGGGGTTGGGATTGCAATTATTTAAGTTTAGAATGATAAATTTATATTAAACTAAAACATGTGACAAAATATATATCAAAAGGCAATAATGCAGTTCATTGTTGGGAGATAAACAATATATTTCTCTGGTATGGATATTATACGATAATATATTCTACCACATTGATAATGCAATATTCAATTGCCTTTTGATTCAAGACTACAATTAATTAAGTTTAATGTGACATTTTCAAGGTTGTTTATGTATGCACAGGTGGTGGAACAAATATGAATTATGCTTCATTGGATTAATTCATATTTGTTCCACCAGCCTGTGGATAGCAAACCACCCTCAAGAAACTGCCAATTTCCATCTCGGGTGGTTAGATGTATGAATTATACTCTTAATGTATTATTTAAGAGGTCTTGAGTTTGATTCTCCTCAGTTGTTAATAAAGGTGGCCACTGAAGGGTTTATCCAGTCGTTAACTTCACAGCCACATGAGAGCTTAGTCGAGGCGCATACAACTTCCCAACACCCTGATCACCAAAAAAGAAAAAAAAATGCCACATTTTAGCTTAGCTAGTTAGGGTAATTCTTAAAAAATTATTTGCACAATATTATTAATTTCAGATAAAGATTGCCAGATTTCCCCCTTTATTGATCATATACTCCTTTTATAATCAATTGGGTGGTATTCTGTAATTCCTATTTCCTTTACCTTTTCCCTTTATTTCTTTCCATATAGTTGATTATTAATTGATTAATGACAGTATAATACTACTTTATTTGAATTAGGGACAACTTCTTGCTTTAGAAATCAACTACGCAAGAAGGTTTATATGTTGAGTGCAAGGGAACTTTCAATTAAATGGCAAATATCCTCTTTATTGGTCTTGGAAAACCCCTTCCTCATCAAGGTTGATGCTGCGCATTCAATGAAAAATTTCACTTTAATTAGGATAATATCAAATTAGATTTGTTAGATAAAGAAATTAAATACTTACGTAGTATGATATTAATTAGACATATAATAGATATCATGATACGTTAGCTTACTATAAATGTATATTATATAATACCTCTGTTTCATTTACTATTTACCTATATTACGATGTTTATTAGGCAGATGTATAGATAACGAAAATACCTATAAAATTATATATATTTTCTGTAAAAGTATATACATTAAACAGAGAAAATTCAGGTCTTACATTAGGAATTTGAGCTTGTATCAACCATATCTTCAAGTACTTTTTGTGATTTGCAGAAGGTGGCAGAGCTCAGAACAAAAGTTGGCTAGAATGCTGGCAAAATATGCACCAAAACTGTAACCGAAAACAGTTTATGGAGCCTATCTCATCCTCAAATTGCTGATCGAGCTTACGGTTTAAACTCTTTACCGTCTGAATTTGTTAAGTTTTCTGTAGAAGTGGCGATTTCAAGTCATAAGGGACAGTTTATTTGCGCGCGTTAATGGCCTAGAAAGTAGAAGAACAATCTTGAGAGACTGTACTTTGGGATCCGCATTGCCTTTGAGACACAGAGTTCGTGAAGGAGGAGTAAAGGTTGCTTGAGAACGTAAGATGTGATGCTGGAGATTGAATTGGGAAGCTTTTACAAAGTTGAAGATGATGATGATGATAATGCGGTGAAAGCCCTTGAAAGCGGGCTTATTGTTGAGGGAATGTGAGGCTTTAGACCAAAAAAGTTTATCCAGGACCTAGCTTTTGTTAATAAAATGGAGTTTATTGCAAGCTCTTTCTCTTTGTCTTCTATTTAATCTAAGGAAATGCTATACCCGCAACCTCTTCTCACAACTTCTCTCACATCCCGCTGTGACAGCTCTCAGTTTGTAATAGGTCTCACTTATGTCCACTTGATGAATTGCAGTTGATTAACTGCGAGCTGTCATGTTGGGATTGTAGAGAAAGTTTGTGTGAGGTTGTGGATGTATCATTACTCTAATTAACCAAAATGACCTCGAGGTAGTAAATATTAAAATAAATATAAAAGTTTATCGTAATTCGCTGAAAAAACGAACATCAAATATATTTCACTAAAAACTTATTTGATGTTAATATTTAAGCAAGTGATCATAACAGTAAGATGTTGTGTTATCACTTACAGAAATAATTGAGGTGCGCACAAACTGATCCAATATCCTGTTTAAAGAAAATAATAGATATAAACAGTCAGTAACTCACTCCCCAGAGTAACACTTATAGGATATACAATGCATTAGAGATATGTAATCATATTATGCTTTAATCGGGTTATTTTACTCTATATTTTAGAAAGAATTTTATTCAATATTTGAAACAATATTTAACTAATTACGGTAATTTGTTATATCATATGACTATTTATTATTAATAACAATATGAATTTAATATGGTTCCTACGATAGAACCCAAGGTCCCAACCTAGGCCCACTATTGTCGATGGAAAGCCTTTCTCTGGGCAGCCCATGAGCAAGGCCCACAGAGAATCCCACATCCTACCACAAAATTGTAAAATAACTCAAGTTCAGGGTCATTATGTATAAACCATTTTCCGCGAACTCTAGAACTAAAACCCTAGCCCTCCTCTTATAAAACCCCTGAGTGACCTTCTCACCGTCAGCATTCTGCGCCCTTAAGCGGCCCAGCCATCACTCTCTCTTTTGCTCTTTCTCTCTGAATCACCTCTCTTCCTTCATTTGTTCATAAAGTTTCAACTTTTTGTGTTTTGATTTCAATTCATTTGATGTTTGGTTTTGTAGCTCTGATTAGGTTTTAGGGTTTATTCTGTGTGTCTATTATATCAATGATGATAAATGCATATCCCGCTCATATGAGGCCTTTGTTAGTCGAAGGTCAGGGAATAGACTCTTCCCCACATTTATCTTGGTCACATTTTTTTTTTTTTTTTTTAACAGTTTCCATGAACTTTTGTGCTTTTAATTTTTTTATATATGATTTGATGTGTCTCTGTATCTGGGTATTTTTTATTTTGTATTTCTTCCTCTGGGTTTGTTTCATATTGTTCCCTGGATGGTTCAAATAATCATGCTAATGAGCTGATTGTTTTGTTATGACTGAAAGATTTACCTTTTTCTGAGGGAAATTGGATGCTTTGAATGTTCCTTCACGGCTTTTTGAAATCTTGAAAAAAGTTTGCTTTTGTTTGCTAACAATTGATCTTGTTTCTTAGTTTTGGTTTATTTTTGGTGTGATAGGTATGTTTGTGCACAATGTGAACAGAATCTGAACAATTGAAATGTATGTTGTTACATGGTTTTGTGGTAATTGAGTGTGAAAAGAATTGATTTTTCTATTTGTTGGAAGATTTAAGTGCTTATTTTGTTTTGAGAGGCTGTTCCCAGTGATGTTTCATTACTGACCATGCTAACTTCTGATAATTAGATGACAGAATACTTCTTTTGTTATTTTCTGAGGACTATTTCTTCCTTTTGTTTTTGAGTTTGTCTAAGATTATGTAAGACAACATTTTGTAATGGAAGTTTTACTTTTGATTAAATTTGTTGCGTAGTTGTGGCAAGCACTCTGAGGCTTAGTTGTGGTTATTCCTGTTTCACGAATACACTTAATGGTATGTTAAACATCTTAGTGTTACACAATAAAGTTTACTAGTGTCGCGCATTGTGATTGACAATTAATATGAATGTTTAGTTTATGTTGATTGCTTAGTACTTGTTGATTACTGTAACTGTTTAATAATAATTTTGTGTAATGAGACGGGGATTTCTAAAGAGTCCAATACTTGACTGGACGGACCAGTTCTGTTTTGTAGATTCCTAAGTAACCGTCATAATAAATGCCCTGGATGTTGATGGTCCTCCTTATCGAGCTCCTCCATCTGTGGGCAGTCTCATATCCATCGCCTTGTGGAGTGCGTTGCTGCTTTTACCATTTGGGACTGGCCATGAGAACTACATTGTTATATCATCATAGAAGATAGATTTTTACATATTCTTTAATGTGATATTTTACTGTTCTAGTTATGTAATTTCTGTTATATGTTTCAGTTGTGATGATGATTCTATTTGTATTTTTTGTGACGGGGGATTACTCAAATCCTTTACTTATATGGGGCAAACCAGTTATGTATGTACATTCCAAAGTAAACGTCACAGATAAATGTCCATTGACGTTGATGGTCCTCCCTCTGGGGAGCTCCTCCGTTGATGGGTGGTCTCATATTCCATCGCCTTGTGGAGCAGCGTTGTTGCCTTTACCATTTGGGACTGGCCATGAGACAAACATTTTCTCTGCAATTTTCTATTTTTTATCTTTTTGTGTAGAAGAAATGTGGCCAAGGAGGAAATCATTCATAAAATACACCATCTTTCGGGACTGAATGGCTTGTTTAGCCTTGGTGACATTCTGCAATTCTGAGGCCATTTGTTTGTTTTGCTTTACTTTCTTGTATTAATTTTCTCCTTTCATATAGGACTGGTAGTAAGATTAGTATTTTCCTTGTATCTGTTTCAGTCTTTTGGTGTTGAGAAATGTGGCCTAGGAGGATATCATTCACAAAATACCATCTTTCGGGACTGAGTGGCTTGTTAAGCCTTGCTGACATTCTGCAATTCTGAGGCTCTAATGTTATTTATTTGACATTCTGCAATTCTGCATTAATCAGATTCCTGCTGAATACCATCAAAATATTTTGCTTTTTATATGCTTTTAATTCTTGAACGTATTGTTATAAATCTCAAGCAATAGTCAGTGAATTAATTTACTCATCCTTGATCCAGCTGCAAATTTGATTGCTGTATAAATATCTTTGGATTTTGTTCACATCTTATTTTAGAAGGGGAAGAAAGTTCAGTTTATGGTTTTTATATGGCTCTTTTGGACCCTAGTAATTATATTAACAACAGTTTCGATTATGCATCTGGTATGAGTATCGTCAACTAACATATAATATATTTTAAACTTACTCTCTCCTTCATGCTTTTCTCTGAATCTATTTTTTTCCAGGAATTTAGAATATTTAGGACCTTTTTCTTCCATTGATGCCAAGATGAAGGCTTCTTTTCACACTTCATAGCTTCTCATTTACTATTTACACATCAAAGTTGTACATTCTTTAGTAAAACACAGCTTGTATCAATCAAATGTAACTTTTTGTCAATGTTGTTGGCCATGGAATGAAATTTTGTCAAAGATAAACTATGTCAAAGCAGGTTGTCATAGTGCACCTACTTCCTGGAGTCACTGTGTATCAGATACGTTTGAATCGTTATTTATGAATGGAAAAATGCCTTGTTAATGAATAAATCCATGTTGCAGAAGTTGAAGTCAGTGAAAGGATTTTGTCTGTAATGCTCTGTGCCACCATCTTAAACTATTTTCCCAGATTGTTCTATACAGTGTTATCTTTCAGATTTCTGGAATATGAGCAAAAGGAATAAGCACTTTGTTTGCGCATGAACAGTATTGTGCATTATATTCTCTCAGAAAGGTGCTGGAAATGAGATGGGATTGCTTTGTCTTTTTGTCTTTGATTGAGAAATTCCCTTCAAAATTCGTCAAATGATAAAGAAATCTTGCTTAATCAAAGAATATAATCATCAAGTCTGTCTTCTTTTTTGGAGGAAATCATGGACAACCACCCTGTAATCCACAACTACCGCGGAATGGTCTAACGGTAAACTGAAAAAAAAAAAAAAAAAAAAATGGTTTAACTAGGTTCTTGAGTTTGAGTTTCTACGTACTTTAATAGAGGTGATCATTAATGGGATTTACTTAGTCATTAACTTTAAGATTTCAAAGGATTAGTGAAAGTACGTCCGGACAACTTTGGTCATCCAAAAAATGAAAAAAAAAACTTTAACCCACAACTCCTCCAAATCAAGCCTACTAATTTGCAATCTTTTTAAGTTCATCATCAAATTAATAAAGAATTATCATCTTGTAAAAAGGGGTTATTAATAATATCCTCTAGATCATGGAGATTACATATTAAATCATGGGACAGAAATGCATGGCAAAATATGCACCAAAAAGCTGTAACCGAAAACAGTTTATGGAGCCTATCTCATCCTCAAATTGCTGATCGAGCTACGGTTTAAAACTCTTTACCGTTGAAGTTTAGTTTTCTGTAGAAGTGGCGATTTCAAGTCATAAGGGACAGTTTATTGCGCTGCGTTAATGGCCTAGAAAGTAAGAAGAAACAATATCTGGAGAGACTGTACTTTGGGATCCCCATTGCAGCTTTGAGATCAAGAGTTCGTGAAGAGGGAGGTAAAGGGTTGCTTGAGAACGTGAAGATGGTGGATTGAGATTGAATTGGGAAGCTTTTACAAGTTGAAGATGATGATGATGATAATGCGGTGAAAAGCCCTTGAAAGGGGGCTTATGTGTTGAGGGAATTGAGCTTTGACCAAAAAAGTATTCATGGACCGACTTTTGTTAATAAAATTGAGTTTATTGCAAGCTCTTTCTCTTTGTCTTCTATTTAATCTAAGGAAAATGCTATACCGCCAACCTCTTCACAAACTTCTCTCACACACATCCGATGTGACAACTATTCAGTTTGTAATAGGTCTCACTTATGTCCCACTGATGAATTGCAGTTGATTAACTGCGAGCTGTCATGTTGGGATTGTGAGAAAGTTTGTGAGGAGGTTGTGGATGTATCATTACTCTAAATTTAACCAAAATGACCCCGAGGGTAGTAAATATTAAAATAAATATAAAAGTTTATCGTAATTCGCTGAAAAAACGAACATCAAAATTATTTCACCTAAAAACTTATTTGATGTTAATATTTAAGCAAGTGATCAAACAACGTAAGATGTGTGTTAATCACTTACAGAAATAATGAGGGTGCGCACAAACTGATCCAAATATCCTGTTTAAATGAAATAATAGATAAACAGCAGTAACTCCCCAGGTAACACCTATTATAGGATATACAATGCATTAGAGTATGGAATCATATTATGCTTTAATGGTTAGTTATTTACTCATATTTAGAAAGAGAATTTATTTTTCAAATATTTGAAAAAATAATTTAACTAAAATTACGGTTGTAATTTGGTTTATCATATGACTATTTATTATTAATAAATATGAATTTAATATGGGTTCCTATAAGATAGAACCCAAGGTCCCAAACCTAGGCCCACTATTGGCGAGTGAAAGCCTTTTCCGGGCGAGCCAATGCAAGGCCCACAGAGAATCCACATCCCTACACAAAAATAGTAATAAATACTCAAAGTTCAGGGTCATTATGTAAATAAACCATTTTCCGCTAACTCTAGAACTAAAACCATAGCCCTGCATATTATTAAAAACCCTGAGTGACCTTCTCACCGTCAGCATTCTGCCCTTAGCGGCCAAGCCATCACTCTCTCTTTTGCTCTTTCTCTCCTGAATACCCTCTCTTCCTTCATTTGTTCATAAAGTTTCAACTTTTGTGTTTGATTTCAATTCATTTGATGTGTGGTTTTGTAGCTATGATTAGGTTTAGGTGTTTAATTCTGGTGTGCTATTATATCAATGATGATAAATGATATCCCAGCTCATTATGAGGCCTTTGTTAGTCGAAGGTCAGGGAATAGACTCTTTCCAACATTTATCTGAGCAACATCTTTTTTTTTTTTTTTTTAACAGTTCCATGAACTGTTTGTGCTTTTAATTTTGTTGTATTATATGATTTGATGTGTCTCTGTATCTGGGTATTTTTATTTTGTATTCTTCCTTGGGTTGTTTCATATTTGTTCCCTGTGATGGTTCAAATAATCATGCTAAGTAGATTGATTGTTTTATGACTGAAAGATTTACCTTTCTGAGGGAAATTGGATGCTTGAATGTTCCTTCACGGGCTATTTGAAATCTTGAATGAAAAAAGTGTGCTTTTGTTTGCTAACAATTGAGCTTGTTTCTTAGTTTGGTTTTATTTTGTGTGATAGGTATGTTGTTGCACAATGTGAACAGAATCTGAAAATTGAATGAGGTTGTTACATGGTTTTGTTGGTAATTGAGTGTGAAGAAGAATTGATTTTCTATTGTTTGTGAAGATTTAAGTGCTTATGTTGTTGAGAGGGACTGTTCCCAGTGATGTTTCATTACTGACCATGCTAATTCTGATAATTAGATGACAGAATACTTCTTTTGTTATTTTCTGAGGGAACTATTCTTCCCTTTGTTTTTGAGTTTTGTCTAAGATATGTAAGACAACATTTTGTAATGGAAGTTTTACTTTTGATTAAATTGTTGCGTAGTTGTGGCAAGCACTCTGAGGCTTAGTTGTGGTTATTCCGTATTCACGAATACACTTAATGGTATGTTATAACATCTTAGTGTTAGTACACAATAAAGTTTACTAGTGTCGCATGTGATTGAAATCTAATTATGAATGTTTAGTTTATGTTGATTGTTTAGTACTTGTTGATTACTGTAACTGTTATAAATAATTTTGTGTAATGAGACGGGGATTTCTAAAGAAGTCAATACTTGACTGGAGCGGACCAGTTGTTTGTAGATTCCTAAGTAACCGTCATAAATAAATGCCCTGGATGTTGAGGGTCCTCCTAATCGGAGCTCTCCATCTGTGGGCAGGTCTCATATTCCATCGCCTTGGAGTGGCGTTGCTGCTTTTACATGGGACTGGCCATGAGACAACATTGTTATATCATCATAGAAGAATAGATTGTACATATCTTTAAGTGAGATTTTAAGTTTCTAGTTATGTAATTTCGTTATATGTTCAGTTGTGATGATGATTTCTATTTGTATTTTTGTGACGGGGGATTACTCAAATCTTTACTTTATTGGGCAGATTCTCTGGTAAATGAGATTATATATGATAATATATTTCTACCACATTGAATAATGCAATATTCAATTGCCTTTTGATTCAAGACTATAATTAATTAAGTTAATGTGGCGTTTTCAAGGTTGTTTATGTATGCACAGGTGGTGGAGCAAATATGAATTATGCTTCATTGGATTAATTCATATTTGGTCCACCGCCTGTGGATGCAAACTCGACCTCAAGAAACTACCACATTTCCATCTCTGGATGGTCAAGTGGAGTGATAGAAACTCTTAAGTGTATTACTCAAGAGATCTTGAGTTCGATTCCCTTCAGTTGTTAATAGGGGTGGTCACCGAAGGGTTTATCCAGTCGTTAACTTCACAGTTATGAGAGATTAGTTGAGGTACGTGCAAACTTGTCCGAACACCCTAGTCACCAAAAAATAAAAAAAATATGCCACATTTTAGCTTAGCTAATTAGGAGTAATTCTAAAAAATTATTTGCACAACATTTATTAAATTTCAGGATAAATGATGGCCAAATTTCCTCCTTTATTGATCATATACATCCTTTATATAAATTCAATTTGGGTGGTCAGAAATTTCCATCTTTGTCCTGAGTGAGACTTGTGCATGCAGAACTCTCATCTCATTGACCAAGGTAGTAAGGTAAACAAATCCAATTCAAAACTTTACTTATAATTAACGGCTCTTTTTTTTTTTTTTTGGTAATCGGAGTGTCTGGGCTAGCTTGAGCGTACCTTAAACTAATCATCAGCGTCTATTGAACATCCGACAAGCACAATGGGTCAAGTAAGTTATAAATGTGGTAGGTTATGACCACTTGGTGTGACTCGAACACAAGACCTCTGGGTAATCTAAGGTCTTGCCATTCGGCCACAAGTCAAGTGATTTTTTTAATAAGACGGCAATGTTTGTTCAATGTCTGATTAACAGCTCATAATTCACATCGAAAATTTTTAGGTGTTGTCGAAAATTTTTCATTAAAAGATTAAATTTTAGTCAAATTTTTTGTATGTACTATAAAATTGTCGGTAAAAGTATGGCTCTGAAGTTTTGAAAAAGTAAGATAGCTTAAGAGAGATTGACTATAATTAACATGATATATATATATATAATAGAAAAGAAGTGGTATTATTGAAATGTACCTTGCGGGGTTGGGATTGCAATTATTTAAAGTTTAGAATGATAAATTTCATATTAAAACTAAAACATGTGACAAAATATATATCAAAAGGCAAATAATGCAGTTCATGTTTGGTAGATAAAACAATATATATTCTCTGGTAAATGAGATTATATACGATAATATATTTCTACCACATTGAATAATGCAATATTCAATTGCCTTTTGATTCAAGACTATAATTAATTAAGTTAATGTGGCGTTTTCAAGGTTGTTTATGTATGCACAGGTGGTGGAACAAATATGAATTATGCTTCATTGGATTAATTCATATTTGTTCCACCGCCTGTGGATGCAAACTCACCCTCAAGAAACTGCCACATTTCCATCTCTGGGTGGTTAGATGTAGTGATATAAACTCTTAAGTGTATTATTTAAGAGGTCTTGAGTTTGATTCTCCTCAGTTGTTAATAAAGGTGGCCACTGAAGGGTTTATCCAGTCGTTAACTTCACAGCCATGAGAGCTTAGTCGAGGCGCATACAAACTTGCCCGAACACCCTGATCACCAAAAAAGAAAAAAAAAATGCCACATTTTAGCTTAGCTAGTTAGGAGTAATTCTTAAAAAATTATTTGCACAATATTTATTAAATTTCAGGATAAATGATGGCCAGATTTCCTCCTTTATTGATCATATACATCCTTTATATAAATTCAATTTGGGTGGTATTCTGTAAATTCCTAATTTCCTTTACCTTTTCTCCTTTATTTCTTTCCATATAGTTGATTTATTAATTGATTAATGACAGTATAATACTATCTTTATTTGAATTATGGACAGACTTCTTGCTTTGAGAAATCAACTACGCAAGAAGGTTTATATGTTGAGTGCAAGGGAACTTTCAATTAAATGGGCAAATAAATCCTCTTTATTGGTCTTGGAAACCCCTTCCTCATCAAGGTTGATGCTCCATTCAATGAAGAAATTTCAACTTTAATTAGGATAATATCATAATTATGATTTGTTAGATAAAAGAAAATTAAATACTTACGTAGTATGATATTTATTAGACATATATATAGATATCATGATACGTTAGCTTTATCTATAGATGTATAGATGGTATAATACGTCTGTTTCATTTACTATTTACATATATTACGATGTTTATTAGGCAGATGTATAGATAACGTAAAAATACCTTATAATATTAATATATATTTTTATGTAAAAATATATACATTAAACAGAGAAAATTAAGGTTCTTACATTAGGAATTTGAGCTTGTATCAACCATATCTTCAAGTACTTGTGGTGATTTGCAAAAGTTGCAGAGCTCAGAACAATAAGTTGGCTAGAAATCCATGGCAAAATATGCACCAAAAAGCTGTAACCGAAAACAGTTTATGGAGCCTATCTCATCCTCAAATTTGCTGATCGAGCTTACGGTTTAAACTCTTTACCGTCTGAAGTTTAAGTTTTCTGTAGAAGTTGGCGATTTCAAGTCATAAGGGACAGTTTATTTGCGCTGCGTTAATGGCCTAGAAAGTAAGAAGAAACAATATCTGGAGAGACTGTACTTTGGGATCCGCATTGCACCTTTGAGATCGAGAGTTCGTGAAGGAGGAGGTAATGGGTTGCTTGTGAAAGTGAAGATGGATGGATTGAGATTGAATTGGGAAGCTTTTACAAAGTTGAAGATGATGATGATGATAATGCGGTGAAAAGCCCTTGAAAGGCGGGCTTATTGTTGAGGGAATTGAGCTTTAGACCAAAAAAGTTATTCCATGGACCTAGCTTTTGTTAATAAAATTGAGTTTATTGCAAGCTCTTTCTCTTTGTCTTCTATTTAATCTAAGGAAAATGCTATACCCGCAACCTCTTCTCACAAACTTTCTCTCACAATCCCGATGTGACAGCTCTCAGTTTGTAATAGGTCTCACTTATGTCCCACTTGATGAATTGCAGTTGATTAACTGCGAGCTGTCATGTTGGGATTGTGAGAGAAAGTTTGTGAGGAGGTTGTGGATGTATCATTACTCTAAATTTAACCAAAATGACCTCGAGGGTAGTAAATATTAAAATTAAATATAAAAGTTTATCGTAATTCGCTGAAAAAACGAACATCAAATATTATTTCACTAAAAACTTATTTGATGTTAATATTTAAGCAAGTGATCATAACAGTAAGATGTTGTGTTAATCACTTACAGAAATTAATTGAGGTGCGCACAAACTGATCCAAATATCCTGTTTAAATGAAAATAATAGATATAAACAGTCAGTAACTCCCCAGAGTAACACCTATTATAGGATATACAATGCATTAGAGATATGTAATCATATTATGCTTTAATCGGGTTATTTTACTCTATATTTTAGAAAGAGAATTTTATTTTCAAATATTTGAAACAATAATTTAACTAAATTACGTGTAATTTGGTTATATCATATGACTTATTTTATTATTAATAAAATATGAATTTAATATGGGTTCCTAAGACAAAACCCAAGGTCCCAAACCTAGGCCCACTATTGTCGATGAAAGCCTTTTCTCTGGGCAGCCCATGAGCAAGGCCCACAGAGAAGCAAGCTTTGAAATATGTATAGCGTGGTTGGCCAACCTATTACAGATGAGGACGGCTTTCGTCACCAACCTTTGATTGTTACATTATCCTTCTTATTAATCTCTTCATTTTCACTCTCTGCTCTCCACCAACCCCCCCATCTATTCTTCATCCCATTGCTTCCTCTTCAAAACTATTTTATCATTATATCATTTAATTATAGAATAAAAATCCAAAACAAGTTTAATTGAATATCAAAGCTCATAGAATATAAACTTTTGAATGTTTTATTCTAGAGTTATTAATTCAATCCCTCATGCGCTGCTAATAGGAGTAGCCATTAGAATTCTTACTCGACTAGTAATTCCAAGATTTTGAGGATTAGTTGAGATGCATGTAAATCGGCTCGAATACCGTCAGTCATTCAAAAAAAAAAAGCAGTGAGGCTCTTTTAGGCTGTCTAAATCTCCCAACAACCATCTTTTTGCATACAAACAATCAAATTAGCTTGTCTCCTTCCACACCATTATGTGCTAATCCTGATTTTCTTTTGTGTTAAGGAGATAATCTTTGACCTAATTATGTGATGGTTATAAAACTGTCACATATATATACAGTATTTATATTGTATGTTAAATCATGATAAGTTCGAAGGAGTATAGACTACGTTACAAGATTTGATAAATTATGCAAACTCCCATGTCTAAATAAGAAGTGATACTTTGTAATATAATTTGGTTGGTTAGGGAGGAAACATTGTGGCATGCCTGCCATTCATTAATGTTCTCACAAAGTCACAAATTTGGTAAGTCAATTGATTAATTTTAGTCTTACAAGATTCATATTTTGATTTAACCAACTTCGCCTAATCTCTCCCATTTAATTACATCTTATTACATTATAATTAAGGGCATTTTACTCTCTTAAATTAACCCTCAAAACTCCTTCCACTCTCAACCACTTCTACTCCCACAAATCCTCCTCCCCCTGCAATTCAACATTGCCCTCCATGCTTTACATATGTCCAATTCATTAGGAATGACCCTCCTGTTAGCTCCATCAATACTGGAGTTCTGAAAGCTTGCCATTTGTGTCCATGAAGATGGTTCTACTTCATTCTTTCACTTTCACCCTCTTTTCTTGGTTCCTCCCTAAACCCCACTCCGTTGTACATAGGCTGATGGAGCTAGAATTCCTCAAGTCTGAAAAGGTCCAAAAAATGGACTATTATATGTAGGGGTGATCAATTTTGGGTACCTTGCATTTTTTAAAAGAACCGGAACCGAAATTAGAATCAACCGGTTCCTAAGTTTGGGAACCAAACCGGAACCGATTGATTCCAGTTTCAGGTATTCGGGTTAATTTAATTACCCCTATTTAAAAAATGACGATACACCCCCAACAATTATAAAAATTATAATTCAATTCCTACTTGAATCCTAGACATAGGAATTTATGATTCCTACCAAGAATTGACGGGTGGGTACTCACTTGTTTCGGTTCTACCTTTTACTCTTGCTCAGCCCTAACGATATGCAAGCTCAATGCAATCAAGTAATATACATAGATTTAGAAAATCTTTATGCAAAACGAGCATACCATCACGTACGTATATGACGTGCTTACGTAGTCTCTGCTATTGGTTAGGCATACATAACCTCGTTTCATAGAAGAATTATCGAAACAAAATGTATTTAAATAAATATATAAAAATATAAAAGTTTGTCCTAATGACTAATTAATTAGTTATATTATTATTTTTTACGGGAATTGCCATTTACCAATCACTGAGCTCAGTAATTGCAACTTATCGACCAACCATTCTGTCCAGACTGTTTAAAGCAAAGGAGTGAAGGACACTTCTGTATTAAATTATTAATACTGTACCGATTTTAATTCCCATTTCCCACCGCATAAAGGTCTCAGATTTGGAGATACTTCTTTCCAACAGAGAATATAATAATGTTGGTCATTAAATAACCCATTTTTCTTTTTCTTTTATATTTTTTAGTGCACATGCATTGCATGTTACAATGATTAATTAGACAGAAAAATGCACTCAAAAATCTTAATCACTGTCTTTACAACCTATAGTAGCCTACCCAAATGCCAAAAGTACTCTTTGGTTCATGGGTTGGTCGTGTAAGTGGGTTTTGAGGACCAATTTTTAAGCACTTTTTCTTTTTTCTCATCCATATAGAATGTAAAGAGCGTGAAAATACAAGATGAAGAGAAAGGATAATTCATCTGCGATTTAAGTGGGGGTTGTGGCTCAGGGTAAAATCGAATTGAGTAGAGTATATGACTACTCGAACTCGACTCGATTGCTACAGTATTGAATTCGAGCCTAACCGAGCATGAAGAATCGAGTTCGAACTCCAAATCAGTTCTTAAAATTAGAATTCAAGTTTTAATCGAGTTTTTCAAGTCGAGTTGTATTGTGATCAAACTCAACTCAAATCAGTATTCGAGCTTGAGTCGCTCGACTCGATTTTCACTCTTAGTCGCAGTAGTGGGTTGTTGCACTAGTTTCTCCCAAATATTAGTTTGGATGTGCGTAAGCTGACTCGAATACCTTAGTTAAAAAAAAAAAAAGGTTATTGTTAATGGACATTAGGATCTGTTTTTTTTTTAAATAAAAAATTATATTATAATTATATGGATTAAGAGCATTATCGTTTGGACATTGTATATGTATTGTTTTAAAAATAAAAATAGGTTTTGGTAGAGGAGTACACGTGGCATATACTAGAAGAGTAACATGTCTCCAATATCCCAAGTGTATTCCATTATCAAAAGTGTTCATTATCTAAATATTATAATAGGGAAAAATCATGAAATTATTTTCTTATTATCCACATCAAAATAAATTCCTAAGATTATTTTAGAATTAATAATTAATTTTAACATAATTAAAATAATTAATACAGTAGTAGTGATTTAATTTAACCTGAAATTAGTTAGAAATCAAAATTCCAGTGGGTGAGAGTATTGAGTATAATGCATTAAATAAGCATTTGCAACCGTCGGTGGTTGAGTGACACGCGCAGGAGTACGATCCTCCCAAAAAGATTGAACATATATTATAAGGAGGACCAGATTCGGTGTGAAGTGTGGCACGCATGATAATACGGTGTCGGTGATTCACCTCCCATCACGCACATCCACACGCCTTACTGTTTCCTATGCCCACGCGCCAATTACTCCCGCACACAGATACACAATAACGGGTACGTCAGAGTAGCCCCCGTCGTGTGCCCTTTTGTCTTTTGCAAAGTCTGAAATGAGATTCCCAAAAAATGATTTTGACTTATTTATGAAAATAATAGAATAATTTCAAACTTATATCTTAGATCGAGATTTAAATTTGATTATTTGCATTTCTTTAACTAATTATTTATGCCTTTTTTTTTTTAATTAACCCATATATATATATAATTTTTTTTTTTTTTTTGTCACGGAAGGTATGAAGATTAACTTGCATTCATCTCAACTAATCTCCCGAGGCCTTAAAATGAACAATCAAATAAATCCCTTTATCTCAACTAATCTTTCAAGGTTTTAAAGTGAACAATCGAATAAATCCCTTCAATAACCACCATATTAGTGTTTAGGAGAACTCAAACCCAAGAACTCATATTGGACCCTTTTATTTTTTTACCATCAGACTATCCAATAATGGTCAAGATGTGGAATGCAATATTAACCCTTGTGTGTTTCACCTTTGTTGTAGGAAACACTCTTTTGAAAAATATTATCAATTCAATCTTCAAATTCATTGATAATTTCTTAAATTTAATCTTCAACAAATATATTGATCTTTTAACAATATTGACAGTTTTTAGATATTAGATTTATTGAATTTTTATGAAAAGTACTTTTTCTTAAAATTAAATAGAATAATCTAACGGTTTGTATAAAATTGGAGGTTAGAGTTCTATTTCCCAAATTTTTGTTTTTCTAAGTTCTATTTCCAAAATTAGCAGATGCTTACTACAAAAAAGGGTCAAACACTTGGACATTTGATCGTATTTTTAAAAACCAACAGATTCTTGTTCTAAAATCAATTTTTATTTTAATGTTTTTAATTTCTGATCATATTTCAATAGTTTTATTAAAATTAATTTAATTAAATACTATCAAGTATATATATGATTGAAAATGTTTACAGCAATAAAAATTAAAAACATTAGGAGGCGTATATTAATTTTAATATAATTAAAAAAATTGAAGCTACCAACCAAGCTTTGAAATATGTATAGCGTGGTTGGCCAACTATTACAGATGATGAGACGGCTTTCGTCACCAACCTTTGATTGTTACATTATCCTTCTTATTAATCTCTTCATTTTCACTCTCTGCTTCACCAACCCCCCCATCTATTCTTTCATCCCATTGCTTCCTCATCAAAACTTATTTTATCATTATAATCATTTAATTATAGAATAAAAATCCAAAAGCAAGTTTAATTGAATATCAAAGCTCATAGAATATAAACTTTTGAATGTTTTATTCTAGAGGTATTAATTCAAATCCCTCATCGGCTGCTAATAGGAGTAGCCATTAGAATTCTTACTCGACTAGTAATTCCAAGATTTTGAGGGATTAGTTGAGATGCATGTAAATCGGCTCGAATACCGTCAGTCATTCAAAAAAAAAAAAAGCAGTGAGGCTCTTTTAGGCTGTCTAAATCTCCCAACAAACCATCTTTTTGCATACAAAACAATCAAATTAGCTTGTCTCCTTCCACACCATTATTGTGCATAATCCTGATTTTCTTTTGTGTTAAGGAGATAATCTTTGACCTAATTATGTGATGGTTATAAAACTGTCACATATATATACAGTATTTATATTGTATGTTAAATCATGATAAGTTCGGAATAAGGAGTATAGACTACGTTACAAGATTTGATAAATTATGCAAACTCCCATGTCTAAATAAGAAGAAAGTGATACTTTGTAATATAATTTGGTTGGTTAGGGAGGAAACATGTGGCATGCCTGCCATTCATTAATGTTCTCACAAAGTCACAAAATTTGGTAAGTCAATATGATTAATTTTAGTCTTACAAGATTCATATTTTGATTTAACCAACTTCGCCTAATCTCTCCCATTTAATTACATCTTATTACATTATAAAATTAAGGGCATTTTACTCTCTTAAATTAAGCACTCAAAACTCCTTCCACTCTCAACACTTCTACTCCCACAAATCCTCCTCCCCCTGCAATTCAACATTGCCCTCCATGCTTTACACATATGTCCAATTCATTAGGAATGACCCTCCTGTTAGCTCCATCAAATACTGGAGTTCTGAAAGCTTGCCATGTTGTGTCCATGAAGATGGTTCTACTTCAATTCTTTTCACTTTCACCCTCTTTTCTTGGTTCCTCCCTAGAACCCCACTCCGTTGTAACATAGGCTGATGGAGCTAGAATTCCTCAAGTCTGAAAAGGTCCAAAAAAATGGACTATTATATGTAGGGGGTGATCAATTTTGGGTACCTTGCATTTTTTAAAAGAACCGGAACCGAAATTAGAATCAACCGGTTCCTAAGTTTTGGAACCAAAACCGGAACCGATTGATTCCAGTTTCAGGTATTCGGGTTAATTTAATTACCCCTATTTAAAAAAATGACGAATACACCCCCAACAATTTATAAAAATTATAATTCAATTCCTACTTGAATACCTAGACATAGGAATTTATGATTCCTACCAAGAATTGACGGGTGGGTACTCACTTGTTTCGGTTCTACCTTTTACTCTTGCTCAGCCCTAACGATATGCAAGCTCAATGCAATCAAGTAATATACATAGATTTAGAAAATCTTTATGCAAAACGAGCATACCATCACGTACGATATATGACGTGCTTACGTAGTTCATGCTATTGGTTAGGCATACATAAACTCGTTTCATAGAAGAATTATCGAAACAAAATGTATTTAAATAAATATATAAAAATAATTAAAAGTTTGTCCTAAATGACTAATTAATTAGTTTATTATTATTATTATTATTTTCAATTAATAAAATATGGATTTAATAGTTGTTCTTAAGAAAAAACCCAAACCTAGGCCCACTATTTTATATGAAAGCCTTTTCTCTGGGTAGCCCATGAGCAAGGCCCACAGAGAAATTCACATCTGACATCCCTAGACAAAGATAATCAAAGTTTAAGGTCATAATGGAAAAAAACCGTTCTAACTCTAAAACCCTAGCCCTACATCGAATAAAACCCTGACATTCTCACCGTCGGCATACCGCCCTTGAGCGGTCCATCCATTCATTTGTTCATAAAGTTTCAATTTTTCGTATTTGATTTTAATTCATTTGATGTGTGGTTTTGTAGCTCTGATTAGGTTTTAGTTGTTTAATTTTGTGTGTGATAAAGAAAAATTATATCAATGACGATAAATGTATAATCCCAGCTCATTATGAGGCCTTTGTTAGTCAAAGGTCAGGGAATAGACTTTTCCAACATTTATTTGAGCAACATAATTTTTTTTATTTGTACCAGTTTGCTTTTGTGCTTTTTTTTTGTTTTTTAATCATATGATTTGATCTGTTTCTGTATCCGGTTATTGTTTATTTTGTATATCTTCATCTGGGTTTGTTTCTTATTTGGTCCCTGTCATGTTTCAAAATATTCATGCTAATGTATATCTGATTGTTTTATGACTGAAAGATTTACTTTTTCTGAGGGAACTTCGATGATTTGAATGTTCATGGGTATATAAGAAATCTTGAAAAAGTTGTTTTTGTTTGCTTACAATTGAGCTTGTTTCTTAGTTTGGTTTTATTTTGTGTTATAGGTATACTGTTGCACAGTGTGAACAGAATCTGAAAAATTAAATGTAGGTTGTTACATGGTTTTGTTCGTTATTGAGTGTGAAAATATTCTATTTCTTGTGAAGATTTATGTGCTTATGTTGTTGAATTTTTGCATAATCTCCAGTAAAGAGGGACTGTTCCCAGTGATGTTTCATTACTGACCATGCTAATTCTGATAATTAGATGACTGAATACTTCTTTTGTTATGCTCTGAGGGAACTATTCTTCTCTTATGTGATTACATTTTGTTCCTCTTTGAGTTTTGTTTAAGATTAAGTAAGACAACATTTCATAATGGAGGTGTTATTATTGATTAAATTTGTTGCGCAGTTGTGGCGAGCATTCTGACGCTTAGTTCTGAGTATTCCTGCATTCACTTATACACTTTATGGTATGTTTACAAAATCTTAATTTTAGTACGCAACTAAGTTTCCTAGTATCACATTGTGATTGAATTTCTAATTATGAATGTTTAGTTTATGTTGATTGCTTAGTACTTGGTGATTAATTTAAGCTGTTTTAATAAATGACTTTTGTGTAATGATGCAAATCTTCTCTTAAAATACTCATAATTTGACGGGGATTTCTAAAGAATTCCAATACTTGACCGGGGCGAACCAGTTATGTTTGTAGATTCCTAAGTAACCGTCATAAATAAATGCCCTGGGTGTTGATGGTCCTCCTTAATAGGTGCTCCTCCATCCGTGGGCAGGTCTCATATTCCATCGCCTTGTGGAGTGGCGTTGCTGCTTTTACCATTTGGGACTGGCCATGAGACATACATTTGTTATATCATCATAGAAGAATGGATTTTACATATTCTTTAATGCATTATTTAATGTTCTAGTTATGTAATTTCTGTTATATGTTTAGTTGTGATGATGATTTCTATTTTGTATTTTTGTGACGGGGGATTACTCAAATTCTTTACTTTATTGGGGCAAACCAGCTATGTTTGTACATTCCAAAGTAAACGTCACACATAAATGTCCATTGACGTTGATGGTCCTCCCTCTGGGGAGTTCCTCCGTTGATGGGTGGTCTCATATTCCATCGCCTTGTGGAGCAGCGTTGTTGCCTTTACCATTTGGGACTGGCCATGAGACAAACATATTCTCTGCATTTTTCTATTTTTTTTTCTTTGTGTAAAAGAAATGTGGCCCAGGAGGAAATCATTCATAAAATACACCATCTTTCAGGACTGAATGGCTTGTTTAGCCTTGGTGACATTCTGCAATTTTGAGGCTGTATGTTTGTTTTGCTTTACTTGTGTTAGTATTTGGCTATCTGTGCTTCACTTGTGTTAGTTTTTGCTTTTCATATAGGACTGGTAGTAAAATAAGTATTTTCCTTTTTTCTGTTTTAATCTTTTGGTGTTGAGAAATGTGGCCTAGGAGGATATCATTCACAAAATACCATCTTTCGGGACTGAGTGGCTTGTTAAGCCTTGCTGACATTCTGCAATTCTGAGGCCCTAATGTTATTTATTTGATTTTTGTGTTATAAAGGCTTTCAAAACCTGCATTAATTAGATGCCTGCTGAATACCATCAAAATATTTTGCTTTTTATGCTTTTAATTTTTCAATGTATTTTAATAAATCTTAACCAATTGACGGTGGCACCGAAATCTCTGACAACTTCACGCCAAGAACTCTCAGAAGTTGAAACAGCCATCAGAACTGGTGTGGATCTTGTCTCGGCTGCAGGCGAAATATCAGGTTCTTGAGAACCGTGAACGAGTCCCAGTGGCTTCATGAGAGAGCAACTGTTTGTTGAAGCCATTAGAAGGTGATAAAGATTTGAAAAAGTAAGTTGATTGGACGGTGATGAGTGGATGCATGGATTGAATTTGCAGGTATGATGTGCTGTGGATACTGTTGATTTGTGATCTAACAGTGGGGTCAACGCATGCTAGGATTTTTCCTCTGTTTGATATTGAGTGGGTTTGGTTTTGTCACACCTTGAATCTGGCAAACTAGCTAGATTTCTACAGTCTAATATTTTCTGTCAACTTTCTGTTTGGTTGTTGAGAATATGTTGGAAAATCTGTGTAAATCTCAATTTTTTGGTCACTTATGTTAACTAGAGTTAATGGTTGCTGAACTTTTGTTCACTTGTATTCTATTTAGTGTTTTTATTGGTAATTAAGAGTTAACTAAAGCTTTAAGTTTGTTGGTTTATTCTTTGTTGATATAGAAGCTTTCAGGATACCGGATTGATTAGCATTAATATTCAACTTCATACGAAATAGAATACATGGTTTAGTAATTAAGAAAACAGGGAGCAATTTCATTCCCACTTGTCATTTATTTTTCATATCATTTTCTCAACAACCAAATACAGTCTTGCAGTCATTTAATGATATGGAAGTTACCAATATTATTTCTGAGGTCAGTTACAGGCAATACTGTGATCAAGGTTCTCGAAACTCATTGGAAAACCAGCGATTTTCGATGAAGAAAACAAAGAGTGTGCCTTGATGAGATGCAAAGAAATTTGGACCAACAGATACCCAGTTGAGCCTCTTGAGAATATCAAAACTAATAGAGTATACTTGTAATAAATCATGTGGGCATGCCTTGGCTTTGGGGATTGTTTATCATGGGGTGATGAGCATGATGCATAGCATTTTGAGGCATATTTTGTTAAAAAATTGCTGATTTTGCAAAGAAGCATACCCACTTGAGGTTGAGAAATAATGCAAACTTTCTTGTATAATTAGGAGAAATTGATACTTTGTAATATAATTTGTTTGGTCCATTCATTAAGTTTCTCATAAGGTCACAAAATTTGGTAAGTGAATATAATTAATTTTAAGTCATTTAACCAACTTTACCTAATCTCTCCAAATTTAATTCATGTGACTTCACCTAAACGCTTCCACTTAAATCCTGCATACTCTTTACTTACCAAATCGGTTTTAACGTGTCACTGCATACTCTTTCTCTCTTCTCTACATCGAGAAGCCTGCTACCTTATTTTGTACCTTTTGGTACAAGATGATTCCTGACTCAGCCGGCGATGAATATCCCACCTGCAAATCAAATAATTCATCTTCAATATTTACAATAGGAGCAAGGCTAGAAGAGAGACAAGTGGGACAATTGCAGACTTATTGGCCGAAGATGGGTGAATTTTCAGATCCCTAGTGTTTAAAACTTACCCATCTTCGGCCAATGGAGTCTGCAATTTTCCCACAACTGAAAACAGCATATTGAAAAATGTACCAAGCATAGTTAATCAGTAACTGTGAAATATTTTACAAAAGACTAGTACTTCTCATTGTGCCGGTAGTTTGTTCATTATTGGGAGTAATTTGGTTTTTCTTTTTTCTGGCTCTTTATTGATCATGGTGCAGAAAATTATG
Source organism: Pistacia vera (assembly GCF_008641045.1). NCBI lineage: Eukaryota > Viridiplantae > Streptophyta > Magnoliopsida > Sapindales > Anacardiaceae > Pistacia > Pistacia vera. The sequence continues at coordinate 860,160 of NW_022196100.1, read as the reverse complement.
AGGACGTAATTGGTATTAGAACTTTGGTCACAATTGATTTTCATCATCCAATTTCAAATGAGAAGAAAGGCAAATTGGGTATTTCGTCCTAGTGTTTCTCATTGTTACTCTTGATATCAAAAACACATTACACTTTCAACTATTGGCAACAGGTATATGTGGAGTTTTTAATTTCTTCATTTAATTCTTTGAATTTTACTTTTGACCTTTTTGTTTCAGAAGCGGTCCTTTGTGCGGATTTCCACCGGATTTAATCGAGGTATGTATGTTAATTCATCATTTTCATGATAATTGTATGGTGAAACTTCATCGTGGCCAACATAAACTCCAATTCAACAATGGAAACCTCAATAAACGCTTTCATCTCGCATTGTCACCGGAACTCATCTTGCTGGTATTCATCATCTCCGATCTTCACCTCTCCCCCACGCGCAGTCGGAACTCAACTGCCAATTTGTTCTCTGTTTAGTAAATCATTTTCATGGCTTTTAAACATTTCAATTATAAAGACATGGATGTAGAATGTGTTAATGATTTTGATACTCGGTATGCTCTTGAAAAGGGAAAAAATATTAAACAAATCCCGGCAGATTCATTACCCGGGACTCCAGCCCGGCGTAATAAAAACCCTGTATTTATCCGGATCCGGGTTCATTATTCACACACACACACAGAGTCACACACACGCATACACAGTATATATATATATGCATTTTATTAAACAATTTGGATGAAATCCATCAGATCAAATTTAGGAGAGAGTAATGTAAATTCATAACCCAATCTCACAATACTCGACGTGGTCAGCTCGTACATGTGTCTTACTTGCTTGTTATGAGTCGCGTCAATTCATTTGCGAGTTAACTTATTACGAGTTAGCATGCTAGAGGTTGTGAAAGAATGTTATGAAATTGAGTCGTGGATCTTTACTGAATTCAACAATTTTAGCATATCGAAACCATAAGCCAATGTGAGATTGGAAAAATATACCTTAGATATAATAAATCTCATGATGACTTTGGTTTCTACAAGAACCTTTGGTTGTATGTGAAAATATATGTTATTTATACTTTTCCAGGATGACTTTGGTTTCTACAAGAACCTTTTACAAGAATTGGCTCAGAAAGAAGGTTATGCTTTTCCTGTTTATCATACAAATCGATCTGGTGAAGCTCATTACACCAACTTTTGTTTCAACTGTTGAGGTAGAAGTAGAAGTTTCTACTGGGCAGGAAGCAAAGACGAAGAAGAAGCTGGCAGAGATGAGTGCAGCAAAAGTTGCTTACCTGACTCTCAAAGAACGTATGTGCAGTAAAAACTTCTGCTGCACTCATCTCTGCCTGCTTGTTCGTCTATTTCGGTAAGTTCCATGAGCGCTGGTGACGGAGCTCTTGAAGCCGTGATTTGTACATTGTTTTTTCACTGTTTTTGCTTCTGGTTTATGGAGACTAAAGCGAGTTTTGGTTTTGAAAAGTACTGGCTCCACAATATTATTTATAGAGAGGAAATGTTTGTAGAGCTAGCTCTAAAACATAAAGAATTCATGATCAAGATCCGTATTATATATAAACACAAAGGAAACATGATCAAACGGAAAGAACAGAAAACGTAACGAAGATATATATAATTATATATAGAGTTTCTGTAAATGAAAAAACAAACAAACTCAAACGCAAAGAATTCATATAATATTCAATATATTATTGTTACCCTGAATAAATTAAACACTGATGGTTTCTGGTTTCCATGAATTCTCCATCCAATATTATTGTTACCATTTGATTATGGATTTTAATTCAAATCAATAAAAGAGGAAATTTGCTTACAATAACTTAGAAGATATAAACTACCACTAGGTGACCTGATGGTAAAAGAACAAAAAAAGATTTGATTAATATAGTCTCTCAACTTCGAGTACTCTTGATGGTAGAAGAGCAAGATGAAGATCTAACATGGTCTCAAGTTTGAGTCCTCACGATTGCTAATAGAGATAGTTACTGAAGCTCTTACCCGACTGATAATTTTAGGTCCTAGAGGATTAGTTGAGTTACTAATAGGAGTAGCAAAGAATATTAAAGTTTTTCATGCAAAAGATGAGCTCAAAATCAAAGAAATTGAACATTAGAGAATATTTCAACTATGCTAAATACAGATTTTATTGATATATGTTACATATATTGACCAATATTTTCTCAAGAAAAGTAAATATAATGACAACTTGTGTGTATTTATATAAGCTAGATTTTAGAATGAACATGTGTGAATGATCTACAACTTCTCCTTAATTAATTATCCCAAACAAAAAGAATCAATTTTTGTTCTAATTTTAATTATATGAAGAAGCAAAAAAAGATAACTCTAAAGAACTGCCAGGGCCATGGATCGATTGAAACTGCTACGCATAACTCTTGGCCTCGGCGGTTTCTTCTTCATTCCTTTACTCTCCATTACTTCTCTTCCCATCTTTCCATTTGATCCATATGGGATTGTAACTGGACCCATATTCATCATATGTTGATTCCCATCTTTTGTTGCTCCACCGTTAATTAGTATTCTTGTAATCCCTACGTAGTGCAAAGATTCAGCAATCTGTAATGGCGTAACGCCCTTACTGGTTCTTGCCTCAACATCGGCTCCCTTTTTCACCAACAGTTCTGTAACATCTGTGTGCCCTGACTCCACTGCACAATGCAAAGCTGTGTAGCCATCTTCGTCTTTGGCATCTATTTCAATTCCCTTATCAATCAGCATCCTCACAACTTCTATCTTTCCCTTGAATGAAGCTCTATGTAGTGCAGTCCATCCATGTAGATCTTTTCCGTTTATCACAGCCCCATTTTCTATCAGTTTTTGAATTGTTTTCATTTCACCCTTTCGCGCAGCGACGCATAGACTGTCACCGAGCCTCAACGCATCGAAGAGACGAGTATGCCCATACTCAGCAGCAACATCATACGCAGTTTTGCCACTTTTGTTTCGGATGTCTTTGTTGGCACCTTTTTGTAATAACAGCTTCACCATCTGTTCGTCTCCCAACCCTGCGGCGATATGCAAGGGCGTGTCGCCATCTCTAGTGTTGCGAATATCAGGTTTAGCACCATTCGCTAATAAAAGCCGCGCGCAATCTTTTCTTCTTTCCTCAACTGCAAGATGCAAAGCTGTGTTTCCGTCCTTTGTAAGGGCGTCAACAGTGGCACCTTTAAGTAACAGAAGTCTCAGTACCTCTAAATGGCCGCCTCCCAAGGCCAAGTGTATTGGCCCCCAAGTAGAAGTTTCTGATCTTTCTGTGCTGACTTTTCTCGCTAATAGAAGCTCAACGATCAGTGCTTCACCGGCAGCCGCCGCCGCCTCGAGTGGACTACAACCGGACCGGCTTTGTGACTCAACATCCGGCTGAAACTCCAGGAGGAGTTGAACAATATCAGGCCGGCCTTGAGCTATGGCAATATGAAGCAAAGTCTGTCCATGTGAATCCACTGAACCAACCGGGTTCCACGCCGGGTCACTCCGTTCAAGAACTTCTCTTATCTCATCCATTGATCCGTCAAGAACGAGTTGAACCAAAACGGGTGAACCAACGAACATGATCTTGATCCCACTATCAATAAAGACTTGTTTTTTCCTGGTGGTGAACCAGTCACTCGGAGCTGCATCGAAAGTCGATTTTACGTCTTTGATCGCGGCGCCAGGAACCACAATACTATGCAAAAGAAAGGAATCATCGCTGTGAGGGAAGGAATCAGGAAGATTCAACCCGAGTGGGAGCTGATACACAATCTCTACAGTTTGTGTTGCAAGCGGTGATATGATTCCTGACTGTGGCTTGACTGTGTAACGAGCCTTGTTCATCGGTTGAATCCTGAATGCCACAGGCATGGTGTACATAACGTTCCTTAGTGTGAGCTCTCCATAACATTTCTGCCCTGGTTCAATCCTGATCGCAACCAGATTTGAAGGCTCCAAACTTATAAGCCTATCCATCTTCTCTTCTCCAGCAAAATTGATAAATCTTTTCTATGTTGGCTTCTCTCAAATGGGTTGTATCAAGTTTGTGTTTGGGAAGGTTGTTCAAGTGGGTTTTGGTGCCATGAAAGAGGAGAAAAATCAGAGAAAAGGAAGTGAAGAAACAGGTTAGGTGAGTGTATTTTAAGTAGGGAAAAGAGAGGCCGGCTCTAATGAGAGATTGACATGTGGTGGTGTTAAAAACAATGAGGACTTGTTCTATTCGGCGTCCCGAATACACGACTCCTAAGACACAGTTGTGCAATCTATAAGAAAGGTGAAATTATTTTTAGAGTTGTTTCTTAAAGTCACTTTCAGGATTGTATTAAATTATGCAGAAGAAAACAATTTTTATTGTTCTAGTGAAGTATACACCTATGAAGCATTAATAATTAAAGACTATCCAGAGGGATTCATTGGACAAACTCCTATAGATGCTCTATTTCTAAAGAGCATATATTATAATATTGAACCAATTGGGGTTTTAATTTAAGCAGTCTAGTGGCTGTATTAACTAAAAGTAATGTCACTTTTATGTGTGTGAAGAAGCTTAGTGGCATAATCATTTACTTAGCCAACAAAAATGGGTATTCTAAATACTCGTTCATTTGGTCATCACCGGTTGCTTTCTTTATTGTTTGTGATGGTTTGTTTCGGTTTCAGTTTCACCATTGCTGACACATACCTACTTTCGAGTGTGTATTACTTAAAAGATTTTGAGTTTGAGTTCCTCCTTGATTGCTAATAGGGGTAGTTACTTAAACTCTTATCTGATTAGTAGTTCTAAAAGTCCAAAAGACTAATATTGAGATATACGTAAACTGATCCGGACACACCGTTCATCAAAATCATTGTTTAATGCATTATAATATGTGTCTTGTAAAATCAATAAGAGCATCTTTGAGAGCATTTTGTCACCAGCAATGGGACAGGCAATCAATTTCATCAGTAAAAATGATGTTTATGAAGTCAGAAGATAGCAAATCTAGTTCAGATTTTGTTACATGTAATCTTTTTATCTCATTTCATGTCTTTGTTCATGTTGTATCAAACAAATTAGGTTATAATCTCAAGAGACTAGAAAGACAAAAATGGTCCAGAAAAAGAAAAAACTGCATTTGCTCTTTTATATTCATAATTAATAGAATTTGAGGTCAGTCTCACTCTTTATCCAATAATACCCTATTAAATAAAATGATTATCCTCTCTTATAACCTAGTAGGTTTGAGCGTGTCTAGTCAGTATGAGACTCTAACACTCTCCCTCACGGTCAAGCTCATATGTTACCAATAGGTTTGAACGTGCCTAGTCGGTGGGACTCTAATATTTTCTCTCACGGTCAAGCCCATATGTTGGGTCATGCCTGTTATTAGAGGTAGTTGTCGGCTCTAACTCCTCACCATGAAAAAATTTGAGGTGGATCTGACTTCTCATCTAATAAAGTTTTGTTGAATGAGAGGATTACTCTCTCTTATAAACTAGTAGGCTTGAACGTGCCTAGTCGGTGTGAGATTCCAATAATAATATATTTTTCTTTTCTGGAATTTTCATTAATCTATCTCCAGATTACTGTCAAATATATTTTAGATTGTGAGCAAACACCATCTTCTGAGTGAGATATTGAATGATTTTCCTAACAATTGTGTGCTGTTTACAGTAATGCAGGCTGAGCATATTCCATGTCTGTCGACTGTCATTAGGAGATTATTTAATTAAATTCTTTCTGAATTATAACACCTTTTCATGACTTATTGGCGTTCTTGTGAAAACCAATTAAATTTCATTGAAACTCAATCCCAATCCCACCTAACGTCCATTATTTTTATGACCCAATGATCCAAGATCCAATCATTTTCATTTAATATTAATGAATAAACTAGTTATATTATTATTAATTATTATATGATTTTTTTTACAGGGTAAACTACTTTTTCCCACCCTAGGTTTGCCCTAATCACACTCTTCCACTTAAAAAGTTTCAAAATTCTACTGTTTCACCCAAAATTAATATTTCATTACTATCCAAAGCCGATTCGGACAACGAAAATTCTCCAGATCACCACCATTTGCACATTTGGTCTCCCTTTTACAAAACTCCTCTTACATTGGTATTTGATTTCTCATCGATTGTTAGCTAACACAAAACTAGGGTTTTCTGTTCTTGTTTGATTTTTAATTGATTTAAATGGTAAATATTTAATCAATCACTACCATTCGATCTACCGGCCTCCAGTCTACAAAATCTGTAATTCAAATAATGATTATATATAGAATTTACAATAATTGTTGATCATATTATAAAAATTTAGTGGAACCCAATTGATTAAAATTTGATTAGCAAAAGAAATTAAACTAGTAATTAAATGCAAACAAGTTTCTTGTGCTAAAAATGGAGAATATTCATGGGGAAAATAACAGATGAGAAGGGACAACAAATGGTGCTCCCAAATGGTAACAAAAATTCATAGGAATTAACTGCAAATAATATATAAATTAATTATATAATTATTTTCACTTCCCTAAATCTCCAACTTCGATTTATACAATCTTTGTGTCACTACCGCCAAAAATATTTATTTAATCTTCAAATAATATGTGGCGACTCGAGAGGCATTTGCGTTACGATTGAGGATGTGTAATCATATTTATACTAATAATATTGAAGAATATTATTAATTATTCTGAATACCAAATTATCTTTATAAAAAAAAAAAATTTGTACAAATATAACACAAAGTAGGTTGTTGTGAAGGCATGACTTTATTGTGAAATAATTACCTCTGGATAGTCGAATGATTCGATAAAAACTCTTGAATGTATTACTAAAGAGGTCTCGAGTTCAAATCTCTCCTCGATTGCTAATAGGGGTGACTATTGAAACCGTAACTTGATTAATAAGTGATAGTCTGATAGTTTTAGGGTCTCAAAAGATTAATTGAGGTGTACGTAAACTAACTAAAATACCGTGATCATAAAAAAGAAAGACTTTACTGCAAAATGGAAATTATTGTAGAAAACAAATACAATCAAAACCAAAAGTCATAATTTATTTAAAAAAAAATGACATGGGCTTTGTGTTTGGCCCAATTACCAAATAAGCCCCACTTAAATTAGGCCAACCTATCAAGCCCATCCACTTTCATTTGTATGTAATTGATCCTTCCGTCAAGTAGGAAACAGTCAAACCCAATAAGATGTTGGAGCCTCCATGATATGATCTTATATTGTACAATTATATATATGTAATTTTTACTTTTCAAAGACATGATATAATATGATGTAAATTATTATTAATAAATTGAGATGTTGAATTTTATATGTGTAGGTTTATTCCATATTTTGTTTGAAAACTAATTGAATTGGTGCCAACCCTTGAGGAAGAGGGACAAAAACATCACTGTTTGTGCTTGTTAAATTGTGAATGCCCCAAATCCAAATATGTGCTCTGTGACAAAGGAATCCAGTCAATGTATTTACCATTTGTCTACATATAATTTCTGTATCAATCACCTATAATCCCAGTCAATGTAATTTCTGTATAATCAATTTATCAAACAAGGAATGTGTTGTCGTTTTGGGTCCCTTTTGAACTGGCCTATCATTTTACTCACCAACAGAATACAACCAATAATAAAATGGCACTATCATTTACTTGGCCAACTATAATAATAAATACTGAGTAAGACAATGAAAATTTTGATGATAATAATAGAGGAAGGTGATGTTGCTTTCCTCTTGGTTGAATTTTGGTGTTTTGATTTTTAACGTCTGATGAATTATGATGACCTAGTCTTTGATTTCATAATTTGGCTTGCCTCACACAACGCAACCAATTGGGTGGAACTGGAATTGCAATCAATTATCTCTGAATGATCGAGTGATTCGATAAGAATTCTTGAATGTATTACTTAAGAGATATTGAGTTTAAATTTTTTCTCGGTTGTTAATAGGAATAACCACTAGAGCTCTTATTCAATTGATAGTTTCATAGTCTCGAAAAATTAATTAAAGTAAGTATAAGTTGATCCGAAAACCCGATCTTTAAAAAATAAAAAAATATAAAAAAATAAACTGCAACCCATATCACTTATTGTAACTCTATGTATTGTGCTTAGTGACACTATTAAGTAGTCCTGGCCTAGCCCTGATGTATTTTTGAGGGGCTTTTACTTTATGCAGGCAATTAGTTTGGGCCACAAAAGAAGTTGGTACTACAAAGTGGATCCTCTCCAGCTGTAGTAGTTTCCCCTCCCTTCGATTCTGTTTGACTTTGGACATGGATCTCCTGGTAATTCACTTTTCTTCTTCCGGTTCCTTCGATATTACAGTTAGTCGAATTCACCATTTTTATTACAATAAAATATCGATAACTCAGATTACTACAAAACCATATCGAAGGCATTTCCTAATTGATCGCAAACTGTCATATCCAAGGCTGTCTCTATAACATTTGTTACCCAAAGTTATTTTGGGCTTATAATAATATAAGCATATATTAAAAAAATTATTTTAAATTTATTTTCTTACTTTTTAAGATGCAAAACCACTAGGAAACGTGGACGGCGATAGATAGGCTAACGGGATTGGGTTGATGGGGGTTTTGGAGAACAAATGTTGGAGAAACGATGGGTGGTGAAACATGTAATTTTCAATGCCCGGATTGATAAGAAAAGGCTTGAGAAGTCACAGCCTAAAAGGTATTGATAGCCGACGATTGACGGAGTAAACGGATGAAGTGTAATAGAGATTTTTGTGAGAGGGTTGAGGGGAGGAAGATGGTGGTGTCGGGGAAGACCAACAACGCCGAGTACATGCTAAAAATATTGGAAATGGTTGTCGTGCACGGTGGAGTTGAATTATGAGATTCATAAAAAATCGGACAAATTGAAGGTTATCAAGGTTGGAAAAATACTTGGGAAATGATAAGGTGATGATTTTGGTTAATTTAAGTGAAAAAATCGATTGGAATCAACTCCAAATCGCTAGCAACAGAAGTAGAAGGGTAGAGATGATTTATGTGAATGTCGAATTTTGGGATGGAATTGGGATTGAGTAATTTGAAACATGTAAATTACTATTTTAATCTTTTATTGTTAAAAGAAATTCAATAAATTAATTAAGAGGTGTAAATTAGAATATATAAAACTAGAGATACAAACTTGCTATTTCATCAAACTTTAGATGAAAATATATATATTTATAATAAATTTAGATCCTTTTAGGTTTTTTTTTTTTATCGGATAAAAATATATTAAAAAAATTGGGCCCCTATTTTTCGGGGCCCTAGGCAGGTGCCTCACCTGCCTCACCTGCCAACCCCTTTAGCGGGGCCTGTTCGTATCGAAGATTATAAAAAAAAGGTTTCTGAGATTGGATCGCTTTTTATTGAGGCTGCAAAATTTAACCGCCCGGCCAACAATAGTAATGAACTATCCTGCTGGATCTGCAACTGCCTATGGTTATAGAAACGGTATTCTGATTTTATATCTGTGTATCACAATTTTGGTTTTCCATTTATTCTAAAAAAGTAGCATATGGCATTGAACGTATTGTACACAATAGAGAGGGATTTTATTAAATAATACTTGGGATCTCCATTGGCATTCACCATGGATATTACACCATAACCAAACCAAACCAAAACACATAAACAACCTCTCGCTAACCCCATTCACCTGCGATCCAAATTTTCAATTTCTTATCAGTAACCAAATAACATCAAAATACAGAAATAATAAAACAATCTGCAATTGAACGTATGATTTTCTTTATACCTAGATAGGGATGTTTAATCGCTGTCGCTGTCGCTGCTGCTGTGGCCATCCTCGTGCTTCTTCTTCTTCTCCTTCTTCTTTTTCTTATTCTCTTCGCCATGTCCATGTTGATCACCTTGGCCATGGATCTTGTCCTTGATCTTCCCCACAATTCCCTCTTTGTGCTCCCCATGTTCAGGCTTGTGTTCGCCGTGGTGCTGCTCCACCTTGTGAGCTTCTCCATGATACTCCCCCTTGTGCTCCCCCTTGCGCTCTTCCTCCTTCTTCTGCCCTCCCATGTGGAGAGTCTCCTGAACCTTGTGGATAATTCCTGACATTTTGTTTCTTGATTTGCTTTCAATCAATTAAAAAACTTCGAGTAATGAATGTTGGTGTGAAAACGTATGCACATCTTGATTTCTATTTATAGGGAAAGTTTGAGGTAAAATATCTTTGATTCTTTTTAAATTACAACTTTATCCGTATTGTTTTGTAAATATCATAAAGACCTCTTATATTTTAAACTATAACTCCATAAGGGGTGAATTTGATAGTAAACACAAACTTTAGGGAAAACATGACATTTTAGAAAGAAATTTTTTTTGGTAATTTTGGTATGTATGACAATAAAATAAGATTTGATTAAAGAAGATTATCTGCTGGTGTATGAGTGAATTACGTAAATGCCCATAATACGTGTACGCGGCGTGTTGATGTACTAAGTGGAACTGTGGAAGTGGTATTATATTAAGAAAATATGAGATTCACAATATGCAGACACGTGTCAAATAAAGACAACGAATGTATTGTGGGCATATGCCGTATAGGCAGTTAAACATGTTCTTTCCGAGACCGCTTTTAAGTTCTTGTCCTTATCAATGTTGCTTAAATTTTTTTTTTTTTAATAATCGAATCAATTTATAAGTATTTTAATTTGAGATTCTAAAACTATAAATTGGATAAAAATTATAAAAATTACCTCTGTTAACAGTTATTTCATATTGATTCTTCTCAACTTCAAAATTTAAAATATTTGAAATTTCATATAATAATTATAAAAAATAAAACATTGTTTCAAGTTTACTTTACACTTTTGCTGTTAGAACAGGATAAAGTGCATATTTGATAGAACAGGGGAGATGTGGATAGGGCATAAAGGGGAAGGCATTGTTGGGGGCGATCTGATAAGGCTATAGTGCCACTAAGATGTTTATGACTTTCTGTCATTTCACGTGATTCTGACACCTGCACCAATCACTTCGTCACCGAAAATAAGGAGCTATTATAGAACTGGGGCCATCCCGGCCTTCATTCTTTCTTTGGATTCTATTACTTTATTTTATTTTATTTATGTCGGCCAATAAACTTTCAATATGCCTTTTTGGAGTGATTAGTGAGAAACTCTTGCCTGTATTCCTAAAGGGGTCTCGACTTTGAATTTCTTTCTCAAATGCTAATAGGGTAGTCATGAAGCTTCTACTTAGCTGATAGTCTAGTAATTTTAAGTAAGAGTGTTCAAAAGAACCAATTAGAATCGAAACCAGCAGATATTCTGGGTTTGGTTTCGGTTCCTATCCGGAACTGGTTGTCAACGGATAGATTCTGATTCTAAATTTTTGACACTATTACTGTGCGATTCTGATTCTGGTTTCTATAGTTAGGAACTAGAACCGAGACTAATATAAAATAAAATTAAAGAGGAGGTTAATAACAATTTTTATAAAAAAAGTAACGTGAATACATTTATATTTATATTTATATTTCATAACATTTAAAGTAAGTTGGTTTGACTTTTGAGAATCTACCTTTACAAAGTAATGGAGTTTATAATTTTGAATTTTGATTTTATAATTTGTAATTTTATTTTTGTTAACACATAACAGGTGGTGGATGTTTGTAAGTTTTTAAGGGGCTTTTTGCCTTTTAAAAACTTTTGGGGGGTAATTATAATTTTATAGGGTACCCAAAACCAGAACCAGAACCGAAATCGTTGTTACCGATTCTGGTTAACAACAATTTCGGTTCTGGGTACCTAGGAATCGAAATCGTCGGTTTCGATTCCGATTGTGATTCCAAATTTCAAGGAACCGTCGGTTCCAGTTCCTTCAAAAAATACGGGGTACTCGAATCAAACACCTCTAGTTCTAAGGTTTCGAATGATTAATTAAGATGTGCGTAAGTTAACCAGGCACCTCGATCATTTAAAAAAAAAAAAAAAAAGGCTTTACTACAAAATGGAGATTACTGTATAAAACAAATACAATCAAAACCAATCATGATAATTTATATTTTAAAAAAAATGACATGGGCTTTGTAGTTCACCCCAATTATGAAATAAAGCCCACTTAAAATTGGGCCGAGCTATAAATCCCATGCCACTTTCATTTGAATGTAACTGATCCTTCTGTCAATTAGGAAACAGTCAAACCCAATAAGATGTTAGATCTTATATTGTACAATTATTATACTCTAAATGAGTAATAAAAGAGTAATATGAAGTAAGATCGCTGCTGGATAAGTGCAGTTGTAAATGTTAGTTTTACGAACCCAAATGTGCCTTCAACTTTGGATACTGTGTAGTGAATCCATTGCTTTGGTAACCATTTTGCAAGCCCAAAATCACAAATCTGAATTAAAAGGAACTAATACTTACTTTCTTTAGCTTTGCATGCTCTAACTAGTGAGAAAACTCACTAAAGCTTCATTAATTGTAACATTAATTAAACGAAATTTGGGGAAAAAAAAATATTGCTAAATCAGAGAGCTCAAAGCAGATATATTATGTACCTGAGGTACAAAATCTTCAGTCAGCAAAATATTGGCAGCCTTGATATCGATGTGAATGATTCTCCTGTGACAACCCTCATGAAGATATAGTAAACCCTCGGCTATCCCTAAAGCAATCAATCTTATGCCTAGCACCTCATTTCAGTTTCTCCTTCGCACCTTAATAATCTAAGATTAATTTTCTTAAAAGGGTACATAATTTACATGAAATCATCGGTGGCAATGTATATGCAGTACACACATATACATTGTCACTGCTTTTTAAAGAGGAAAACGGATATTTTTTCTAACCTAGCTGTGTATCAGCTTCGCAACCCAATTGAACTTTGTTGAAGCAGCTAAGCATGAAATTGCAAAAAAAGATAAAAAATTATTATTTAATTTTTTTTGTCCAACCCACGGGTTGACCGTTGGCTTGCAACGACCAACCCGTCGGGTTGAAAACTTCAAACCCGATGGGTTGGTCGGGTTCAACTCGACCCGCCTTTTGAACAGTCAGGATTGAACCGTCTTAATGCGGGCTGGGTTAGGGTTGACCCGCCTAACCCGGCTTTAGACAGTCCGAGTTGAACCTGTCTTAATGTGGGCCGGGTTAGGGTTGACCCGCCTAACCCCGCTCATTTGTTCCACCTCTATTAACCGATATATTAAGGGTTGATAGATTTTTAAAAATATCTTCAGAGTCGCTTAAGGGATCTGGTGTATTGCCAGTATAAATAAGTCTGATCGCTTAAGCGATTTGCTGCCATATACCCGATCACTTAAGCGATCTGCTGTTATATACTAGACTTATACCAGATCGCTTAAGCAATCAATTAGCTCTAGGATACATTTTCAGTCATCTCAACCTATAATCAGTACTACCACCCCTAGCTACCCACAATGCAAGAAAATCATCAACAAATCTCGTTCATTTCAACTTGCATTACATCAAACACAACACAAGAACCTAAACCATTAAATCGAAATCATAACCCAAACTTAATCCATCATTAAATCTTTATAAATAGAAATATAAAATACAAAGAGAAGATTCATATACCTAGATGAAATGTTATAAGGAAGAGGCAGATTTTGGCGGAGAAGATGTTAATGGCAAAGGAAAAAGAAGATGTAGAGGAAGAAGAAGATCTTCGGTTTTGCAAGAAGATATAGCAGCCAAGAGAGGGCAGTTCTGACGCATTAATGGCGGGAGGGAGGAAAATGAATTTGTTTGCAATAATTTTGGGTTTTTAGAGACATAGATAATTTTTAAAAGATTAGACAATTATTCATTAATCCTAGTTAAAACATGATTAATTCTTAATTATGTTTAATTACTCTTAATAAATAATAAAACTATTTAATTAAGAGTTTAACACTTAATATCCTTTTAATTAAATTAAAACTTAATACGGTCTTTTAATCAAAACCTTTTAACCCTATATATTGTGCTTAGTGACACTATTAAGGAGTCCTGGCCTAGCCCTAATATATTTTTGAGGGGCTTTTACTTTATTCAGATAATTAGTTTGGGCCAGGGGATTGGGCCACAAAAGTTGTTGGTACTACAAAATGGATCCTCTCCACCTGTAGTGGTTTCCCTTCCCTTCGATTATATTTGACTTTGGACATGGATCTCCTGGTAATTTACTTATCTTCTTCCCGGTTCCTTCGACATTACAGTTAGTCGAATTCACCATTTTTATTACAATACAATATCGATAACTCAGATTACTACAAAACCATAACGAAGGCAGAATCTATTTCCTAATTGATTGCGAACTGTCATATCGAAGATCATAAAAAACAGTTTTTGAGATTAGATCGCTGTTTATTCAGGTTACAAAATTTAACCCACCCGCCAACAATAGTAATGAACTATCCTGCTGGATCTGCAACTGCCCATGGTTATAGAAACGATATTTTGATTTTATATTTGCGTATCTCAATTTTGGTTTTCCATTTATTCTAAAAAGTAGCATATGGCATTGAAAGTATTGTACACAAAAGAGAGGGATTTTATTATACAATACTAGAGATCTCCATTCACCATGGATATTACACCAAAACCAAACCAAACCAAAACACATAAACAACCTCTCGCTAACCCCATTCACCTGCGATCCAAATTTTCAATTTCTTATTAGTAACCAAATAACATCAAAAAACAGAAATAATAGAACAATCTGCAATTGAACGTATGATTTTCTTTATACCTAGAAACGGGTGTTTAATCGCTGTCGCTGTCACTGCTGCTGTGGCCATCGTCGTGCTTCTTCTTCTTCTCCTTCTTCTTCTTCTTCTTCTCTTCGCCATGTACATGTTGATCACCTTCGCCATGGATCTTGTCCTTGATCTTCCCCACCATTCCCTCTTTGTGCTCCCCATGTTCAGGCTTGTGTTCGCCGTGGTGCTGCTCCACCTTGTGAGCTTCTCCATGATACTCCCCCTTGTGCTCCCCCTTGCGCTCTTCCTCCTTCTTCTGCCCTCCCATGTGGAGAGTCTCCTGAACCTTGTGGATAATTCCTGACATTTTGTTTCTTGATTTGCTTTCAATCAATTAAAAAACTACGAGTAATGAATATTGGTGTGAAAATATATGCACATCTTGATTTCTATTTATAGGGAAAGTTTGAGGTAAAATATCTTTGATTCTTTTTAAATTACAATTTTATCCTTATTGTTTTATAAATATCATAAAGACCTCTTATATTTTAAACTATAACTCCATAAGGGGTGAATTTGATAGTAAGCACAAAATTTAGGGAAAATATGACATTTTAGAAAGAAATTTTTTTTGGTAATTTTGGTATGACAATGACAATAAGATTTGATTAAAGAAGATTATCCGGTGGTGTACGAGTGAATTACGTAAATGCCCATAATACGTGTACGCGGCGCGTTGATGTACCAAGTGGAAGTAGTATTATATTAAGAAAATATGAGGATATTTGATAAAAAAGGGCAGATGAGGGCATAAAGGGAAAGGCATCGATTGGGGGCGATCTGATAACGCTACAGTGTGACTAAGATATTTATGACTTTCTCTGTAATTTCACGTGATTCTAACACTTTTAGCCAATCACTTCATCACCGTAAATAAGGTGCCATTATGATTATAGAATTGGGGGGCCATCCCGGCCTTTATTCCTTCTTGGATTCTATTATTTTATTTTATTTTATTTATGTCGGTCCAAAAAACTTTATATATTCCTTATTAGTGGAATAATTTGACAAAAACTTGCATTATTAAAGACGTCCGAATTCGAGTTTTTCTTCGCTCGTTAATTGGGTAGTTATGAAGTTTTTATTTAACAAATAGTTTAATGGTTTTAAAGTCTCAAAAGTGGGTAGTTATGAACTTTTTATTTAACCAATAGTTTAATAGTTTTAAGGTCTCAAAAGGGTTAATTGAGTATTCGTAAACTTCTCAAACACCTCTGACCATTAAAAAATAAAATAAAAAATAAAAAAATAGACTTTACTGCAAAATGGAGATTATTGTATAAAACAAATACAATAGAAACCAATAATCATAATTTATATTACAAAATGACACGGGCTTTGTAGTTCAGCCCAATTATCAAATAAAGCCCACTTAAAATTGGGCCGAGCTATAAAGCCCATGCCACTTTCATTTGAATGTAATTGATCCTTTTGTCAATTAGGAAACAGTCAAACCCAATAAGATGTTAGATCTTATATTGTACAATTATTATTAATAAATTTAGATGTTAGGATTATTCCATATTTTGTTTGAAAACTAATTGAATTAGTGCCAACCCTTAGAGGAAGAGCGACAAAAACATAATTTTACGTGATAACTCGTAATTAATTAGATTATATAATTGATTAGATTACAATTAGATAGATAAGAATGATAACGGGACAACCAAACGGATTATGAAATAAGTTTTTGGATTGTAAGTGTTATATTCCCTTCATTATTATCAGTCGTCGCTTCTTATTCAATTAGGTTACAAAATTTAACCCCTGCAACTGCCCATGGTTATAGAAACGATATTTTGATTTTATATTTGTGTATCACAATTTCTGTTTTCCATTTATTCTAAAAAAGTAGCATATGGTATTGAAAGTATTGTACAGAATAGAGAGGGATTTTATTACATAATAATTGGGATCTCCATTCACCATGGATATTACACCAAAAACATAAATAACCTCTCGCTAACCCCATTCACCTGCGACCCAAATTTTAAATTTCTTGTTAGTAAAACCAAATAACATCAAAATACAGAAATAATAAAAGCTTTAGAACGTATGCTTTTCTTTATACCTATATTGGGATGTTTAAAGGCTGTCACGGCAGCTGCTATGGCCATCCCCGTGCTACTTCTTCTCAAAGCCATGTCCATGTTGATCACCTTGGCCACAGACCTTGTCCTTGATCTTCTCCACCATTCCTTTTTTGTGCTCCCCGTATTGAGGCTTGTATTCGCCGCGGTGCTGCTTCACGCCATGTCCATGTTGATCACCTTGGCCATGGACCTTGTCCTTGATCTGCTCCACCATTCCCTCTTTGTGCTCCCCGTATTCAGGCCTGTATTCGCCGCGGTGCTGCTCCACGCCATGTCCATGTTGATCTCCTTGGCCCTGGACCCTGTCCTTGATCTTCTGCACCCCTCCCACTTTGTGCTCCCCGTGTTCAGGCTTGCATACGCCGTGGTGCTGCTCCACCTTGTGAGCTTCTCCATGATACACCCCTTTCTGCTCGCCCTCCTTCTGCCCTCCCATGTGGAGAGTCTCCTTAACCTTGTTGATAGTTTCTGACATTTTGTTTCTTGATTTGCTTTCAATCAATTAAGAAACCTACGAGTAATGAATGTTGGTATGAAAACTCATGCATATCTTGATTTCTATTTATAGGGAAAGTTTGAGATAAATATCTTTGAATCTTTTGTAAATTACAATTTTATCCTTATGGCTTTATAAATATCATAAAGACCTCTTATATTTTAAACTATAACTCTATGGGCAATACTATACAGTCTACTGTCTATATTTACAATTCAATTTCATAATTTTTTTTTTTCATAATCTTGATACGATAACTCATAATTGGTCAGTTTATAATAAATTTTATCTGTTTAATTATAAATTGACTAATTATGAACTGTTACTTTGAAGTTGTTTGAAAAGATTTACTAAGATTAAATTATATAATGTTTAATATAGCTCTACAAGAGTGAATTTGATAGTTAGCAGAAACTTTAGGGGAAATATAACATTTTCGAAACAAAATTGGTAATTTTAGTATGACAGTAACAATAATAAGATTTGATTAAAGAAGATTATCCGGTTGTGTTTGAGTGAATTGTTGTACTAAGTACTATATTAAGAAAATATGAGGATATTTGATAGAACAGGGGAGAGGTGGATAAAGGGAAAGGCGTTGATTGGGGGCGATCTGATAAGGCTATTGTGCCACTAAGATATTTATGACTTTCTCTGTAATTCTGACACTTCTAGCCAATCACTTCATCACCGTAATTAAGGAGCTATTATGGGTGCGTTTGGTGTAATATTTTGGATATGATTTTGGGATAGTATTAAGTTATTGAATATAGAAGTATTATGAGGTAAATTTTAAAAATTTATGAAAAAGCTTTTAGGTTTACTAATTTAATTAAAGACCCTACGGCCAAAAAAGATCAGAGCGGTGAAATTTCAACCATTTATGTCAGAATTTAGGCCGTTGTACAGATTTCGGCCATCACCAACAGTGGTTGTCAGAATCTGACAAGTTGGGTTGATGAGTGTATTTTTGTTAATTTTTAAACTTTTTTTTAAGGGGTATTTAGTGAAATTAATAATCTTATAGGGTCTAAAAGTAATTAAAAAAATAAAATAATATTTCTGGAATAGTGTGCTAAACATTATTTAGAGAATAAGATAAGGATATTGATAAAAATAGGCAGCGAAACGCACCCTATGATTATAGAATTGGGGGCCATCCCGGCCTTTATTCTTTATTGGGATTCTATTATTTTATTTTATTTATGTCGGTCAAAAAACTTTATATAGTCGTTATCAGTAGTGGAGTAATTTATGTATTATGAAAGAGTTCTCGAGTTTTCGTTAATATGGATATTTACTAAAGCTTTTATTTAATTGATAGTCTAATAATTTTAGAATCTTAAAAAGTTTAATTGAGATATGTTATTAATATAAATAATTATTGAAATTTTTACTTAGTTAATAGTTTAGTAGTTCTAAAGTCTCAAAATAATTAATTAAGGATATTTGATTGTGATAACTGGTCCAACCCTCCGATTATCCAGAATAAATATATATATATATATATATAATATATATATTATTATATATATATATATATATATATATTTCATATTTTGTTTGAAAACTAATTGAATTGGTGTAACCTCTGAGGAAGAAGGGGCCAAAACATAATTAGATATGATAACTTAGTAATTATTAGATTACATAATTATTAGTTACGATTAGATAGACAGCCATAACGAGTCAAGCAAAATCTTTTTTTGGACTGATTATGAAATAGTTTTTGGATTGTATGTTATATTCCCTTCATTATTATCAGTCCTCGCTTCTTATTGAATTAGGTTACAAAATTTAACCCCCTGCAACTGCCCATGGTTACAGAAACGATATTTTGATTTTATATTTGTGTATCACAATTTTGGTTTTCCAAAGTAGAGCATATGGCATTGAAAGTATTGTACACAACAGAGGGATTTTTATTTATATACTTGGGATCTCCATTCACCATGGATATTACACCAAACCAACCAAAAACATAAATAACCTCTCGCTAACCCCATTCACCTGCGACCCAAATTTTCATTTCTTGTTAGTAAAACCAAATACATCAAAATACAGAATAAAAAAGCTTTAGAACGTATGCTTTTCTTTATACCTATATTGGGATGTTTATTAGTTGTCACGGCTGCTGATGTGGCCATCCTGGTGCTTCTTCTCTACGCCATATCCATATTGATCACCTTGGCCATGGACCTTGTCCTTGATCTGCTCCACCATTCCCTCTTTGTGCTCCCCGTATTCAGGCCTGTTTTCGCCGCGTGTTTGCTGCACGCCATGTCCATGTTGATCACCTTGGCCAGGGAGCTTGTCCTTGATCTTCTCCACCGTCCCTCTTTGTGCTCCCCGTATTCAGGCCTGTATTCGCCGTGGTGCTGCTGCACGCCCTGTCCATGTTGATCACCTTGGCCAGGGAGCTTGTCCTTGATCTTCTCCACCAGTCCCTCTTTGTGCTCCCCGTATTCAGGCCCGTATTCGCCGCGGTGCTGCTGCATGCCATGTCCATGTTGATCACCTTGGCCAGGACCTTGTCTTTGATCTTCTCCACCAGTCCCTCTTTGTGCTCGCCGTGTTCAGGCTTACATACGCCGTGCTGCTGCTTCACGCCATCACCTTGGCCAGGACTTGTTCTTGATTTTCTGCACCAGTCCCTCTTTGTGCTCCCCGTGTTCAGGCTTGCATACGCCGTGGTGCTGCTCCACCTTGTGAGCTTCTCCCTGATACAGCCCTTTCTGCTCGCCCTCCTTCTCGTGCCCTCCCATGTGGAGAGTCTCCTTAACCTTGTTGATAGTTCCTGACATTTTGTTTCTTGATTTGCTTTCAATCAATTAAAAAACCTACGAGTAATGAATGTTGGTATGAAAACTCATGCATATCTTGATTTCTATTTATAGGGAAAGTTTGAGATAAATATCTTTGAATCCTTTTAAATTACAATTTTATCCTTATCGCTTTTATAAATATCATAAAGACCCCTTATATTTTAAACTATAACTCTATGGGCAATACTATACGATCTATAGTTTATATTTACAATTCAATCTCATAAACTTTTTTTCATAATCTCGATATGGTAACTCGTAATTGGTCAATTGAGAATGGATTTTATCTGTCTAATTATGAATTGATTAATTACGAACTATCATGTTTGTTATGCCTGGAAAATCAAGGGTTGACATGAGAAGTCACGTGATGAAGTGTGACCTGCTCCCGTCAGAACGGTAAGCGCACGTCAGGTCTGCCAAACGCTATGGAGCTGCCACGTGTCCATTTTTCTGCAATAAATCGCGTGAAATCAGCTTGGGAAGTGAGCAATGAGACGTAAAGCCGGATTATGTCCTGACACTCACACTAACCCATGGATTTAATGATGATTACACGCCTTCATCTCGTTATAAAAAGAAGAAGACCCCTTCATTAAGGGGATTCGGCCATTTTTACACTGGAACTCTCTCTCTCTCTCTCTCTCTTGAAAAAATTGTATTTACTTTTCCTAATCGTTTGTAAGTCAGTCCGCTATTGCGACCTGACCCACAATACTAATACAAATCAGTGGACGTAGGACTTGCTACCTTAGCATTCGAACCACTTTAAAAAGCTTTCATTGCATTCATTTCACATTTTCTATCCATAATCACGTGTGTCTCTTGACCAATCAACGTTACGCACGTGTCGATTAGTTGGTGTTAGAATCACGCATCAACAGTTTGGCGCTAGAAGGAGGGCATTGATTTAGTATTCATCCTTCATCACGAGAATCTTCAACCTACTGGTCCTACAGCAACAAATGACCCGCCAATCTGAACCTGAGCAAGCCAACCAACGCGTTGAGGGAGTCCCCCTAACCCAGGGGGATACCCCTTCCAGGATAATTCCAGTTTCACAAAATGTTGCGGGGGATATCCTGGCAGCTTCGCAGCTTGACCCCGCCATCAGAAGCTACTTGAGAGGTTCGACAATACTCTCCAGACGATCAACCAGAGGCTAGACCGTTTGGACCAAGGCATGTCATCTACAACAACTGGGGCGGTGCAACCACCAAAAACGCCTGCAGGTCGCGGGAAAGCGCGGCAAAGGGAAATAGCCCGTGCCGCGAGCACTGCAGCGCGTAGACATAAGGGTAAGCAAGTGGCAAAAAGTAAGCCTACGGGCTCCCAAGGATGAGCGAACACAAACCGTGCCCCGAGCAGGGTGCTGGCAAAGCTGAGACTCGGCGAAAAAGTGAATCCCGAGCTGTCCCATGCCACGTCGCAGGTGAACCCAAGCAAAGGTGTCAGGCGCGACGATTCCTGTCATCGCCAGCAGAACGATCCCGATCGCTATCATGCGGGTGGTCCCCACACCTCGCAAGGCGGTTCGTACCACCGCGAGGGTCGTGAAAATGCCCCGCACAATCCATCGCCTTCACACGCCTCTAGTCAACGTGTGTCGAGTGCGACCGGAAATACCGACCGAGGCGAAGAGGAGTCCGACCTCCGGACTTTCCTGAACCGTAATCGCGAAAGCCGGACTCGCATGGGTGAAAGCAATCCCCAATTGGCTCCATTACCACAGATTGAGGAGCTATAGCGAGCTCTGGACAGGTTAAGGGAGCAGCAAAACGAACAGGCCCAGGTCGCCTCTGCATCCCCTTTCTCCCCCGAAATGCTAGCTGCTCCACTCCCACCGGGGTTCAGAATGCCCGACATGCGACCATTTGATGGGAACCATGACCCACAAGATCATTTGTATGAGTTCAACGACCTGATGGAGCTCCACCAGGTTTCGGACCTTGCAAAATGTCATTGTTTGGCCGTGACGCTGACTTCTCATGCTAAGCGGTGGTTAAGGTCGATCCCAGTGGGATCGATCAGTTCGTGACCTCAGATGAGCACGACGTTCCTACGGCATTTCCAAGCAAATTGGAAGTTTTCGATGCCTTTGAGCTACCTCAGCAACAGAAGGTAAGAAAGAGACGAATCCCTGCAATCTTATATCGACCGTTTCCACAGGGAACTCAACAAGGTGGCTCATGTCCCATAAGAGTTCATCCGAACACTTATAATAGCTGGAGTTCGCCCGCAAACCGACCTGTGGAAAGAACTGCAGGCTGATGACGATGTTTCCCTCACCAGATTTTACAACCTTGCAGAAAAATATCTCCGAATAGAGAATTCATTAGCGGCACTCCGCCGTTGCGATCACGGCACTTCAAGCAGTATGTCTGGTCGGGGAGAAAATAGGAGAGTTGATCACAAAGGAGACATTGATGATCAGCGAAAAGGGAAGAAACCCCGCTACGAACACAAAAAGTCCTATGCTCCTGTTCCTCGTCGCGATCGGGACAAAGCTCAATACACTCTGCTGAATGTGTCCATATCTGCAATCCTTCACAAATCCGAGGAGGCCAGCCTGCTCGGTGAACCGGAACCCATGAAAACCCCTGCTACGGCCAGAAATAGCAAAAAATACTGTCGTTTATATCGGGATAACGGGCATCACACTGATGAATGCCGAGCTCTAAAGCAGGTAATCGAGGAGCTCATCAAGAAAGGGCACTTCAAAGAGTATATTGATGACTCTCCGAAAGAGAACCAAGGAGAGCAGAAGAAAAAGCGTCGTGATCGCAGCGGATACAGTAGTGTTAACATAATCTTCGGAGGCCCGCACCTCGCGGGAAACAAGCGAGGTGCGCAGGAAAGGTACGCTCGCGAAGCATATCACGACCCGATTAGGGTAATGAACACTTCGCAGCGACTGCAAAAGGCTAGAAAGGAGGAGTCGATCACCTTCTGCGAAAAGGAAGCAACTCGCTTGCACCATCCTCACGAGGACGCCCTGATGATCACGCCCCTGATAGGGTGTCATAATGTCTGCAGAATGCTTGTGGATAACGGAAGCGCTGTGAACATCCTGTTCAAGACCGCTTTCGATAGAATGAACCTAGATGAGGCCGGCATGAAGCCCGCCTCGATACCTCTTTACGGTTTTACAGGGGACCACCTGATCCCCAAAGGAACGATCCAGCTACCAGTCACGCTCGGCGACTACGACGAGGTGACTAGGGTTACCGAATTTTTTGTCGTGGATTGCCTATCGGCCTTTAATGGAATCTTGGGGTGACCTCTGTTGAGAAGCTTCAAGGCAGTCACTTCCATATATCATGCATCAATAATGTTAAAGTTATGAGAGAAAGTTTATAAAATTAGGTTGTGTAATCTTTAATGTAACTCTATAAGGGTGAATTTGATAGTAAGCACAAACTTTATGGGAAATATAACATTGTAGAAACAAAATTAGTTATTTTAGTATGACAGTAACAATAATAAGATTTGATTAAAGAAGATTATCCGGTGGTGTACGAGTGAATTACGTAAATGCCCATAATACGTGTACGCGGCGCGCTGATGTACAAAGTGACAGTGGTATTATATATTTATATTAAGAAAAGATGAGATTCACAATATGCAGACACGTGTCAAATAAAGACAACAAATGTATTGTCGGCCTATAGGTAGTAGTTAAACATCTTCTTACATTATTGCTTTTAGTTCGTGTCCTTGCAAATAAAATATAACCTCATATTCATAATATTGTGGTAATTAAATTTATAACACTATAAAAATGTTATAATTTAATAAAAGTATAGTTATAAAAATTATTGTTTTAATTTTTAATTTTATAATTTATATTTTACTAGTACTAAGATTTTAATTCATTGTTTCAATAACATTAGAATAGTACAAAAATGAATATTAAAGAGTCACTGTAAAATTGAGTGATCAAATTCGATAACTTCATTACACTAATTAAATGGATATTAATATATTTCTCAATAATCTAGATAAATAACAAGTCGTGTATGTTTTAACTGAAAAAGAAATCATTATTGGAATTAGACAAGAAAAGGAATGAGATGAACTCAAGGATGATAATACAAAAATACAAAAAATTTCATGCTAAGAAGCTCTAAACATGCTTGAAAGCTATAAATATTTTAGCTTCAGCAAGAAAGTGTCCATGCTGACGACTTATTAGGTATCCACAAGAAAAAAAATGTGGTAATAACTTTAAAGCATAATCACTTTCCCAAACAACTTTAGGTAAATATTTTATTTTCATATTAAACCTTGAATGTAATATAACATATATTTTTTGTAATACACATATACTTATTACTATGTAAAGGCAAGTGTTCGGGACCTACAAAAATTATACCTTATTATAATATGAAATTTATTTTTATTTATAACTAGCACAAGTTAAAATCATATTTTTTTATAGTTTCATAAAAGTTATTCTTATATAGAATATTACTATAGAGAAGTTTAATTAATCTTTTGAGATCTTAAAATCACTAATTATCACTATTAATAGTTTTTTTAAAAATGATTCTTCTTAATTATAAAAAATAAAACATTGATTCAACTTTCAAGTTCAGTTTACTCTTTTGTTGTTCAATAAAAGATTGGTTTATTATTTAATTTTATAAAAAAAAAATTCATAATTTTGAAGTGATAACTCATCATTTGACCAATTACGAAAACTACANACCAGATCGAAAAGACAATGGAGGTCTATGTGGATTACATGCTGGTCAAATCCCAGGTCGCCTAAGAACACATTGCACATCTCGCTGAGATGATAGACATGCTCCGACTATACAGAATGAAGCTGAACCCTCTCAAGTGTTCGTTCGGGGTATCGTCAGGAAAGTTCTTGGGGTATATGGTTAATCAGCGGGGCATAGAAATAAACCCCGAGAAGATCCAAGCTCTGCTCGATATGGAGAGCCCGACCAGCAAGAAACAGGTTATGAGTCTAAATGGGTGAATAGTGGCACTTAGTCGCTTCATATCGAGGCTAACAAACCGCTACTTGCCATTTTTGAATGTTCTGAAGGCCAATAAGAAATTCGAATGGACTCCCGAATGCGAACAGGCGTTCCAGAGTATAAAAGAACACTTAGGGAAGCCACCTCTCCTCTCTAAGCCTCTTCCGCAGGAAATCCTGCTCATTTACCTGTCCGTCTCTCAGTTCGCGATCAGTGCAGCTCTAGTACGGGAAGAGGAAAATGAGCAGTGGCCAGTGTACTATGCGAGCAAGCGTCTGTCGGATGCCGAGATGCGGTATTCGAAAATAGAGCGACTAGCCTTTGCTCTGCTGATTGCATCTAGAAAGCTGCGACCTTACTTCCATGCCCATACGATCCACGTAATGACTAATTACCCCCTCAGGCAGGTCCTCCAGAAACCAGAAGCCTCGGGTAAACTGCTCAAATGGGCCACGGAATTAAGCCAGTTTGACCTGAAGTACAAGCCCATGTCGACCATTAAAGGGCAGGCTGTTGCAAACTTCATCTCAGAATTTTCCTATCTCCCGAGCGAGCAACAGCCTAGCGAAGTCGTGCAGAAAGGTATTCAGAACCTGTCGACCTGGAACCTCTACGTCGACGGGTCATCAAACAGGAAAAGAGCCGGCGCGGGTCTTCTCCTTGTAAGCCCCGAGGGGGCTTGAATTCATGGTATTCTCCGGTTCGAGTTTAAGGCGACCAACAATGAGGTAGAGTATGAAGCCCTACTCGCCGAGTTGCGACTTGCCAAAGAAATGGGTGCAACCGCGATCAGCATTTACAGTGACTCCATGCTGGTCGTCAACGAAATTTTAGGGGAATACCAAGCCAAGGAAGAGAACATGGTCCGCTACCTAAAAGAAGCTAAGATCGCTCTTGGGTCGTTTAAACACTTTGAAATCACTCAGATCCCCAGAGATAGCAATTCTATAGCGGACGCCCTAGCAAAGATAGCCTTGTCGTTGGATTCAGAGGCTCCAGACAACATTCTTGTTCGTTTTGTGGATGCTCCAACTATCAGCTCAACCGAACAGGCCGTAAATGTGACTCAACAGGATTCCTGGATGACTCCCATTTTCCAATACCTCAAGGATGGGACCTTGCCAGATGACAAGGTCGAGGCAAGGGTCGTGCGAGCAAGATCTGCTCGTTACACACTCATCGGGGACCAGCTGTATAGGAGAGGATTCAGTGCCCCTCTCCTCCAATNCATGCACCCACCATACATTAATCAGTAATTTCAACAAAATTAAACCCTTCATACATAAAGTTGTTAAATTCTCATGATTAACTTGACCAAGACTTGCAAATTAGAGTCTACTACTATTGGAGTCTCACAGTAACTAGGCACGCTCAAGCCTATTGGTTTATAAGAGGGGATAATCCTCCCATTCAACAAGACTTTATTAGGTGAGGAGTCAGGCCCATCTCAAATTCTATCATGGTATCAAAACCCAGGTTCAATTGAGCTGAGTGTTTGACCAGCGGGTGAGGAGTTTGAGCCAACAACTACCTCCATTAACAGGCATGACTCGACATATGGGCTTAACCGTGAGGGGGAGTGTTGGAGTCCCACACCGACTAGGCACTCTCAAGCCTACTGGTTTATAAGAGGGGGTAATCCTCCCATTCAACAAGGCCTTTTGGGTGAGGAGTTAGGCCCAACTCCAACAAATGGTATCAGAGTCAGATTCAGTTGAGCTGAGCACTTGACCAGCGGGTGAGGAGTTAGAACCAACAACTATCTCCAATAACAGACATGACCCAACATATGGGCTTGACCGTGAAGGGGAGTGTTAGAGTCCCACACCGACTAGGCACGCTCAAGCCTACTGGTTTATAAGAGGGGGTAATCCTCCCATTCAACAAGGCCTTATTGGATGAGGAGTCAGGCCCACCTCAAATTCTATCAACTACCAATGAGGACACCATCACTCACAATCAATTTTGCAAATATTTGATACACACATTAAAGTAGCAAACATTCTTTGATATTAAATTGTTTTTAATTAATTAAGGTTTTGTCATCACTTATCATCTTTACCTAACTCGCATGTCCTTTCCAAATGTAAAGGATTTTGACTAGTTTTCTATTGTAAATTTCTTAGAAGTTTGAGTTTATATGTCTTTCATGTGCGGATGTAAGTTTTATGCCCAATCACGTTAAATTATTGTCTCTTTTGTATAATGAGTGATTTATTCAACATTTATTAATTTTAATGTTGGTGTATTGAAAATTTGAAGGTATGTTTATGATATNATCCCAAACTCAGCTCTCAAATTAGTTTTTGTTAGTTCCCTCTTTGATGTAAAGTATTATTTTGTTCGCTGGAAACAGTTCGCATGTATTCTGTTCGCGTGTAAGAATTCGCATGTAATATTGCCTATGTAAAACTGAATTGTAAACTGCACTTCTGTATGATAAAGCGAACAACAATTGAAGGCAAAATGTATTTTCATTTATTTACAACAAAAATTAAGACCCTATTCCAATGGAGTCGGACTCATTGCACTATGGCTAGTAGGGGGGATCCTTCGAAGCAAGACCCGAACCCTCTGCCTGGTTGGATCTTCGGGTGGTCGCTGTTGCCTGATCATCTTCCTCCGCCAAAACCTGCAAGGTCTCTTGCCACCCCTCTGGGAGGTCGAAAATATCCAGATCTGGGTTGTTCGGTCGTAGGGTATAAATGAACCCGATTGCCCAGTCGGCGGCCTTGTCCTCGATCTCCTCTGACTGGATCCGTATTTCTTCAGTCAGTGAAGCAATTCTTTCCCAACTCTCCTGGAGTTCGGCCTCGAGAGCTAGCCTTTCCTTTTCGGAAGTCTCACTTTCTTGTTCAGCTCGCTGAGCCCATATGGAGGTCGTCTAGAGCTCCTGGTCCTTTTCTCCGACCTCCTTAGAGAGCCTAGCGGTTGTCCTTTGAAGCTTCTTTACTTCCTTTGCACGTCGTTCAAGCTCTGCCTTTTGGAAGTCCACTGTTCACAAAGTGGCATCCTTTTGGTTCAGGTACCTGTTCGCCGCTTCGAATGCTTGCGTTCTTTCTGCTTTGACGGTCTCCAGGCTCTGTTTGAGCTTCGCGACCTCCTCCTTTAGATCGCTTGCCCCCTTAGCGGCCCCCAACCGAGTCTTCTCCATGGACATCCTCATCGCAAGCAAAGCCTGCGAGCAAGAAGTGAATTAGAATGAAAACGGCGGACAAACTTTAAGAGCAGTTCGTTTACCTTGCTTAGATGCTGGAACGACATGGTCATTAGGTCATCACCCGTATTAGCGAACTCATCATATGACTCCGATAGCCCACACTCCAGCAGAGAATAGACTATCGGTTGCAGGTATTCGGGCAGGCTCCCTAACGAGTCCAGCACTGGTGCGTCCTTCGCCTTGTCTGCAGCAATCGCCTCGCCTGCGGGTTCCTTGCCCGACCTCCTTCTTGAGTCCTGTCACGACCTTAAGGGCTCTTCCTCATATTCGGTCTCTGATTCGTCGACCTGAATCTGCTTCCTCTTCTTTGACCTCTGGGCCGGAGCCTTCCGCCTCGGGCGAGCAGGTGGTGGCTGGGCGACATGTTCCATCCTGGTCGTCTCTTGCTCGGGCTGTAGATGGGAAGGCACGGCTGTTCGCGCCGGTTGTGCTGTCATCGGGCGAGCAGTTTCAGCTACCCTTTCTCTCCTCGATCGAGGTAAGATGAACGGTGCTCGCCGGGGTTGCTTGGACTCTTTCGGAGGCATGCTCGCTGCATGCAAGTACATTAGTAACTAGACAAGTTAATCTGCGACCAGAAGGGAATCAGTGTAACTTACCTTCTGGAGGCTCCAAAGACGCGTTGTTACTAATGAAACCGTACTTCTGCAAGTTTGCGGTCGTCACGAGCTTCCTTGCATCCTGACTTTCCTCGAAAAGGACTCTAAAAGACACAAGCCTGTTCGGGTCATCGAGCAGGTCTTGGCTGGTCGTCTTGTTAACTACAAAAAAAAAAAGGCAGGTCGTTATAATTAAGCAAGCGAACAGACAATGAACCTAGCGAAGAAGAACCTACTTGGTTTCTGAAAGCGGTAGTAGCTGTCATAGCAGAAAAAGAAGAACTTTGTCTCGTAGGCCCCCGCGTTGCTGGGATAGCTATGTATCCCTTCGGCGATGGTAGGTCGCCAGGACAAGTAATACGAATCCTTGTCCTTACTCTTTTTAAGATAATAGGCGATGCCGAACTCCACCGCCGTTGGTTCGCCCAAGCCACTCTCGCGGCAACGCGATATACAAGCCCCCGACGCGATGCATACGCGTTTGGCGTCACTGCATCGTGCGTAATCCGAGTGATCAAAGATGACCTATGAAAGGTGGAAGGACTCATCCCTCCACTCTGAAGATCTCTTTCGGATGATCGCAGCTAGGCCAGCGGAAGGATTCCGACTGACGAGGGTGTTGTCGAGAACACCCTGACGACGGAGTCGAACTGCCTTTTTATCCTATCAAACTCTCTCGGGTGAGAATCGAGAAGACCATCCAAGGGACTGCTTCGCGGGACCATCCTGCGCAGGACAGCTGGTTCCTTCTCTCAGGTCTGGACGTTGACGGTTCCATTCCGAGTCTGCAACACGCGACAAAGGTCTTTTAGTCAGCGCATGTTTTCCCGTGCGCCGGCATGGGACGAATTCCTTAAACCGTACATGTTAATTTGAGCCGCCATCCCAGAGCTGACATACGACGATAGCGTCACGTCTCTGCTGAAACACCAAGACCCAACGCCATTGCCACAACCAACCAAAAAAAAAAAAAAAAAAAAAGAAAAAAAAAGGGGGAAGTTAAGAAAAGACCTTAACTTATGGAGGCGTGTGACCAAGAGACGGATCTTGTTTGGGAGATCGAAGAGATGCAATCGGAGAAAAGAAGAGCTTCGGTTTGCAAAGATTTTGTCGCAGTCGAGTAGAGAAGGGTGATTTCTGTGGCTACATCATCTTGAAAAATTTTGGGCTTTTATGGACTGCGAACCGCGGTTACCACCTCGGACTCAAACACAACGATAGCCGTCTCTCTCTCTCCGATTAAATGGCCGCCCCACGTCGCATTCAATGTTGTGATGAGGGTCATCTATTTCAAATGTCGTGTACAATTAATGCTGTCAAAACCGCACGGGTCCAGCACAAACCATTTATGGTGCCTGCCAGACGCTTTAACACGTGCAAGCGCCTGACAGTGGAAACAGGTTCATTGAATCTCCAACCCTAAGGCATGTGAGGAACTTCCGATGAATCCAGGTGCTAGGATGATGATTGTCAGGTCTTTAGCAAAGATTATGTGGGGTCGTGTTCGCAAACGCCCCTCCCAGCTTCTTTCCATTCAGGTCGAAATTTCCAACCTCCATCGCGGCATGACTTAGTTTCCAAGGTTCGATCCTCAACCTTAAAACTAGGGACTTCTGTTATGCCTGGGAAATCAAGGCTGACGTGGGGAGTCACTGATGAAGGGTGACCTGCTCCCGTCGAAGGTAAGCGCACGTCAGTCTGCCAAATGCTATGGAACTCCCATGTTCCGTTTTCCTGCTCCAAATCGTGAAATTAGCTTGGGAATGGGCATGGGACGTAAAGCCGATTAGGTCCTGAACATTCACCACACCATGGATTTATGATGATTAACTATGATACACTGCATTCATCTCGTTATAAAAGAAGAAGACCCCTTCATTAAGGGATTCGGCCATTTTACACTTAACTCTCTCTGAAAAACTTTGTATTTACTTTTCCTAATCATTTGTAAGTCAGTCCGCTATTGCGCTTGACCCCAATACTAATACAAATAGTGGACGTAGACTTGCTACCTTAGCATCCGAACCACTTTAAAAAGCTCTATTGCATTTATTTCCCATTCTCTATCCATAATCACGTGTGTTTCTTGACCAATCAACGTTCGCACATGTCCGATTAGTTGGTGTTAGAATCTCGCATCAACAGAAATAAAATTCATATTTTATTCATTAAAAAATATCTTTAATGATAAAATTTTATAACTATTAATTTTCACAAATAGTTCCCTTATAAATAATTTAGTGACTCTTCAAATTAATGTTGGCTGAAATTACTTATAAGTTGCAAGGAAATTTCTTGGGATGATTCTGCAATTAGTTTCCGTACATATAGTCACCATAAAATTTTAGCTTACAAATTGCATTGATGTATTAATTCAATATATTGTTTCATTAAGAAATACTAAATCTACATAATACAATATATTTTATATTGAATTGTTCTCTTTCAATATTTTAAAATTGTGTTAATGAAATTTCCCATCAACTTGCATTGGTATGCAAGTTTCTTTATATCGTCTTCAACAATACATTTTATTTAAGTTTGAATTACCTCTAAAGTTGAGGTTTCCTTTGTTTTTTTAATTAGGTTTTATATGCTTTGGTAGGCTTACAAATATCTTTGTTATACTTTGTTTGTTCATGACTGAAATGTTTGTTCCTTGTTGAAGAATTTTTGGAAAGTTCAAGCTTTTTGGAGCTGAAGTACGTCTTTGGTGTTGAACCTTGAGAGGAGCTCATTGAGCAGTGTTTTGAAAGTGAGCTAGTTTTGGTAGTTCGAAATTCAACCAAGGGTGAAGTTTGAAGTGTTTTCATAACAATGAGTGTTTTATAATTGATGTTTAAACTTGGCTTGTAATTGAAATATAAATGTCTATCACATGAATTAACTTCGTCTAGACTAGGTCCCATGGATGTAGCAGGTTGCTGAACCATTAAATTTGCTTTGCGTATTTTATTTGATGCCACGGATGTTTGTTTGTGTTGATAATGAAGAGCCAACTCATAAGCACATAATTGAACGAGTTTAACAAATTACCCATAGTTTAATCAACTTGGCTAAGTGAAAAACTTTCAACCTTAATTAAAATTTCCTATCAACTTGTATTATAAAATATAATATTTATATAAAAAAAAATGGTGGTTAAATTTAAAAAGCAAAGAGGGGGTGAATTTGGAATTTAGGCTAAGACAAGGACCAAAAAAAATTCAATTCCAAAGGGATAAGCATAAAGACCCAGCCTTCTAAATTCCAGAAGAGTAATGCTATATGCACTAACCAATGTGTACTAATCCAAGTACTAATATTGAAATTTTTTTTTGGGAATGTCAAATTTTCAATGTTAGTACTTGGATTAGTACACATTGGTTAGTGCACATAATATTATTCATTCCAAAATTGTAGAGTTGAGGTGAGTGCAAATCTTGGTTGTAGACTTATTAAACAAATCCTAATTTAGAGGAGTTATTCTCACTTCCACAACATTCCCACCCCACTCCAATCACATGCCGTAAGTTACTAGCCGTCTCTCAAATCCTATTCATGTGTCATGTAGACTTCAAACACAGGCAGTGAGAATAGCTAAAAAAAAAAAAAAAAAAAAAAAAAAAAAACCCAATTAAGTTTTAAAAACGTGTCGATCCTACTAAACAAACCTACGTCATCAACCGATTCTATTGGCTTTACGACACCTAGCGTTTCATGCCTCGATATAGTTTATGCATTCTACATATAGTTTAAGAGCTTGTTTCATAATTGTAGCACGGACTAATTTTTGCGTATATTAATAAGTTGGGAAGTGATTTTTAGCCTCTACCTAATTAATTATTATCCCCTATTTTTCATTTTTTTTGTTTTGACAAAATTAAACCGTAATTTAGATTACTAGAAACTTATTTTATATTTTTGTTTTAATTTTTAACATTAAATCTTATATGAACCCTGTTGATGCGTGATTTTGACACCAACCAAACGCATGTGTGAAATGCTGAGCGGGCCTAGAAGACACACGTGAATGTGAGAATGAGAGTAAATGCAATGGAGAACAGCGTTTAAAGTGGTTCGGATGCTAAGGAAACAAATCCTACATCCACTGATTTTGTATTAATGATAGCGGTTAGGTCGCGTTCAGCGGACTAACTTACAAATGATTATACAAGAGAGATAATGCTATTTTCTCTTTAGAGAGAGTAGCTAATCCCTTAAATGAGAGAGGAGCTCTCAATTTATAGTGGGATGGATTAAGGTTATGATTACTAAATCTGTGAGTTGGTGAGATTATCCGTGCAAATCCTTCTTTATGTCTCATTGCCCACCTTTTGGAGTGATTTACGTTATTTGGTGCAGGGATTGGACACGTGGAATTACTATAGCTCATGGCTGGTCTGACACGCACCCACTGTCCTGACACGAGAATGCCGCCCCTATCATTGTATGACATGGCTACCTCTGACTGACTACGGGCCTACCTATGCTCTGACTTTTTTATGCTGACTGAGTCTTGCGTCAGCCCTATATTTTTAGGCATAACAGAAGTCCCCTAGTTTTTAAGGTGCGAGGATCGAACCTTGGAAACTATAATTCATGCCGTGACAAGATGCCTTTGAGGAAACTTTGGTGATCCCAACCTGTATGAGAAAAGGTCATGACTACGTTTTTGTGCATGCGATCTGATACAGTCTTCGCTTAAAGATGAACGACCTGATCTCAGACCATATCAGTGCTTTTGATTACGATTTTATGAAGTTTACGACCCGATTATACTTGGAATTCTCTGCACAAGGGATTGGGTTGTTTCAAAGCTGAATACTCGTCGAGTCATGTTGTTTAGCGACCAATGAGGTAGAATCGAGGAGTCATGTTGCCTCGTGACTAGCCAGACAAAGAGTGTTCTACGTAACGACCTCTTCAGACGTTACCTATTGCGTTTTCATAATGGATATATTTAATGAAGCGTCTTCTACTCTGACAAACGTGTCCTGTGCATAATTAATGTCAGCTATGCGCATTAAATGCGTGACATGCTGAAACGATATACTCTTATCAGAGCATTGAATGCAGATTGGGGCTCATTTAATGCGGCAGGAGAATCGTGCCGTCGTTTGGGTTTTTCAACGGAGAAGGACGACAATTGGGTTTTCTTGGAGTGTGACGGTCACCCCTCCTAGTCGATCTGCGACACGTGGTCGCGATCAATGGTGAGGTACATTTTTCTGCCCAAACATCATTTGATTTCAGGAAAACCAAACGCCGGTTCTTTTGCTATAAAACCCAGGTTCGTTTCAGGCAATGTCACCACACATCTTTTAAGAGAGAGCAAGAGACTTTCGCAAACTTGGATTCTTTGCCTTCCAAGCCAGCGCGTACCTGATATTCAAAGTAGAAGGATCCGTCTTCATATTCCGAGAGTTAAGAATCATTTTCTGTTTTTATTTCTTACTCCGAGTAGTTGATAAATGATTGGGTTTCCGGTAGTTGATCGGAGACGAAATGTTCTTGTTGGGTTCGAGCCATGAATGGCGGCTCGAATCGTTCTGTTAGGGTTTTTCTGGGATTTAGGAGGAGAAGCATCTGCTTTCCTCTATGTCACCTTACGAAATAGTGTACAAGGGCTAAAAAGATTCCCTGCTTGTCGCTTTTGCAGACTGCAGTAGGATGGACCCCTCAACGACCAGATCCGAGGAAGGGACCAGTTCGTCTACGCAGGATATTCCTACGAGTTCCACCTAAGAGATCTACTCGGTACTTACTGAGGATGAGCTCGATAGAGTGATAGACCAATACGGTATCCGCGCGGATGTCTTCCGTGATGGGACGCGCACAGCCCGGCATCCGCCAAGTGGGTTGGCCACGATCTCCGAGGAAATCTTCAAGGTTGGGGGGCTGATCCCTTTCCACCCTTTTGTCAGGTCGGTCCTGGATCATTTTGGGATCGCACCAATGTAACTTACGCCGAACGCGTACATGATTGTAGTTGCCATGTACATCGCATGTCGCTAGAACGGGTTAGGAGAGCTAACCGCAGTAGAACTTGGTTACTCGTAGATCCTAAAAAAGAGCAAGGACAAGGACTCCTACTACTTGTCCAGGCGACCTACTATCGCAGCGGGGATACACAGTTACCCTAGCAACGCGGGGCCCTATGAAATGAAGTTTTTCTTCTTTCGTTACAACGACCTTTGCCGCTTCCAAGACTCGAGTAGGTTCTTTTACCTTAACGAGCTCATTGACTTTGTTTTTCTTACTAATGAATTGTTTATTTCTGGCAGTTAGCAAAACAACCAGTTTGGAGTTGCTCGCGGATCCAGACAAAATCGTAGCCTTTGGTGTCTTACCAAAAGTGAGTCGCGATGCAAAACAGCTCATGACAACTGCGAATCTGTGGAGGTACGACTTCTACAATGTAGACGCGACCTTAGAGCCTCCATCGAGTAAGTTGTGTTTAACTAGATCCTTTTTGATTGTGCAATGAACTATTTTTTTCTAACGACGTTCATATGCAGCAACTATGCCTCCGAAGATGCCAGGGTCGCCATGACGAAGGCAGTTTTCTTTCCCTCGGGTGAGGACCGCTAGGACCACCGAAGCTCCTCGTAGTGGTCCCTCGGTCGAAAGGGCAACATCAGGCTCTGGGCATCCTGTTGAAGCTCCCCAACCTTCGACGGGCGCCCCGATTCGACCTACAGGCGCTTCCCAGCCTTCGGTTGCTTTCCCGAAGCAAAAGACAACGGCTTAGCGACCCAGAAAGAGGAGACAAATTCGGGTTGAAGAATCAGAGTCTGAACCAGAAGATCTGGGCATTCAGCCCTGGAGGTCGCAGCCAAGCATTCCCGCTGCTTCAGGAGGGTCTCGAACAGGGCAAAGCAGGGCTGCAGGAACTGAATAGAGGTCGGGGGCACCGGCAAGGACACTCCAATGCTAGACTTAATAGGACAACTGCCAGATCATTTGCAGCCGGCGGTTTTCGCCTTGCTAAAAAGCGAACTCGCGGAAGTGTTTGAAGAGTTCGTGGGTTTCGACCACGTGGACCTGATGTCCACATCAATCCAGCACATAGGCAAGGTAAAACGAATTGTCCTCAGCAAGGACTGCCCTTTTGTTCTTGGTAGGAAACTGACATTCTTTTTGTTCGCAGGCTCTGCTCTCCATGCAATTATCCCTGCAAAAGGTTCGACTGGGAGCTACTGCGGGAGAGGTCGCACTAAAGGAAGAGAATGCGAAGCTCAAACGGGACCTAGAAGCCACTGAAGCAGAAAAGAGGCTATCCACGAAATCGGTGGTCCGGTACCTGAACGAACGGGATGCGGCTCTTTGTGCAGTGGATTTTCAAAAGGCCAAGCTTGAGAAGCACGGGGAGGAGATAAAGGAACTCCAGAGAACTATAGCTAGGCTCTCCAAGGAAGTCGGCGAGAAAGATCAGGAGCTCAAAACGACCTCTCAGTAGGCTTTACGAGCAGAGCAAGAGAGGGAGGTCTCCGAGAAGCAAAAGCAGGCTCTCGAGGCTGAACTCCAAGCAAGTTAGGGAAAAGTTACTTCGCTGACCGAAGAAATTCAGAACCAAGCAGAGGAGATTGAGACAAAGGTTGTTGAATGGGCAATCGAGTCCATCTATGCCTTGCGGCCGAAGAATCTGTAGATTGATATGTCCGACCTCCTAAAGGATTGGCGGGAAACTCTCATTTCCATTGCGCGACACGATGATGACGAAGCAGCGCGAGGCCGCCCGAGGATTTGATCAAGGAGATGCTTTGGGACATGCCTCTGAGGAACCTGCAGCCGACCAAGCGGATGGCGACCAACCCTGAGATGATGAGGTCAGTCCTCCAAGAGTCGAGAGTCGGACCGATAATTGTAATTTGTTTTTGGGGTCTTGTCTTGTTCACTGTACTTATTAACGAAATGCATCTTTCTTGATCTCTAGAACATTTATAATTTCTGTACCCTTCGAGATTGCATTCTAACCGTTTACCATTAGAACAAGTCTCTACGAACACAATTATAATACGTCTATACGAACAAGATTACATGCGAGGATTTATAACAAAAGAACAGGATAATACACTTGTTATTTACATTTACAAAGATTACGAAAAATAAAATCTTTACAAGGAAAAACTAAGTTCGGAATTACTGGTAATATGGTCAGAGATGCTCAACATTCCAAGCTCAGGGTACTTCGGAACCATTCAGCCTTTTGAGATGATAAGTCCCCAGTCTTATCACTTTGACGATGCGTTATGGACCTTCCCAGTTCGGTCCTAAAACTCCCGTGCTTGGTTTCCTATACCGAGAAGAACTTCCTTCAAAACAAGGTCGCCGACCTGGAAGTCTCTTCTCCTAACCTTAGAGTCGAAGAACCTCTTCGCGCATTGCTAATAGTTGTTATTCTTAGTTGAGTCTTGCTACGATATTCTTCAACTAGGTCCAGACTTGCGCACATAAGCGCTTCATTGTTGGTTTTGCTGTATAGGTCCCTCCAAAATGAATCGGTTCCGACTTCCACAGGGATCATTGCTTCACAGCCATATGCTAGCGAAAAAGGGGTTTCTGAGGTAGAGGTTCTCAGAGTTGTCCTATATGCCTATAGAACTTCGGGGAGGTCATCGGCCCAATTTCCCTTGGCTGCACCAAGTTTTGCCTTCAGAGTGTGCTTGATGGTTTTGTTGACAACTTTAACTTGACCATTTGCTTGCGGCCTTGCGACTGAGGCAAATTTTTTATGAATACCTAGCTTGTCACAAAATTGCTTGAATTCCTCGTTGTCGAATTGTTTACCATTGTCCGAGATA
Organism: Pistacia vera; assembly: GCF_008641045.1. Lineage (NCBI taxonomy): Eukaryota > Viridiplantae > Streptophyta > Magnoliopsida > Sapindales > Anacardiaceae > Pistacia > Pistacia vera. The sequence goes on along the minus strand of NW_022196100.1, from coordinate 822,400 downwards.
AGAGTGTAAGGAATCCCATAGCGGCACACAATGTTCTTAAAGATGAAATCCTTGAGCTTTTTGGTCGTGATCGCGGCTAATGGTTCTGCTTTGACCCACTTGGTAAAGTAATCCATTGCGACCACAGTATGCTTTACTCCCCCTTTACCAACTGGCATGGGGCCGATGAGATCGATTCTCCACATGGAGAACGGCCAAGGGCTGGTGATGGTTATCAGCTGGTGGGAAGGAGCTCGCAGTATGTTCGCGAACCGCTGGCACTTGTCACACTTTTTGACAAAATTGTAGGTGTCTTCTTGGATTAGGGGCCAATAGTACCCTTAACGAACAACTTTGTTGGCGAGAGATCGTGCGGTGGTGTGATTACTGCAAATCCCTTCATGTATCTCCCTCATGATGTAATCTGCCTCTTCGCTAATTACACATCGGAGGAGAGGGGCATTGAACCCTCGCCTGTATAATTGGTCTCCGATAAGGGTATAACGAGCAGATCTTGTTCGAGGAGTCCTTGCCTCGACCTTGTCGTCAGGCAAGGTCCCGTCCCTGAGATACTAAATGATAGGGGTCATCCAAGGATCCGATTCAGTTATATTCACGGCCTGTTTGTTCGGGCTGATACTGGGCGTTTCGATGAATCGAATAGGAATGCTTTCCAGTGCATCTGAGTCCAATGACGAGACTATCCTTGCCAAGGCATCTGCCACAGAGTTGCTATCTCTAGGAATCTGCATGATCATGAAGTGCTTGAATGGCTCGAGTGCAGCCTTAGCTTTCTTCAGATAGCTGATCATATTTTCTTCCTTAGCTTGGTACTCTCCCAAAATTTGGTTAACGACCAGCATGGAATTGCTGTGGATACTGATCGCGGCTGCACCTATTTCTTTGGCCAACCGTAGTCTAGCGAGCAAAGCTTCATACTCGGCCTCATTATTGGTTGCCTTAAAACTAAATCGGAGAATGCCGTGAATGCGAGCCCCTTCGGGAATCAAAAGAAGAAGACCTGCCCTGACCTTCTTTCTATTCGATGATCCATCGACGTAGAGGCTCTAGGTCGACAGATTCTAGGCAGTTTCCTGAATGACTTTGCTGGGCTGTTGCTCCGAATCATTCGTCGGATGATATGAGAATTCTGATATAAAGTCAGCAACAGCCTGCCCTTTAATAGTTGATTTCGGTCTGTATTTCAGATCGAACTGACTTAATTCCATGGCCCATTTAAGTAATTTACCCGACGCCTCCGGTTTCTGGAGGACCTACTTGAGCGGGTAGTTAGTCATTACATGGATCGTATAGGCGTGGAAGTAAGGTCACAACTTTCTGGAAGCAATCAACAATAAGCTAATCGTTCCATTTCTGGATACCGCATCTCGGCATCTAACAGACGCTTGCTCGCATAATACACTGGCCATTGGACCCTATCCTCTTCCCAGATTAAGGCTGCACTGACCGCGAACTGAGAGACGAACATATACAGGAGGAGGATCTCTTGCGGGAGAGGCTTGGACAGGAGAGATGGCTTCCCGAGGTGTTCTTTAATACTCTGGAATGCCTGTTCACACTCGGGAGTCCACTCAAACTTTTTATTGGCCTTAGAACATTGAAGAATGGCAAGCAGCGATCTGTTGCCCTCGATATGAAGCGACTTAGCGCAGCTATTCACTTATTAAGGTTCATGACCTAGATTTTGTTGGTCGGGCTTTTCATGTCGAGGAGAGCTTGGATTTTCTCGGGGTTGATCTCTATTCCCCGTTGGTTAACCATGTATCCTAGGAATTTTCCTGAGGATACTTCGAATGAGCACTTAAGGGGGTTTAGCTTCATTCTGTATTGTCGGAGGATATCGAACATCTCAGCGAGATGCGCTATGTGATATGAAACGACATGGGATTTGACCAGCATGTTATCTATATAGACCACCATTAATTTTCTGATATGTTCGGAGAACATTCGGTTAACCAACCGCTGGTAGATTGCGCCAGCATTCTTGAGGCCGAAGGGCATAACTCTGTAGCAATACAACCCCCGATCTGTAACAAAGGATGTCTGCTCTTCGTCCGGTGCGTACATCAAAATTTGATTGTATCCCAAGTACGCGTCCATAAAAGTCAACAGCTCATGCCCTGAGGTGGCATCCACGAGCTGGTCGATCCTGGGAAGGGGAAAACTATCTTTTGGGCATGTCTTGTTGAGGTCAGTGAAGTCGACGCAGGTTCGCCATTTGCCGTTAGACTTCTTTACTAGAACCGGGTTGGCAACCTAGGTCGAATAGAGCGCTTCTCGGATGAATCCATTTCGAAGGAGGTTATCTACCTCAAGTTTTAAAGCAGCATATCACTCTGGATCCATCGCTTTTCTCTTTTGGCGAACCGGCTTGGCTTCACTGTCGATGTTCAGTGCATGGCAAATAATATCCGGGCTGATCCCGACCATGTCTGCATGCGACCATGCAAGCACATTGATATTTTCTTTGAGGAAGCCGGTCAGTTCGGTGGCGAGCTAGGGGTTGAGATTGCTCCCAATCCTTAACACTCTGCTCGGCTCGCTTTGGTCAACCGATACTTCAGACAGATCCTCAACTGGCCCACTAGAAGGGCATTCCTGAATACAAGGATCCATATTATCCTTGGTTGGGCTAGACTGTGGCTCGATTCGACTGATCGCCATTGCCTGTCGGGGAATGCCGCGTGAGATGCCTTTCCTTTTGCATGCCATTTGAACTGCTTTCACATAACAGTCTCGAGATACGCACTGAGATCCGCTAACTTCCCCTATCCCCGTCGGGGTGGGGAACTTCATCTTCATATGGTATATCGAAGTGACTGCCTTGAAGTTTCTCAGCAGAGGTCGCCCCAGGATACCATTAAAAGCATATGGGCAATCCACTACCAAGAACTCAGTTACCTTGGTCATTTCGTCAAAGTCACCCAACATGACTGGAAGCAAGATCATTCCTTTGGGGATCAGGTGGTTGAAAGATCAGCATGCATGCATGAAGAGTGGTGGAAATGGAGAAGAAAGCATAAAAAAAATTGGATTCAAAAAACCGGTTTTCAAACAAAGCTTGGAAAAGAGATTATACCTACTCCTTTGCTTTGGATTGATGAAGATCAGCCTCAAAGTAATGAGACCTCCACACTTTAACACCACCTTGAGAGGTTTAGAGAGTGGTCGTGGCTTTTAGAGAGAGTTTTGGTTTTGCTTTGAGTGAACAATGTGTGTTATGAACAAAAATGCAACCTTTTGCATTTATATATACTTGGGCAATTTTGCAATTATTTATTTTTCACTTCCAAGCCCAATAAAATCTTATTTTATAAAGGGACCCCACGAATTTAATATGCTACCCTTTGAATAATCAATATTATTCAAGGGCCCATGTAAACTAAACTAGTTTACATTAACAACCCANCTCAATTCTGAGTCAAAACTATCCAATTTTGTCTTTATTCGCTCAAAAAGTCCATTTTAACTTGAAACACGAAAAGTAAAGAATTAAGCACCAATTCAGGTAAAAATGCACTAGAAAGTACCTGAAATCCGACAAAAAGATCAAATAAAAACTGTATAATTTACGGATTATCAGCTAACACTGTCGGAGAAAAGAAGGACGCTGACGCGACCTGCTCCTGCTCATTTTGCTGAGCTCTTAGCTAGTCTAGAGCTCGATGCAGCTCCTCAATTTGAGGCTCATAGTCAGAGTGTGGGAACCTCCCGCATGACTATGATCAGGATTGCTTCTTTGGCGGTGATGAGAATCGCCCTGCCTAGCACTTTTATAGGGGTTTCCATGCAACGTGGCATGGGACGGCTCGGCTTCTGACTTTTCACTGAGTCTTAACGCCACGGGTATTCTACTCGGGGCATGATCGGTGTTCGCCTGCCCTTTGGAGCCCTTAGACCCATTTTTCGCCACTTGCTTACCTTTACTTCGGAGCGCTGCAGTGCTCGCGGCACGGGCTATTGGCTTTTGTCACGCTTTCACGCGACTTGCAGACGTTTTTTGCGGTTGCACCGCCTAATTTGATTCGGGTGGCACGCCCCGGTTCAAACAGTCTAACCTTCGGTTGACCGTCTGGAAAGTATTATTGAACCTCTCCAGGTAGCTTCTGATGGCAGGGTCAAGTAGTGAACTCGACAGGATATCCCCCAAGACATCCTACGAAACCGAAGGTACCTCAGGAGAGGTGTCCTCCTGTACTTGGGGGATCTCCTCAACACCCTGGTTGGTTCGCTTAGGTTCAAGTCGGCGGGCCATTTGCTATTGTAGGACCAGTCAGTTAGAGATTCTCTTGATGAAGGACGAATACTAAATTAGGGCCTTCCTTCTAGCGCCAAACTGTTGATGCGTGATTTTGACATAAACCAAACGCACATGTGAAATGCTGAGCGGGCCCAAAAGACACACGTGAATGTGAGAATGAGAGTAAATGCAATGGAGAACAGCGTTTAAAGTGGTTCGGATGCTAAGGAAGCAAATCCTACATCCACTGATTTTGTATTAATGATAGCAGTCAGGTCGCGTTCGGCGGACTGACTTACAAATGATTATACAAGAGAGAGAATGCTATTTTCTCTTTAGAGAGGGTAGCTAATCCCTTAAATGAGAGAGGAGCTCTCAATTTATAGTGGGATGGATTAAGGTTATGATTACTAAATCTGTGAGTTGGTGAGATTATCCGTGCAAATCCTTCTTTATGTCCCATTCCCACCTTCTGGAGTGATTTACGTGATTTGGTGCAGGGATTGGACACGTGGAATTGCTATAGCTCCTGGCTGGTCTGACGTGCACCCACTGTCTTGACACGAGCATGTCGCCCCTATCACTGTATGACATGGCTGCCTCTGACTGGCTGCGAGCCTACCTTTATGCTCTGACTTTTTTGTGCTGACTGAGTCTTGCGTCAGCCCTATATTTTCATGCATAACAAACCCTAACCCTAAATTTTCATAATCATTGAAACCGTTTGTTTTGTTTTAAGTATTTGTTTGTTTGATGAAAATATAAAACTAAAATTATAGAAAACATAACAGCATAAATTTGAAAAGAAAATAAGTTGAAATTAGGAAAGTGGGGAAAAAAATGTAAAGAAAAATCCTAATTAAATTTTATATAAGAAAATGGTATAAACGAAAAACCTAATTAAATTTCAAATTGAGGAAAATAAACCCAATTAAACTTAAAGAGTTAATTCTGGTACTAAATGGGGTTTATTGGTTACTTTTTCTCTAAGAATAATCCTGAAAATTGAATTCAACATAGAAGAAGCTAGGCGCTATAATCTTTTACAATTTTAGTGTGGGAACCACTCAATTAAAAATAATGGAATAAAATAATTTTGGTCTGTTCATAAAACTGTAAATAACATGATTGATTTTGGGAAAAAAAAAAAAAAATGACCTCTTATATTTGTTAGGAAAATTTAGTAGCAAATCAAACTTTAACACATACGGAAAAGAATATTTGGAAACTAAAATAAAATAAAATTATGATAATTAATAACATAATTAGAAATTACAATAATCAATAACATTTAGTTTTGTTTTGCACAAGTTTAATATTATTATTTTTTGGATGGTGGAAACATATCTTACTTTCTAAATAACGCACCAACCAACAATAATGCACATATTTAATATTCTTGCTAGAAGATAGTCCATATGGAATTCCACCGCCCTACAATGAGTGATGCTATGGGTACTAATGGATGAATACTAATATGTGTACTAACTAAAGCATAGTACCCATACTATGCGTATAGTACGGGTACTATGCTTTAGTTACTACACATATTAGTACTCATCCATTAGTACCCAAAGTATTATTCCCCTACAATTAAGTATATTATCGTAGAAAGTTAATGGGAAAGAGATTGATAAAGAAGATGAGAGGTGACATGAACTTAATTAATTGAAGTAATATAAAGTATTAGGTAGATCAAATATTTCTTGAAAAATTAATTAAGTGTGAGCGACGTTGTCTTCATTGAAAGTGGACCCCTAATTTGTAAGTCTTCGTCAAGTATATTGAATTGTTCTTCTATTAGTATTTTAAAACTTGTTTTATTCTTTTAACGAAAATTTCCTATCAACTTCCTATTTAAAAATATTTACAATAATTTAATTAATTAATTAAAAATTGGAGTCGTTAAATTAAAAAAGCAAGAGAGAGAGGGTGAAATTTGAAATTTAGCTTAAAGACAATGACCAAGAGTAACTTAATTCCAAACGGATAAGCATAAAGACCAACATATCACGCTTCACTCTGAGGCCCAGCCTTTTAAATTCCACAAATGTACAGCTCCACTGAGTGCAAATCCCGGTTGCATATTTATTAAACAAATCCTAAAAAATTAATAAGGATATTCACAAACATAAGGATTCCATTTTAAAAATTTAATTCAATTCATTATAATTCACAAACATAACAAATTTTCAATACACCAAATTTTAGATTAATAAATATTAATGTTATTTATTTTACCAAAATATTTAAAAGAAAATTTCTTGCTGAAATTACTTAGAAGGTTGCAAGGAAATTTCTTGGAATGATTCATGAAATTTGTTTAAACATATATAGTGTCCATAAGATGGTCTTAATTAAGGCTTAATTACTTTGAAAATGTAGTTTTAATAATTTGATAATTAAAAGGTCTTAAATTGATTTTAACTAAAGTAGATTTAGACTGGTCTGATACATACAAAACTCCTAGCTTCCCAGAAGTTGCATGCATGTTGTTGGAATTTCCAGGTTAATCTCAGATACTGGTTTTCACTCTTCTAATGTTGCCATAGAGCTACTGCCAGATATTACAAAATTGCTTGCAATTTTCCTTTCCTCTTAAATTTGGGTCTGCAAACAAACTTTGAAGGCCATTTCCATAGCTTTGATGGCCATTGTAGTCCACTTCTGGATATAATCTATGGACTTGTCTCATAATTGTAGCATTTGCTAATTTTTGGCATATTAAAAGGGTCGGAAGTGATTTTTAGTCCCCACTTAATTGATATTCACCCCTATCTTTAAATTTATTTTTTGTTTTAATAAATTTAACCTTAAGTTTAATTACTAGAAATAACATCATAAATTCTAAATACACTCATACTTTATTTTATATTTTTGTTTTAATTTTTAACATTGAATCTTACGTAAACTTTAAACCTAATTTTTCATAACCTAATCCTACATTTTCATAATCATTGAAACCTTTTGTTTTATTTTAAGTATTTGTTTGTTTGATGAAAATATAAAACTAAAACTATGTAAAACACAACGGAATGAATCTAGATCTGAAGAAGAGAAAATAAGTTGAAATTAGAAAATTAGGAAAAGAAAAGTGTAAAGAAAAAACCTAATTAAGTTTGATTTGGGAAAAAGAGTGTAAAACAAAAAAAACCTAATTAAGTTTGAAATTGAGGAAAATAAACTCAATTAAGCTTAGAGGGTTATTTTCGGTATTAAAAGGGTTTTTTTTTCTTTTTCAATAATTATAGAAAATGTTTACATAGCTATGGGGGGTCAAGATCAGTGAGATGGGCACTAAAAATCAGTTCTCTAATAAGTTTCTCTATTCTATGCCATTGTTAATGTTGAGAGAAGCAACAGTGCAGTTTTTCCTCTGTTGAATTGATTAGATTTTTCAGCTACTAATCAAAAGTTGAAAGTTAGAATGATGAAGACATGTCTCAAGAGTGTTAAAGACTGTTAATGCCACTTCTCATCTTATTTGTGGTATTGTAAGAATCTGCTGGATTTTTTTTTTTTGTGTGTGTGTGTGTGTGTAATTTTTTATAATTGTAACAAGCTAAGACTGGAAACCCAATCTAGCTTGAGGGGGGATGTTAGCCATAAAATTATAAGGCTGCTCCCCAACGGTGTCGTTTTTCAGTAAAGAAGTCTAGTAAGGACTATATGTCGTTGTTTTGTGTGTTTGTAAAGTGTAGTTAAGTGTCAATCACTGTACTCACTAAACTTCAGTCTTCATTCAATACAATTTTCCAGAAATTTCAGCTGAAACACTCGCAGAACTATCTCTCTCGAATCCTCCTTCAAATCCTAATCTTTTCAAGTTTGACCTGGGTCGATTTGACTCGTGGACCTAGTTTGACCTAGTCATCTTGACACAGTTTCTACAAATTCCAAACCCAATTTTTGTAATATTTCACTGCCAAATTTTCCACGTTTAAGAGAGGAAAGTGAGTGTGGACTTATGGCCTATGCCGATGGTAGTCGACATGCTATTACCGTCCCAAATCAGCACCATAAACGGCGATTGAAATTGCCCAAACAACGATTTCTCCCAAAATTTTAAACCACCATAGCTTTGCAATCCAAACTTCGTTTTTGGCAAACAATATATCGTTAGAAAGATTTTTCAACAAGAATTCCAATGATACCAAAAACGAAAATAGATATGCTTTATATTGAAAGTTATGCCCTATTTACAGTTACAGATTTTAATATAAAAATGTCACAATTTTCATGCAATATACTCCAAATTTGCATTTCAAAAATTCCAGTATACATCACAAATCAACAAGCATTGTAATCACATTTTTACAGTACTATATACATATATATTATACACTACAACAATCATGCCAGACAGAGATCATAAACGGGCTCTAATACCACATGTTAAATCAATAATGTAAAATCACATTCACATTAATAACATGTATAAAGTCATCATTAACTATTCATATACATGTTTATACACATTTATTAAATGCAACGGAAGTAAATCAGTGTAATACTAATCTCCTGCAATAGCAATTGTTGTAGAACTTCTTTTGTATCAATTTTGAATTCACGCTTCTGTCTCCTTAAAGTTTTACAGAGTCTTCCATTAACTCCAATTTCAGTGTGATGGTTTTTGAGTTAAAAATTATGTTAATGGGACCTGTAACCACTCCCATTATATATGCAATTCTCTTTCCATCAAAGACAACTGCCCATAGGATAATATAACTACTCAACAGTTACCTAGTTATTAAAATTACATTTTAATAAAAAGCGTAGGACCAAATATGTAATTTTAATTAAATTAAAATTCCACCAGCACACATTCTTGATATTATATTGCTTTAATTAATTAAATTTTTTTATGGTCAGATAATTTATTAATTAAAGTTATGTCACCACTAATAGTCTTTACCTAACTCATAGATCCATTCCAAAAGTAAAGGATTTAGCCCCTCAACATAGTATATTTGCTTTAATTAATTAAATTTTTTTTGGTCAGATAATTTATTAATTAAAGTTATGTCACACTAATAGTCTTACCTAACTCATGATCCATTCCAAAAGTAATTCTGCCCTCAACATAGCCTTTAATTAATTAATCACTGTACATGATAAGCTTTTCCATCACTAACATTTTCTCTTTTGAAAATTTCTGTGCAGCTCATCGGTAATTTCAGCAAAATTAAACCCTTCATACATAAAGTTGTTAAATTCTTACGATTAACTTAGACCAATCTTGCAAATTAGGGTCCACTTCAGTGAGGACGCCGTGACTCACACTTAATTAATTTTGTAAAATTTATCCACTATTAAACACTTTTTCTTTTCTTTTTATTAAACACTTTCGCTTATATATCCACCTCTATCTTGACTAGGCCCCAGAAAACCCTCAACTTATCACTCTCATTTTCTCGTGAGTCTGGAATCTTATATTGATTGTCACCATATTTATCCTTTTGATAAAGGCAAAAGAAGTATAGATGGATCCTGTTCAATCTTCCAACTCCAGAGTCAAAATCACTGAGACGATGGGAAGTTGATTCCAATAAAGAAACCGCGAAATTGGAATGCAAAAAGAATGCTCATGAATTTGGAACACACAAGGTACGTAAAAGGCACATATCTTATTAAGTGATATGTTGCATAGTATTCATTAGATCCTTCAATAACTAATATATAAATCCATAGATACTAGATACATAACTTCTACCTCATACTTATTATCATGTGTACATAATATATTTGAAATTAATAGTGAACGGAAAAAGTCACAAGAGTGCTAATAGTATTGAAAGGGAAGGTAAGTAAAAAACGATATAGATAGTACTTATACATCATATTTTTTTCTCATGTGTACAATTTGGAACTAATGGTAAACGGAAGTGTCAGAGCTGATAGTGTTCAACCATCCATACTCAATTAGTAAAAGGAGAGGCAACCACTAGAGGAACGAAGCAAGATGATCTATTGAGAAAACTGAAAGTGAACAGTCAGTTTTGGAAGGGAAAGGTATGTGACTCGGATAAATTGAATTTCATGATTTCTAATAAATTTTAAAGTCCTTTACATAATATTTTCAATCTACATTATTTGGAATTGCCAGAGAACAAAACGACCGGGCGAATAGATGTTAATGTTCGTTCAAGCCATTACAAGGCTGTACAAAAGCGTAATTGGATACTTTTACAAGATTGGTAGAGAGACACTCCTGGGGCCTTGACTGAAACTGTTTCAGAATTTGGGATACCATTTTTCACATATTAATATATCAGGTGCCCCCACTTGGCTTATAAAGACTTGCATTCGAGATCAGTGAAAAGAACTTCAAAACTTGAAAGGGGATGGCGAATCCGTTATACCAAGCTGCTGCTTATGGCAATAAAGGCTGTAAAAGCTTATGCCCTTAGGCACCCAGAATTTCCAAACATAAGGAACCCAAGGTTATCTTCCAATTCATATAGCAGCAGAATGTGGGCACAAGGGAATAATTCAATATCTCTCTGTCAAAAACAACAGCACGTTTGGATGACAATAAGAGTGTTGAACTTATTGAATATCTGATCCGTTCCGGTAACTATGGTAAGTGTAAAGTAATTTCTAGTTTTTGATATGGTTAGATAACGTTAAACTATCACTTAGAACTTTTTATTTTTATTTTTATTTTAAAAAATAAAGAAATGATAAGGGACATATATAATTAGTCTTACCTCACAAAAAAATTATGATTATTACTTGATATAGATTTTTATTTAGTCAATTTAATTTGTGATTAATATTAGCAACATGGAATCAAGAATTTATCCGGACCATACAGCATAGATGAGTTACAATGTGGAGATGTCAGAAAAGGAGAAAATTAAAATGAAGACACGTGTTATAAAAACAACTAAAAAGAGACACAAGTTTATTAAAACAAAAATATGACACTTGATGGTATAAAACCATTAATTTAACTTTAAAAGTGTAAATGTAAATATATTTTATTATATAATGTAAAAGTAAAGACATTAAAAAATATAATAACCAATGACAATATAAATGTGTCAAAAGCCCAACACATAACGAAATAGCAAAAAACAAAAAAAAAAAAAAAAAAAAAAAAAAAAAAAAAAACAAAAACAAAAACAAAAACCAAAACAAGAGATAAAAAGACAAATATAAGTGTAATCTTTTATATTTGTCTAATTTTTTCTATGTTCTTAGGTTAAAAGAATGAGATTTTTTTTTTATTTTTTTTTTAAAGACTTTGACATATATATATATGAAAAAGAAAGATGTCATTGATTTAGGCTTATTGTATAACAAACATGTTAAATTCTATATTAAAAAAGAGTAATACTACATTTACAAATAAATTTTACAAAGATCTTCATACAAAGTGATATGGTAAAAAATGAATGGAAGAGTGAATTTAATGAGTTTGACTTTTTGTTTCACTCTTTCATTGATTTTTTGCTACCTAATCTTTGTAAGATTTCTTTGTAAATATAGTATTATTGATTAAAAAAAGTGTAATAATTTTTGCCAAAAACTAATGTTTGATCTATGTATTACATCACATAATTAGTGGAATAATTAAATATAAAATCTCAAAATCTGTATAGAAGAGATTATATTATTTATATAATGTCTTACCAAAAAAAGAAAAATAAAATAAGGAAAAATAAGGAGAGCTATTGGACAAGCTAGGATACAACATAATTACCAAATTAGAGTAAAATCAATTGATTTAAATAGTTTTTAATTTTAGAATTTTATCAATTAAAAATGGTTGGATAGTTATTTTGAATATTAATTCGTTTTCATCTCTACTCCATTTACAGGTATAGCGTTAGATTTATGGAAGCGATATCCAAAGTTAGCTCTTGAAAACAATTCAGACCGAAAAAGTATATTACAAATATTAGCTGGTAAGCCTCTGGCTTTTGAAAGTGCGAGTTGGAGTCGCCTTGGGTTGTGGAGACGCTTGATCTATGATTGTTAGTAACAACATTCTTCCTCTGTATTTAATTCTCATGCCTTGTAGACTCAGATACACTCCAACAAACCCATCTCTTATATTCACATGCGCTTATTGTTGTTGCCTTTCTCCGCAGGGATTCCTCTGCAAGACGAATATGTTCCTCCCAATGAAAGTAACAATGGGGACATAGAAAACGCAGTTAAATGTCTAGACGAGTTTAAAGAATCCAAACATTTTGGACCTATTCGTCGAATAATCTATGCTTTATTTGGTTTGTACACCTCCTATCTATCTATTTATCTAGTCTTTCTGAAATTGATTATCCTACAAACCAAAACAATTTATAAAGTACTTATTTGTTAAAACACAGGTGCTTTGAACCAAATGATCTGGCGTGTCCTCATGCTGCTAGGTAATTGGCATTGAACAATTCTCTTAATTAAATGGAGTATCTTGAAGGAATTCTTTATCTTGTTTCATTGACTTGCGTTGTTCAATTGCAGTCCTAGACATCAAAAACATTCGCGATATAAAGTTGACACATATACAAACCCTTCAAATTGTTAGAATATTGTGTCATGGTAATAAAGTTACGTGGAATCGTAAAGAGGCCCTTCAAACTTTCGATTTCCCAATTCTTGAAGCTGCAGAACTTGGGATTTGCGAGATTGTCAATGAAATTTTGAATGCTTATTTCTATGCTTTTGCCTACCGCTACGGACATAATGGTCCCGGTCTACTTCATATGGCAATTTTACATCGCCAAGAAAAGATTTTTAAAATTTTAAAAGAAAGGAATGTGCGTCAACCAACCTGGAAAGCGGCCAACACCGGTGGAAAAACTGACAACCTTTTGCATTTGGCTGGACAGTTGGCAGCTTCAAGTCAAATCTCTAGTGCAGCATTGCAAATGCAGAGAGAGCTACAATGGTTCAAGGTGAATATACAACCTGCAAAAAAGAAAAAAAGAAAATTATACAACTTATTTTATCATCTTAACAATTACTTCAAATGATTATTTTATTGGAATCTTATTCTTGCCTCTACATGCCTTGATCTTACATCAAACTACGGTACTTTCATTTCTCATATAGGATTATAAATTTATAATTGAATGTGGAAGAGATTTGGAAATCTGGCCTATATATGATTTTTTATTCTAATTCTAAAGTTTCCTTTATTTTTTTCTTGCCTCATTACTAATTTTTTTATAACATTTAGTTCTTCTATAATATTAGAGATTTTTTGTTTGTGAATCAAATTTATTACTGTTCATGCTTACGCTAGCTAAGGTTTTATCTTTAGGCTGTGGAAAGTTATGTCCATCCATCCCTTCAAGAGCAACGAAATGAGAATAATAAAACTCCTAGAGAAGTCTTTACAGAAGAACACAAGGAATTGGTTAAACAAGGTGAACAATGGATGAAGGGAACTGCTGCATCATGTAGTGTTGTAGCCGCATTGATAATAACTGTAGTTTTTACAGCAGCTTTCACCGTACTAGGTGGCAACAACAATAACGAGATACCCAATTTCTTGCATGATATAGCTTTCATAGTCTTTGTCATATCAGATCCGCTTGCACTCTTTTCTTCTACGGCTTCAGTGTTGATGTTCTTGGCAATCCTCACTTCACGTTATTCAGAGGACGACTTTTTGGTGTCATTGCCAAATAAGTTAGTCATTGGCCTTATCACTCTATTTTTTTCTATTGCAAGCATGATGGTAGCATTTGGTGCAACCCTTTACACGTTTCTTTCTCATTCATGGAATTGGACTGTCATTCCAATTTCGCTACTTGGATGCCTCCCAGTGACCTTATTTGTCATGTTGCAATTTCCTCTCTTGGTTGAAATTTTCTTGTCCACTTATAGACCAAGCATTTGACATAACCCCAAATAAATAATTCAGGATGTCACTCTGGCAATAGCTGCCGCAGCAGATCTTTCTTTAGTGAATAAACTTGTATGAGATGTTAATTTCATGTCCTATAGTGTGGTAGAGTCATTTACTTTTCTACCGTTTAATGTGAGTTGATTATTTCAAGGTTGAGTCATCTTATTATTATTATTTTATTTCCTTGTAAACAGTTTATGTATTGATCATTCTACTATTTAATATAATACTGCCTTAGGTCTCCACATTATAATATTAATTTGACTTTGAAAATGCCCTAACTTCATCGGCTTATGGCCCAAAGGTGTTGGGCAGACCACAGCCCACCACAGCCCACTTACATAAATAAAATGGTTAATTTAGCTCAACACCAAGGCCCATTTGATCTAAATTATCTAAAAATATAAATAACTATAATGGGTTAATACTTGGAAATTTCTCTTTCATTTACAAATAAAGAAGAAAATCCAAATAAAAATAGAAGTTAGATGGTCTCTTGGTTACTAATTGCATTAAATTATGGTAATTTATTTAATAAACAAAGGCAACCCAAAATTAATTAATAATCATTCTAAGTAAAATAGTAAATGCCATTTTACAATCAACCAGCCAATTAACTTATAAACTAACTCAACGGATCTCATGTAACAAATTTAGAATCACATTGTGAAAGTAGCAAAGAAAATAAAGAAGCTTATAAAATAGGGCTTAATTATGTTACCCTCTTTTACTATATAGTCTCATACACAATAGAAAGAGCTTTTAATAGAATTTAAATAAGATATGGTATATTGTAGTTTGTTCACAATTAAGGCCCCAAGGCCGGAGCTGGGCTTTAAAATCCTTTTTAAAAATAATTTATTTTTAATCTAATCCTTGAAAACATTATCTAGTATTATATTATCTGAATGACTACAACTTTCTATCAACGTGTATTATTATATACATACATTGAAACTATGCTCTTTGTTTCACTTTCAAATTGAACCATTTTTATTCATTAATAAATTAAAAATAAATAAAGGGCAAAACTGTCATCAAAGTATATATATTATGAATTATTGGTGGTGGTGTCATGAGTTGAAATAGATTTATTATAAGGTAAGACCAAATCAATAGGCCCCATAAATAATTTCACGTGATTAGGTGGGTTTGTCCAAAGCAATGGGAACTACTCACTCCTTTGTATTTTACTCATAATTTCACTAAAAATTAAATGAGGTTAGAGGCCAATATCATATATTAATTTAACAATTGCTTGTTTTTCAACTCCCTTCATTGTCAAAAATTAGACTCCATAATTGCAAAAATTCAATATTTTTTTGTCCTGAATAAAAGCTTTTCTAGGAAGATTTAAGAAGAAAAATTTGAATTCATATTGGTTGTGGCTTGAGCACGGGAATTAAATTATGTAATATATGAACTCTTGTTGTTTCTCGAGTGGTTCAATAATGTAAACTGAGAATTAATCGTAACTCTGAATCCTATTTTAAGAGATCCGATTGATCATTCTAAATCAAATAATTTAGAATGTTAAAGCAAAAAAGTTTGCTTTGATTGTTAAGATTATAAGGTGAATGAAAGAATGACGTTCTCAAACTAACACTCATATTTTTTTTGTAATATAGATGTTAAAGAAAAAAATTTCATACATGACGTGAATGTATTGATTTGTTGTATCGGTTACACAATATTTTTTATTTTTCCATATAATGTATAAAACTTGAAACACAAAAACATATTAAATAGTGCATTGAATAATAACGGACAACATTGTCATAAAATATATAACACTAAACATGAAACTTGTAACAAATTATATAACTAAGTCTAACACTATTGTTAGGTAGACCAATTTATACTATGATTCATTGAACAAACTATATTATATATCACAAAAAATGTGACAAAAAGTAGAGATGGAATTTATGAGAGTAATTTCAAGTGCTGGTATGTTATAAATGAAGTTTTTATTTCATTTATCGATTTTTGTTTTCAGGTTTTAATGAATTGATCAATTGACGGATAGAATTTTTAACTCCATGCTGTTAATTTGGGTTTAGAAAAGGCCTAATTTCATGGGCTTTTGGCTCAATATTGTTGGGCCAATTACAGCCGATTTGCATAAATAAAGTGGTTAACTTAGCCCAAGACCAAGGCCCATTTGATATAAATTATAAAAACAAGTGATAATTTTAATAAGAAATATATTTGTTAGTACTTTAAAAATTTAGATTTCATTTACAATTACAAAGGAGAGAAAAATTCCAAATAAAAATGGAAATTAGATGGTATATTACTCTACTTAATTGATGTTAATCAAATTAATAAGCTTATAAAATAGGGCTTAATTAATTTACCCTCTTTTATTATATAGTCTCAAAATAATTTCAATCTCATATTTAGAATTGTCTATGCACTTATCTAGAACTTGAATATGATCTATATTATCACTATAAATTATGGGTGACTCTTGAAATAATCATATTTGAGTTGTACTTTCACTTAAATGGACCGAATTATCCCATTTGGACATTATATTCATCATTAAGTAGAAATTATCGACATATTCAATTATATGGTTGTCTAGTACGACATCGATTGTGTCAAACACTCATCTAGTACATCTAGTGTGCTCAGTGCTATTTCTTGTATGCATTTTTCTATCAACTTTTGTGGGTTTTTGCAACCAGAAGCTTTTTAAAAATATGGGTTTGTTGCCATGCATTAATACATGGGTGGATTTGTTTTGTTTTGTTTTGTTTTTTCAAGGCGTTGATACTTGATAAGAATAAAATAGTTTTGTCAATAACGGTTGGTTTACTCTATTTTATGTCACAAAATTGTTATATCCGTAAAATTACTTTTGACCCTTTGACTCAACGTGTGTTGGTAATTCTTTGAACAAGTTAGTTAATAATCAAGTGAGAATAAATTTGATTTTTACTGATCTATTTTTTTTTTTTTTATAAATTTTTAAACAAAACCCTAAATTGGTGTTTTACGTTGTTTTGACATCAAATAAATATCATTTTCAACTAAGGTCTTGGTTAGTATCTTATTGGCTTATAAAAATATGGGTTCATATCCTTCCTGTCCCTTGAGGTTTGAGATTCAGTTTCTCACACCTCCAGAGGTGTGAGAAATTATCTTTCACCTCCCTTCACGTTTCAAAACTTGTCACTTACCTCCTTAAAAAGCAAATTTGTTAACATATTTTATTAAAAATATTAAAGACATAAAATGACTTTATATTACGCATGTAGATATTATTTTGAAAAACTAAAATTATATTGATTGTTAAGATAGACAATAAAGGAAATAAATGTTAATACATGACGTGGATATATTTATTTATTGTATTGATTACACAATATTTTTTATTTTTACATAATAATTTACAAAATTTGTAACACAAAATGCATTAAAAAGTGCATATTTGATTCATTGAATAAATTATATTATATATCAACAAAAAAAAAAAAAAAAATTGTTACAAATTGAGATGGAAATTTATGAGAGTAATTTCAAGTACTAGAACTGCAATTTTGTAAGACATAAATTAAGTTAATAAGAGCAAGATCTTCTTCTTTGTTATAAATGAAGTTGTTGGAGAAATTAATGAAGTTTTATTTTATTTATTTATTTTTGTTTTCAGGTTTAAAAGAGTTGATTATAGAGGAATACTAGGATCGCTCTATCACTCACCATTTAACATGTGTACAAAAAATAAAGGAAATAAAAAAGTGAATATTTATTGCTCTATCTTTATTTGTCATTTGTACAAGTGTCAAATGCTGAATGAGAGAGTGACAAAGTGAGCGTTCTAGCAATCGGTTTTCTAATATTATATACACATAAATTTTCAGTCTGGACATCCTAACATAATTTTATGAAGACTATGCATGTGTACCGTTGAATTTGAGCGGTAAAATACGATTTCAATACAATAAGTTGACTTCAACGGGATTTAAGCATGATCCTGGCAAAATAAATATCAGGATGAGTCTGGGGATGAGTCTGTCTGGGTAATCAAAAAATCTTGTCTTTTATTGAACCAGGTATAGAACACTTTTCTTTAATTGCAACATCCCAATAAGAAATCTTGTCTTCTATCTCATAGACAATTGCAGCCAAGGACAACAACCAGTTTATTCCATCAACATTCAAATGTAACAACGAAAATTATGCTAAAACAATCTGAAGAAAAGAAAGACATCCTATAAAAAGATGTTTCAATAGGCTGCCCAGGTAGATTCCATTGGTTTAGACGTCTCTATAGATGATATGGAAATGGTTGAAGTTGAGTCGAACCAGCCCAACTTTTCCAAGAAATCTTTAATTAGCTCTCCAGCCAGATACGACACACAAGATACCACAACCCCTGTGCTTAAGTAGTATAGTATTGTTTTGATATAAGATTTTGGGGGTGACTTAGTAACATGACACTTGGCAATAACAAGTAGAATAATGCATATAAGAGATACACCCAGAACAACTGCTAATTTCAGGTCCTTATTGTCACTTTCACGAAATGAGAAGCCATAGATTACAGGTGGCAGCAACCCAAAAAAGAGGAATGATATGACTGCTAAGCTTGCCTGAAGTGGGAAGTTTCCTCTTCGTCCAAGTAGTTTTTGATATTGACCTTCGTCTTCATACCATTGATATCGCTCATTTTTCAATTCTCTAAGCTGTATATAAATTAAACCCCACTGTAAGTTCCATATTTAGACATATATGAGGGCTTAAAACATTGATCAAAACTATGACATATGACAACAAATGATCATATAGCTTGAAGGGTTCAAGTTCTACGTTTAGCAAAATAATCAAAATCCAGAAATGATATTTAGCCACTGGATGGAAAAAATAGTAAACCAACGAGGTCATGGATATAACTCACATTGTGACAGAAGATTAAAAGTCCACCTATCAAATTTACCAGTCCCAAAACCAAAATGCTCACTGCAATAACCCAAGATCAATATAATTAATAAGTTTAGTAAAAAATTAACACATGATTTAAGATAAAATCAATTGCATTAATCTAATAAAATGTGTTGGAAGAAAACACTCACATGTGGTCGCTCCGGCACCTGCTGCAGAAGACACTACCCCTAAACTTGTAATTGACTCCACTAAACCACCATACACAATACTCTTCAAAAAATCCCATTCATGGACCTCCTGGTGAATGACAAATTCAGACGCTTCTCCACAACAATCAGCTGACACTAGGATTCCACAATCCCCGTCCTCTCCCGATAGGCTTCCACTACTAGAAGATTTGGGAGCTGACATAGGATTAAAATGAAATTAAATGACATAATACTCTTATAAAGCTAAAATAATCTATAGCCTTTCTAAACTAACACTTTAGTTCCTAAAAAATAACGGATTAAAGAATTGTTAGCTGACCTATGATTAAAACATTGAAACGACATCATATAAAGACCCTTAAAAAGAGCTAAATATAATTGCATTCCACGTTGTGAAACAGACCAAAACAGTTTCTTATCAATACACATAACATTTTAAGACAAATAATTAATAATATGAAACTGAAAAAAATAAAATTGGTACACGATGCCCATCGCTCTTGCAGTACGCTCACCACCAAAACTCATGGATATATGGAAACTAGAAAATTAAAAACTAATTAAAAACAGGTGGTCATAAAAGATAAAAATTTGTTAGTTTTTGATAAATTTTTTTTTTTTTTTTTTTTTTTGACTAAAGATATAGACAGATCATATATATTTAAGCGTATGCGTGCATGTGCGAATTTTTTATAGGCATTTGAACTGTGTGTGTGCGTTTGGTAGGCATATGAATGCATCTAGGTATCTATCATCCATTTCAGGTGCAGTACTTGAATAAGAATGTGGCGCCTCTTCACCATCCATTGCAGTTGATTTACAGTGTCCACCAACTATCTGCTTCTGATTTCCGATTTAAATCAGGTGTAGTTTGCTTCTCTATTACCTTCTCAGCGTCAAATTCGGTCGTTTCAGGGATATTGTCTTCAATATTTAAGTGAACATCTCATTTGTATCTAATCCACTAGTATTAATTTGACGAAGTCAAAGAGGCTCAAAATTTGTTGTATTTTCTATTTCGACGTCCCTTGTACTATAGCTGATAGGCTTTCATCCTCGTCTTTATAGTTTATCCCATCAGGAATAGGGCCTGAAATACACGCAGTACTTGAGCAAACAAATACATTGACCTTGAAATGATTATTCAGTAGAACAAAGTTTGTAAAAGAATAAAATAAAGAAATTAAGGCAAATGCCTCACAGGATTGAATGTTTAAACTATATCTATATATATTTCGTGGTTAAGCAGGTAAAGTAATTGTTATACAGCAAATACATGATTATTATGTTACGGTACCTGCAAAAATAACATTATTTACACCCCTCCTCTTATGGTTGAATGACAAGCTTTTTAGTCACTGGAATTTACTAAATCCAAGGAGTTTGTGTTCAAGTCGCGAGAAAGTTAATTATTGGGTTTACCCAAAATAATATTATATATATAAGGAGAAAAAAAAAAACTTTGATATCATGATGGAAGTTAAAATCTGAAATCTCAGTAACATTGTGTAGAATGAAGCGAATTATGTAGGTTACTAAAGACTGGAACTAAGGAAAAGTAATACAAGAAAGGAAATCCTTTATGTAGACAAAAATACTGCTGAGGAAATATACACTTATAAATAATGATACGAGGTAACAGGTAACGTTCATTATATATGTAATGATAATAATATATAACTAAATCGCTTGCATATATTTGGCGTTTGTCAAACTAAGTACTCTATTATTTCTATAACGTATTACCTTCTGGAAACTTAGCAGCAGCTTCGTCAAGCTCTTCAAAATTTGATTTTGCTTTCTCTGCTTCTTAATGCCCGTTGTAAGCAGGAATAAGAATGGGCAAAGCGGTAAGAGTTGCAGGTGAGACTTACGTTTTTTTATACAACTGAACTCCAGTCCATGAATGTGAACATGGCACAATCAACGCTGACTATCGGAGATTAATATTAATTTTCTGAAATCTAACGTTCCTGAATTAAGTTCACACTTCATTAATATTCACATGCACCCACCATACATTATATATTGGAATCAATCAATATTTTATAACTTTATATTATTTATTTAATTGGCACATGTATAATGACTGATTTTTAATTATTTTATGGGGTAATTTTGATCAAAATTATAATTTTATTGGTAAAAGTCATATTTATTATTATTTTTATTTTTTATTAGTTGTCATTAGTTAATCATATAACTTCTCATTAATTTGGGTCAATTTTAACTTTTTCCACATGTGTATCGCAATATGTGGATAGCAAGTGTCAACGTTTCACATGCATCAACACGTTCTTTTATGTAAATATATTTTCAATAAAGTTTGGCTCGCACCTTAATCTTATAATTTTTTTTTTTTTTTTCACAATTTTGATATAATAGCTCACAATTGGGTTGATATAACCCATTGTTAGGTAGGTGAGATCCATTGCGAGCTGATCAATTATAAACTGTCACATGGAGATTATAAAAAAACGTTTGTAAGGTTGGGTTGTAAGCATAATATTCCTCATATCTTTTAGTATAGAGTATTTTGAAAAAAAAAAAATAAACACTTGAAATCTCTTTTGATAACATGTTCTCGTGAGATACTCAATTCAAGAATTAAGAAGTAAAAGAATATTAAGTAATGTTACACTTACAAAGATATCCATACAAAGTGATATGTCAAAAAATAAATGAGATAGTGAATTTAATGAGCTTGATTTTTTATTTCACTCCTTCATTTAATTTTTATCACCTCATTTATTATAAAAATCTTTATAAGTATAGTATTATTGAAGAATATTATAACCTACCCTTTATCCCAACTCCTTATCTTGTGATTGTGGTAGATGAATGAAATAATAACTTTGATCATATAAAAAAGTTCTAAAATAGAATAATAAATTTTATCTTATAAGAAAGTATTTTTGCGAAACTAAAGACAACGTGTTCTTTTTCTATTTTGTGTTATTTCTTTTTTAAATTTATATTTAAACAGGTTTTTCTACTTTTTTTCTTTTTCCAATTTTACATTTTCTTAACTTTTTTGGATTTAAAATTTTTTATATTATATAATTCAAACTATTGATGTAAGAATTACACCAACTAAAGTGATCTGACCTTAACGGAATCAGAACGGATGTGTGCGTATTTAAAATTAATCAGCAATGCAATGTGTGTAAATGCAGGAAATGTAAAGAACACAAATCGGTTTTTAAAGTGGTTTAACAAGTTATAATCTTGAGCCTACGTCCACTTTATTTCTTTTGCTTTGAAAGCTTACAAGACAATAATCTATGCCTAGAACAATTTTGCGACATGCTAAAAAAAAGCACTTCAATGTGGGATAATCTCTTCAATTGAACAATGCATACATTACTTATTTTTTCCGAATCCACCAATCCTAAATTGAATATTTTTTTATGACTCATCCAGGATATAGATATATTATACTAATGCATAATTTTTAGACATGTGACAGAACGATTTTCAATCGCTTCTTTATATTATGTTGATGCTCGATTTTACACCAACGAATTTTTACGTGTATAATATCAATTGACTGTTCGATGCACGTGAAATAAATGCAAGAAAAGTAAAATAGCTGTAGGGGAGTTTTTAAGTGGTTCGGACGCTAATAGCATTCCTACGTCCTGATTTGTATTGATATAGTGGGTGTCAGGTCGCGTCGCGAGCTGACTTACATCAGACGAAAAGTCAAAGAAAAAGTTACAAGATAGAGATTTTTGTTTTGTCTTCTTTTTTATGTAAATGCCGAATCCCCTTAATGAAGGGGTCTCCCCTATTTTATACTGAATCGAGCGGTATAATCATCACTAAATCCGTGGTTTGGTATAATTGTCAGTACATAATCTGGCTTTATGTCCCATTTTCCTTTTTCCAAGCTGCACATCGCACGACTTGTTGCAGGAGATGGACCGTGTGGGCTCCACATCACTTGGCAGGTCTGACGTGTGCGTGCTGCTCTCTGACGGGAGCAGGTCGCCCTCACGTGACTTTCCCACGTCAGCCCTTTATTTCCTGGGCACAACAGAAGCCCCCTAGTTTTTAAGGTTCGAAGGTCGACCTTGGAAACTAGTCGCGTCGGCATTTTTACTCGCTCCGACCCGAATGGGATGAGCTCGGTACAGAACCCTGGCGAGCACGATTTTGCGCCGCTCTGCTGGAGCGACCTGCCAATATTCACTTTAGCCCCTGGATCTGATGGACGCTTCTGTACGTATCAATGAACTTGGTTTTATGCTGTCAGGCGATCTGCGCGCGTTAAAGCCTTTGTCAGGCACAAATGCCTCGGTGTGCTGAGTTGGCACCGTTTGACAGCGTTAGTGGCGCAGCGTAACCGAAACGACGACCATTATCCGGTCATTTATGCGACTGTGGCGCATTTAATGCGGAGAGAGAGAGTGGGCTGTCGTTTCAGTTCCAAGGGGTGGTAACCGTCGATTCGCAACCCTCATATAAAAACTCACTTTTCTGATGAAGCCACCGAAATTTCTTTCGCTTCAAGTGGAAACCTTCGCTCGCCAGGAACAACTTTCTCCCGATCGGCGTTTTTCAGGCAATCGAACGAATTTCGGCCCCAGCTTCGCGTCTCAGAGAGGGTTTTTCCTTTACATATATTTCTTCTCTCTTTTTTTTTTTTGGTGGAACAGTCGTTGGGTCTCTCGGCTTTTCACGCGAGACACACGCCGTCCTTGGATTCGAGTCTGGATGGCGGCTCGGTCGTTGATAGATTTTTAGGCGTCCTATCATTACTCGGACGACACAAAGGCTCTAATGACCGTGTCTGTCGATGTTGCAGACTGGAATGGAACCGCCCACATACCCGAGGAAGGAGCCAGCTCGTCCTCGCGGGAAGTCCCCAGGACGCAGCCCTCATGTTACTCGGTTCTTACTTCCGAGGAGTTTGATAGAATAAGACGCAGTACGTATTCTCGCGCAGAGGTGTTCCTCGACCATACCAGATCGTCGCGGCGCCCAGACACTACCCCTCGCCGCGATCTCAGAGGAGATCTTCAAGGGTGGAGGGATATCCCCTTCCATCCTTTCATCAGGTCGGTCCTGGATCATTTCGGGATCCACCATGCAATTGACCCCAACGCGTATGTCTCGCGTGTTGCGATGTACATCGCGTGTTGCGAGAGCGGCTTGGGAGAGCCAACGGCGGTCGCTTGTGTCGCCTACCATCTTAAGAGATAGGACAAGGACTCGTACTACCTATCTCGGCGACCGACCATTGCCGCGGGATACATAGCTACCCCACAATGCGGGAGCCTATGAGTCTAAGTTCTTCTTTTTCATGTACAACGGCTATTGCTTTTTCAGAT
Source organism: Pistacia vera (assembly GCF_008641045.1). NCBI lineage: Eukaryota > Viridiplantae > Streptophyta > Magnoliopsida > Sapindales > Anacardiaceae > Pistacia > Pistacia vera. Next base: position 797,860 of record NW_022196100.1, on the reverse strand, counting down.
CCAAGTAGGTTTTCTTATGAGTTCATTATCTGCTCGCCCGATCTGTAGTTAACGACCTGCTTTGTTCTGCAGTTAATGAACGACCGAGCAATCGCTACTCGCTGACCCGGACAGCTTGTATCTTTCGGAGTACTGGACGAGGATTCGCGACGCGAGGAAGCTGTGACCACCGCGAACTTGCGAAAGTACGTTTTTTTTTCAGCGACCGGGCGTCTTTAGAACCTCAAGAAGGTAAGTCACACTTAGTCCCCTTCTGGTCGCGAATTGGTTTCAATTTCTAACGCCTTGATGCAGAACGATGCCCCCAAAGGAATCCGGCAGTCCCGCCGAGCACCGTTTGTCTTTCCTCGATCGAGGATCGAGAGGGGCTGACGCTGCTCGTGCGTCCCGCACAGCCGTGCGAACAGTCCCAGCTTCCCAGCCCCGCCCTGCTGCGCAAGGGGCAACCAGGTCGACAGCCGCTCAGCACCGACTACTCCCCCAACGGAAGGCTCCGGCCCAGAAGTCAAGGAAGAGAAAGCAAATTCAGCCTACGAGTCGGACCGAATCAGAGGAAGAGCCTCTTAGGTCGCGTCAGGGGTCCCGGAGGTCGGTAAGAACCTGTGGGCGAGGCAGGTGCAACGGACGCCACCTGTTCTAGATTCGTTGGGGAGTCTGCCCGAGTACCTGCAGCCGATCTTTTATGGCCTGCTCGATTGCGAGCTATCGGAGTCATACAATGAATTTGCAGATACGGGCGACGACCTGCTGGCTACGTCGTTTTCAGCATCTGAGCAAGGTAAATTAACCGTACTTGGAAATTCAATCCGATTTGTTTCTAAACCAACTTGCTCGCAGGGATTGCTTGCGATAGGATGTCCATGGAGAAGACGCGTCTGGGGACGCAAAGGACTAGCGACCTGGAAAGGAGTTCGCAAGCTTAGTAGAGCTTGCGTCCGTCGAAGCTGAAAGAGCACAAGCGTTCGAAGCGGCGGACAGGTATCTGCACCAAAAGGATGCCGCCCTGCATCAGTGGATTTCCAGAAGGCTGAGCTCGACCGAGCGTGCGAGGAGATTAAAGCTTCAAGACGTCCGCCCCGTCTCACCAAGGAGTTCAACGAAAAGGATCAAGAACTGCGGCGACTTTCGAACGGGCTCAGCGAGCTGAGAAGCTATATGGGCGAACAGAAAGGCTGCCCTTGAGGCCGAACTTCAGGAGAGTCGGAGAGGATCGCTGCCTACTGCGGAAATGCAGAATCAATCTGAGGTTGAGGAGAAGGCCGCGGACTGGGCGATCGGGTCCATCTACACCCTTTGTGCAAAGAACCCTGATTTGGACTTCTCCGACCTCTCGGATCTCTGCAACGACCCTTGCGGATATTGCCGAGGAGACCAGGCTGCCCGGCCGCCCAGGAACCCGACCAGGGCCCGACCAGGCGGTGGCTCCGGCTCGAAGATCTTCCCGACCAGCCTTAGTGTTTAGAGAGTCGCTCCCTTGTACCCGAGTCTTAAACTTTGTATATGACTTTCTTTGCAATTGAATTTTACTTTATAATATGCACTATTTACAGTTGTGGTTCACATGAGTGATTACATATAAATTTGACATGCGAACGAAACACATTCGAACTGTTTTAAGTAAACAAAGTAACGCTTGAAAAAGAAATTGTCAAAAACTGAGCTGAGTTTGGGATTCTGATAGTATGGCCGAAGTGCTGCTCGTTCCAAGCTCGGGTACCTTGGAGCCGTTCAATCTCTTGAGATGGTAGCTCCCTGGTCTGATCACTTTGTCGATCCGTATGGACCTCCCCAGTTAGGCCCTAGTACCCCCGCACTTGGCTCTTTGGCCCCAAGGAGAACTTCCTTTAGCACCAGTCTCCGACCTGGAAGTCTCTTCGCCTGACCTCGGTCAAAGAACCTTTTTGCTCGCTGCTGGTAGGCTGCATCCTTAGCGAAGCCTTGCTGCACGTTCTTCAATTAATCCAAACTTGCTCTCAGAAGTGCTTCGTTGTCGTCCTCGTTGTACAGGTCCCTCCGAAGAGAACCGTCCCGACCTCGACAGGGACTGGCTTCACAGCCATAGGCTAATGAAAACGTTTCCGAGGTGGAGGTCCTTGGAGTTGTCCTGTATGCCCATAAAACTTCGGGGAGGTCGTCAGCCCAATTTCCCTTGGCTGCCCCGAGCTTGGCCTTCAGAGTGGTGCATGATGGTCTTGTTGACTGCTTCAACTTGGCCATTCGCTTGCGGCCTAGCCTGAGGCAAATTTCTTTGGATGCCCAGCTCGTTGCAGAACTCTGTTGAACTCCTCATTATCGAATTGCTTTCCATTATCTGAGATAAGGTGTGAGGAATTCCGTAGCGGCACACTATGTTCTTGAAAACGAAGTCTTTTAACTTCCTGGTCGTGATCGTGGCCAGTGGCTCGCTTCGACCCATTTGTAAGTAATCCACCGCGCCCCGGCGTACTTGACCCCTCCCTTTCCAACTGGCATGGGCCGATAAGGTCGTCCCCCACATGGAAAACGGCCAGGGGCTTGACATAGTACTACTCGTAAGGGTGCTCGCGGAATGTTTCGCGAACCGCTGGCATTTGTCGCACTTCTTGACGAAGTTGTGCGCATCTTCTTGGATTTGGGGCCAATAATATCCCTGACGAACATCTTGTTTGCGAGAGATCGAGCTGCCGTGTGTTTGCCACAGATCCCTTCATGATTTCCCGCATGATGTAGTCTGCTTCTTCAATGGTTACACATCGGAGGAGAGGGGCACTGAATCCTCTCCTGTATAGCTGATCCCCGATGAGTGTGAAGCGAGCAGACCTTACTCGTAGGACCCTCGCCTTGACCTTGTCGTTAGGCAAGGTCCCGTCCTTGATGTATTGTATAATGGGAGTCATCCAGGAATCTGACTGAACCTCGTTCATGGCCTGTTGGTCGAGCTGATGACGGACGTCGACAAAACAAACAGAATGCTATCCGGGCCTCGGATTCTAATGATGAGCTATCTTCGCCAAGGCGTCCGCTATAGAGTTGCTCTCCCGGGGATCTGAGCGATTTTAAAGTGTCTAACACCCCAAAGGCCTTAGCTTTTTCCAAGTACGGACCATGTTCCCTTCTTTGGCTTGGTACTCTCCTAGATTTTGGTTAGCCGCCAGCATGGAGTCGCTGTAGATACTGATCGTGGTTCACCCCATTTCTTTCGCAAGTCGCAACCCGGCGAGCAGGGCTTCGTATTCGGACTCATTGTTGGTCGCCTTAAACCCGAATCGAGATTTCCATGAACTCGAGCCCCCTCGGGCTCACCAGGAGGAGACCCGCACCGGCTCTTTTCCTGTTTGATGACCCGTCACGTAGAGGTTCCAGGTCGTAGTTCTTGAATAGTTTCTTGCCCGACTTCGCTGGACTGCTGCTCGCTTGGGAGATAGGAGAACTCCGAGATGAAGTCTGCAACACCTGCCCTTTGATGGTCGACCTGGGCATATACTTTAGGTCGAACTGGCTCAGCTCCATGGCCCATTTGAGCAACTTCCCTGAAGCCTCTGGCTTCTGGAGGACCTGCCTGGGGGGTAACTCGTCATTACATTGATCGTATGGGCATGGAAGTAAGTCGTAGCTTTCTGGACGCGTCAAAAGGGCGAAAGCTAATCGCTCCATTTCCGGATACCGCATCTCGGCATCCGATAGACTTTACTTGCATAATAAACTAGCCACTGAGCTTTTCCCTCTTCCCGTATTAAAGCTGCACTGACCGCGAACTGAGACACGGACAGGAAACGAGCAGGATTTCCTGTGGAAGAGGTTTAGAGAAAGACCTTCCCTAGATGCTCTTTTATACTCTGGAATGCCGCTCGCATCGGACGTCCATTCGAATTTCTTATTGGCCTTCAGAACGTTGAAGAATGTAAACAGCGTCGGTTAGCCTTGATATGAAGCGACTGAGTGCCGCTATTCGCCCTTTTCAACTCATGCCCTTCTTTTTGCTGGTCGGGCCTCCATATCGAACAGAGCTTGAATCTTTTCGGGTTCACTTCTATGCCCCGCTGGTTGACCATATACCCACGAATTTTCCGGACGATACCCCGAATGAACATTTGAGAGGGTTCAGCTTCATTCTGTAGAGTCGGAGTATGTCAAACATTTCTGCAGGGTGCTTAATATGTTCTGAGGCGACCTGCGACTTAACCACTGTCGTCTACATAGACCTCCATTGTCCTCCCGACTGGTCGGAGAACATTCGGTTGACCAACCTCTGATAGGTCGCACCCCATTCTTGAGCCGAAGGGCATTACCTTGTAGCAGTATAGCCCCCTATCCGTGATGGGTCTTATGCTCCTCATCTGTCTTATGCATCGGATTTGATTGTATCCCGAGTATGCTCCATGAAGCTTAACAGCTCGTGCCCGAGTGGCGTCCACGAGCTGGTCAATTCTTGGCAGGGGGAAACTGTCTTTCGGGCAAGCTTTTTCAGGTCACTGAAGTCTACGCAGGTTCGCCACCTACCGTTCGGCTTCTTTACCAGGACCGGATTGGCGACCCAGGTCGGTAGGAGCTTCGCGAATAGATCCATTTCGGAGAAGGTTCTCCACTTCGATTTTAACGCGGCGTACCGCTCTGGATCCATCGCCCTTCTCTTTGGCGCACCGGCTTAGCTTCACTGCTGACGTTCAGGGAATGGCAGATAACGTCCGGGCTGATCCCGACCATGTCAGCGTGCGACCAGGCGAACACATCAATGTTCTCCTTCAAGAAGTTCACCAGCTCGGAAGCGAGCTGGGGATCGAGACAGCTCCCGATCTTAGCATTCGGCTCGGCTCTTTCGGATCAACGATACTTCAGCCAGATCCTCAACCGGGCCGCTCGGGGAGATTTCCTAATTCGTGGATCTATATTATCCTCTGCCGACCGGCTGTGGCTCGATCCGGCTGATCGTCATGGCCTGACGGCGCGCACCGCGAAATGCCCTTCCCCTTGTCGGCCATTTGGACCGCTTTTATATAGCATTCGCGTGAGCACTTTGCGACCCGCTTACCTCCCCGATCCCCGATGGGTGGGGAACTTCATCTTGAGATGATAGATGGAAGTAACTGCCTTAAAGGTTCTCAGTAGGTCGCCCTAGATACCATTGAAGGCCGATGGGCAGTCTACGACCAGGAACTCTGTAACCCTATCACCTCGTCGTAGTCGCCGAGCGTGACTGGAGCTGGATTGTTCCGTGGGATTAGGTGATCCCCTGTAAACCGTATAGAGGCATCGAAGCTGGCTTCAGGTCGGCCTCGACCAGTGTCATTCTATCGAAAGCTGACTTGAACAGAATGTTCACAGCGCTCCCGTGTCCACAAGCATCCTGCAACATTATGACACCCAATCAGGGGTGATTACCAGAGCGTCCCGTGCGGATGAGTGCAAGCTGCCTCCTTCTCGCAGAAGGTGATTGGTTCTTCCTTCCTGGCTTTCTGAGGTCACTGCGATGTGCTCATGACACTGATCGGGTCATGATGCGCTTCCCGAGCATACCTGTCCTGCGCCCCCGCGTGTTTCCAGCGAGGTGCGGACCTCCGAAAATCAGGTTCACACTGCTTTACCCGCTGCGATCACGACGCTTGTTCTTTCACTCCCCTTGGTTTTCTTTTGGAGAGTCGTCAATGTACTCCTTGAGTGCCCCTTCTTGATAAGCTCTTCAATAGCCTGCTTTAGGGCTCGGCACTCATCAGTGTGATGCCCTTTATCCCGATGATATCGACAGTATTTCTTGCTGTTCCTGGCCTTGCAGGAGTTTTCATGGGTTCTGGTTCACCGAGCAGCGGGCTTCCTCGGACTTGTCGGATCCAGATATGGACACATTCAGTGGGGTGTATTGGGGCCCTGTCACGATCGTGACGGGGGACAGGAGCATAGGACTTTTTCTGCTCGTAGCGGGGTTCTTTCCTTTTCGCTGATCGTCATTGTCTCCTTTGCGATCAGCTCGCCTGTTATCTCCCCACCTGACATGCTGCTAAAGGTGCCGTGATCGCGACGGCGAAGTGCCGCCAATGAATTTTCTATTCGGAGATACTTTTCCGCCAGGTTGTAAAATCTGATGGGAAATATCGTCCTCAGCCTGCAGTTCCTTCCACAGGTCGGTTTGCGGCGAACTCCAGCTATTATAAGAGTTCGGATGGAATCTTCTGGGCGTGAGCCACCTTGTTGAGTTCCCTGTGAGCGGTCAACATAAGACAGCAGGGATTCGTCTCTTTCTTGCCTTATGTTGCTGAGGTAGCTTAAAGGCATTGAAAATTTCCGATTGCTTGGAAATGCCGCAGAACGTCGCGCTCATCTAGGCCACGAATTGATCGAACCCGTTGGGACGACCTTAACCACCGTTTGGCGTAGAAGTCAGCGTCACAGCCAAACATCGGCATTTCGCAAGGTCCGAAACCTGGTGGAGCTCCATCAGGCGTCGTTGAATCATACAAATGGTCCTGCGGATCATAGTTTCCATCAAACGGCCGCATGTCTGGCATTCTGACCCCGGGTGGAATGGGGCAGCTAGCACTTCAGGGGAAAATGGGGATGTAGAGACGACCTGTGTCTGCTCTTTTTGCTGCTCCCTTAACCTGTCCAGAGCCGCTGTAGCCTCCTCAATTTGCGGTAATGGAGCCAGTTGGGGGTTGTTTTCACCCGTGCGAGCCCTCCCTTCTCGGTTGCGGTTCAGAGCAGTCCGGAGATGATTCCTCCTCGCCTCGGCCGCATTTCCGGCCGCACTCGACACATCTGACTATGGGCATGTGAAGACGACGGGTTGTGAGGGCCACTTTCACGACCCTCGCGGTGGTACGAACCGCCCCGCGGTGTGATAACCTCCCCGTAACGATCGGGATTGCTCTGCTGGTGGTGATCGGAGACCACCATCCCAGCATTTTTGCTTGGGTTCGCTTGCATCGTGCAATGGGACAGCTCGGGGTCCACTCTCTCGCCAAGTCTCAGCTTTGCTGATACCCTGCTAGGGCACCCTTGGTATTCGCCGGCCCTTGGAACCCTAGGCTTATTTTTTGCCACTTGTTTACCCTTGCGTTTACGCGCTGCGTGCTCGCGGCACGGCTATCGCCCTTTGCCGCGCTTTCGCGCGACCTGCAGGCGTTTTTGGCTTTGTACGGCTCTGGCTATCGTGGATGACATGCCTTGGTCCAGACGGTCCAACCTCTGGTTGACTGTCTGGAGAGTATTATCAACCCTCTCCAGGTAACTCCTGATGGCAGGGTCCATTTGCGGGGCTGTGGGTTTCCCAGCAGCATTTTGTGAGATTAGAGGTATGTTGGAAGGGGTGTCCCTCTGGCCGGGGGACTCCTTCTGCATGCTGGTTCCCTTGCTCAGGTTCAATTGGCGGGCCATTGTAGCTGTAACCATTAGGTCAAACTCCTGATGAAGGTTAGACACTAAATCAGGCCCTCCTTCTAGCGCCAAACTGTTGATGCTCGATTTTACACCAATGAATTTTTACGTGTAATATATCAATTGACTGTTCGATGCACGTGAAAATAGAATGCAAGAAAGTAAAATAGCTGTAGAGGGAGTTTTTAAGTGGTTCGGACGCTAGATAGCAAGTCCTACGTCCACTGATTTGTATTGATATTAGTGGGTTGTCAGGTCGCGGTCGCGAGCTGACTTACATCAGACGAAAAAGTCAAAGAAAAAGTTTACAAGATAAGATTTCTGTTTTGTCTTCTTTTTTATGTAAAATGGCCGAATCCCCTTAATGAAGGGGTCTTCCCTATTTTATACTGAATCGAGGCTGTATATACATCACTAAATCCGTGGTTTGGTATATTGTCAGTACATAATCTGGCTTTAGTCCTATTTTCCTTTTTCCAGCTGACATCGCACGACTTGTTGCAGGAGAATGGACGCGTGTGGGCTCCACATCACTTGGCAGGTCTGACGTGTGCTGCTGCTCTGACGGGAGCAGGTCGCTCTTCACGTGACTTTTCCACGTCAGCCCTTTATTTCCTGCACAACAATTATTTAAATACTAATCATAACTTTTTCTTTTTAATATATTATTAAGTAATCATATTTAAATGTACTATGAACAATATTGTAACATGGTATGTTTAATAAAGCTTATACATACATTTATTGACTTAATTAAAGTATTCAAAACCTTACAAGTTAATCCTTTCTTATTTGTCAGCCAGTTGAGATGTCTTACTACAACGACAATGATTACATTTTTTTTTTTTTTCCAATCTGTCTTCCGTATTTAGTGGAGAGAAATAATTTAATAATTCATGATTTTTTTGTTGATTCTGTAATTTTTTTTTTTTTAATAAACTGTACAGGCCGAACGATATCTACCGTAATCACAAGTCACAACAACGATCTATACTTATATTTGCACAGTCAACGCTGACTGTCGGAGATTAATATTAATTTTCTGAAATCTAAATTTAAACCTACCGTCCGTGAATTAGTTCACACTTCAAAGTTTCACATGCACTAACCACGCATTATATTTACATATCTTAATTTGGGTCATGTCAACTTTTTGCACTTGTGTATCGGTACAAGTTTGCATGTAGCTGTCCCCGGAGAAGTCTTGATTTTCTGCAATTAAGAAATCTGGATTTTTTATTGCGTATGACCATGTGGTTGTATTTGTTAGAGATTATACCAGATTACTAATACAATCTGATTATCATGTTTAGTTATTAAGTAATATAGATTTCATAATCTTTTAATACTAATATTTTGTTATTATTGGTAATAATAGGAATCTGATTACCTCCATTTTCTTAGATATTTTAGGATTACTAGTAATTTCTTTTTTCTTACAATTTTATCTCTTATTATTAAAATTTTAGGACAATAATGCCCTTATTTTTAAATTAATTTACATCGATTTGGCTATTACATTTTTACCCTAATAATTAACTTTTTTTTGATAAAATTACCCTTGATTCATAACAATTGCAACCCATCCAAGCCACCACCCCTACCCACCTGCTACGCCGGCCATCGGCCACCACGCCTATCCTAAAACCCAAATAACTTTGTTTAATATTCTCAAAATAGATTTAGAGAATGAACGAAAATTGTTATACCCATTGTTTGAGTACAGTTCAGTATATTACTAACTGAGTTTTACAGAGAAAACAACTCTCTTTTATGAAGGAGAGAGAGTTGATACGGCATCGTTTTAGTGAAAGGGTATTTAAAGTTAATTTTATTTTGACCTCTTTTACTCGCTGGTCAACACTGAAGGAATTATGGAGGTAGGTTTTTCTATTGGCACCAATAGTTATATTTTTTGATCTTGTATCTTAGAGTGTAAACAGATCTGATGTTGAATTAATTTTGCATAGACTAATTCGTTCAACTGGTAAGTTGATCAGTACTATTTATTTTATATCTTCACAATGTTAACTTAGATATGAATGATCCAATTGTATACTTAATTTATTAATATTTCACTAATTATAATATATATCTTTACCTTGTCATCTTTCTTTAATCCAACCTATCATGTGATGTGAACCAACCATATACTTTATTAGTCTTTCTTTAATCAAGTCATAGTTAAGATTTGATTTAAGTGAACAAATTGTATTAAAAATCATTTAAATAAGCCTATTAATATGCTCGTTTGTCCTTTAAGCCATAAGATAAGTTTTCGTCTTTAAACACTTTCTTCGTAAGTCTTGAATCTTATATTTTGATTGTCATCGTATTTTCCTTTGGTAAAGTGGAAAGAAGTGAATATAGATGGATCTTGCCAACATTTCAGTAAGTTTGAGTAGCAGTAATCGGTCCAAAAAGAAACCACAAATTTGGAAAGAAAAGTGCGATGCAATCCAACTTGGAGTCAAAATCACTGAGGCGTGGAAGTTGATGCAATAAAGAAATTCCGGAATGCAAAAGGAATGCTTATAATTTGGGACAACGCAAGGTAATAAATAACTAATATTGTGATATGTTGTATGTATCTCATAATCTTTCAAATACTAATATTATATAACGATAGATACATAGATACATTGTAATTCTACCTCATACTTATCCCCATGTGTACTAATATATTGAAATTACCAGTGACGGAAAAAGTAGAAAAGGCAGTCATGTTCAACCATCCAAAAACTCAATTAGCAAAAAGGGAGACGAAACCACTCAACAGGCCAAGCTGTACCAGTGAAAAAATGAAATTTGCAAAGTCACAAAAGCGATGAATCAGTGATGAAAGGGAAAGGTAAGTTAAAAACTATATAGATAGTACTTTTACGTCAAATTTTTTCTCATGTGTACATATTTTGGAGTTAATATTGAACAGAAAGAGTAAGAAGGCAACATTTTCAATCATATTTCTCTCATGTGTATAATTTGGTTCTGATAGTGAATAGAAAAGTAAAGAGAGATCGTGTTCGACCATCCAAAAATTTAGTTACAAAAAGGAAGACGAAACGACTCAAACGAAGCAAGCTAGTCCTCATGGAAAAAGCAAATCTGGGAAAATCAAAAAAGTGCTGAATCAACACGGAAAGGAAAAGGTTATTCAAAACTATATAGGAATTACTTCTACTTCATACTTTTTATCATGTGTACTATAAATTTGGAATTTACAGTGAATAGAGAAAAAAAAGGCAACCATTTTCAGCCATCCAATAACTCAGTTTGCATAAAGGAACAGCCCACTCCAACGCACAAAAAAGGAAATGAATTAGTATTGAAAGGCGATCATGCTCATCCATCCAATAACCCAGTTAATCAACAAGGAGATGAAACCACACAATAAAACAAACCGATCGTGATGATCAAATAACCGAAATTTTGGAAAGTCACAAGAGTGCTGAATTAGTATTGAAAGGAAAGGTAAGTAGATAGTACTTTCAACATCTATTTTTTCCCATGTGTACATAATTTGAAATTAATGGTAAACGAAGGTGTACAGGAGCTGATAATGTTCAACCATCCAATAACTCGATTAACAAAAAGGGAGACGAAGCCACCCAAACGAAGCAAGTTGATCTTACTGAAAAAACTGAAAATTTGGAAGGTCAAATTGATCTTACTGAAAAAACTGAAAATTTGCAAAGTGAAAAGAGTGATCAATCAGTATTGAAAGGGAAAGGTATGTGACTCGGATAAAAATTGAAATTTCATAATAGATTTTACAATCCTTAACATACATTTTCACATCTACATTATTTGAAATTGGCAGTTGATAATGCTCGGTTCAAGCCACTAATCAAGGCTGTACAGAAGCGTAATTGGACACTTTTACAAGATTTGGTAAACAGGACTCCTTGGGCCTTGACGGAAACTGTTTCAGAATTTGAGGACACCATTTTTCACATAATTAATGTATCAGCTGCACCCACTTGGCTTATAAAGAAACTTGCATTCAAGATCAGTGCAGAAGAACTTCAAAATTTGAGAGGAGAGTTTGGCCGATCCGTTTTATTCCACTCTGCCATTTATGGCAATAGAAATGCTGCAAAAGCTTATGTCCTTAGGAACACTGAATTTCCAAACATAAGGAACGAAGAGGGTTATCTTCCAATTCATGAAGCAGCAAGATATGGCCACAAGGGAATAATTCAATACCTTCTGTCAAAAACAAAAGTACGGTTAGATGACGACAAAGGTGTTCAACTGATTAAAGATCTCATCAGTTCCGGACATTATGGTAAGTGCAAAAGTAATTTTCTTGTTTACGATATGGTTAGATAACGTTAAATTATCACATTAGAACTTTTTATTATTACTTTGGGAAACATCGATAATACAAGGAATCAAAGAATTTAATTATGATGATTACCTGATATAAATTTTTATTTTAGTCAATTTAATTTGTGTCATAAAATAAAGGGAGAAAATCAAAATGAAGATACATGTTTATAAAAACAATTAAAAAAGGACACAAGTTTATTAAAGGACAAAAATATGATATTTAACAGTACAATACTATTTGATTTAACTTTATAAAGGGTATATATGTAAATATATATTGTTATACAATGTAAAAGTCAAAAGAGACATTAAAAAAAATTTAATAGCCATTCACATATATAAACTCAAACACATAACCCCCCCCCCCCCCCCCCCCAAAAAAAATAATAATAATAATAATTTAAAACTTAATCAAGAGATAAAGTAGACAAACCTAAGTCTTAACATTTTATATTTGGCTTTCTATGTTCTTAGGTTAAAAGAATAATATTTTTTTTTTTAGACTTTGACAATCATCTAAAAATATGAAAAGTTGAGATGCGCACAAACTGATTTGAACACTCTGTTTTTGAAAAAATGAAAAAGAAATGTCATTGATTTAGGCTTATTGTGTAACAAACATGTTAAATTCCATATTAAAAAAAAGTTCAATAATTTTTACATAAACTAATATTTGATCTATGTATTACATCACAAAATTAGTGGAATAATTAAATATAAAATCTCAAACTCTATATAGAAGAAATTATATTATTTATGTAATGTCTTACAAAAAAAAGTTAAAAAAAAAAATAATAATAAAAATAGGGAAAGTTATTGGACATGCTAGAATAGACCATAATTACCAAAATAAAGTAAAATTAATTGATTTAGACCCTGCAGTTTGTTTACAAAAATTAGTTAGACCCTGCAGTTTGTTTACAAAAATTAGTATCATAATTACCAAAATAGTTTTTAATTTTTAATTTTGGACTTTAATCGATTAAAATTGGTTGAATAGTTATTTTGTATATTTTGAAACCGTATCATAATAGTCAATATTGTAAAAGATAATTAATGAAGGTATAGTTGACTTCTCCATACTATTACTCACTATTTTGTTAAATTAAACCTTCTTAAACAAATAAGTGTCTTTTTTTTTTTTTTTTTGGGTCTNAAAATAAAAATAGGGAGAGTTATTGGACATGCTAGAATAGAGCATGATTACCAAAATAAAGTAAAATTAATTGATTTAGACCCTGCAGTTTGTTTACAAAAATTAGTTAGACCCTGCAGTTTGTTTACAAAAATTAGTATCATAATTACCAAAATAGTTTTTAATTTTTAATTTTGGACTTTAATCGATTAAAATTGGTTGAATAGTTATTTTGTATATTTTGAAACCGTATCATAATAGTCAATATTGTAAAAGATAATTAATGAAGGTATAGTTGATTTCTTTATACTATTACTCACTATTTTGTTAAATTAAACTGTCTTAAACAAATGAGTGTCATTTTTTTTTTTTTTTTTGTCCTTTTTAAAACTTATGTCCCTTTTAAACATATATTCCCATTTTTATTTTCTTTGTAAAATAAATCAAACTTCTTAAGGTAAATTCCGATAAGGAGAAGATCCAAATTCATGTGGATTCAATTATTACCTTATAATCAAGTCAACTTGTATGTATGAGTTAGCATGCATTGAAGCATATCCTTCTATACCAAACCTTGTACACCAAAAGCATATCCCTCGAGCACTCAAAGGCTGTCGAAAGGCCTCGTTAATTTACCGTTCTTCAAATCTGGAATTTGTATCCTTCTACACCAAACCAGGTTGATCATATATATTGTCTTTGCTTTCTTTTATTAGTTTTCTTTCATGTGTTCAACTCAGTGGTCGAGTGGATAGAATTTTTCATTCTAGTGTGACGATATCTACATTACAGATTTCATTCTTACAACCAAACAATTGCCCTGCTAATTAATTTGTATTCATCTCTACTCCATTTACAGGTATAGCGTTAGATTTATGGAAGGGATATCCAAAGTTAGCTCTTGAAAACAATGCAGACAGAAAAAGTATATTAAAAATATTGGCTGGTAAGCCTCTGGCTTTTAAAAGTGCGAGTTGGAGTCGCCTTGGGTTTTGGAGACGCTTGATCTATGATTGTTAGTAACAACATTCTTCCTCTCATGCCTTATAGACTCAGATACACTCTAACAAACCCATCTCTTATATTCACATGCTCTTATTGTTGTTGCCTGTCTCTGCAGGGATTCCTCTGCAAGAGGAATATGTTCCTCACAATGAAAGTAACAATGGGGACATAGAAAACGCCGTTAAATGTCCAAACGAGTTGGGACAATCCAAACATTTTGGACCTATTCGTCGAATAATCTATGCTTCATTTGGTTTGTACACCTCCTATCTATCTATCTACAAAATAGATGCTAAATAAGTTGTCTTTCTGAAATTGCTTGTCCTACAAACCAAAACAATTTATAATACTACTTATTTGTTATAACACAGGTGCTTTGCGCCAAATGATCTGGCATATCCTCATGCTGCTAGGTAATTGGCATTGGACAATTTTCTTAATTAAAATGGACTATCTTGAAGGCATTCTTTATCTTGTTTCATTGACTTATTGAGTTGTTCAATTGCAGTCCCGGAAATCAAAAACATTCGCGATACAAAGTTGACACATATACAAACCCTCAAAATTGTTAGAATCTTGTGTCATGGTAGTGAAGTTACGTGGAATCGTAAAGAGGCCTTTGAAACTTTTTTGTCGCCATTTCTTGAAGCTGCAAAACTTGGGATTTGCGAAATTGTCGATGAAATTTTTGATGCTTATTTTTATGCTTATACCTACCGCTACAAAGATAATGGTCACGGTCTACTTCATATGGTAATTTTACATCGCCAAGAAAAGATTTTTAAAATTATTCAAGAAAGGAATGTGTATCTATCAAGCTGGAAAGCAGTCAACAAAGGTGGAAAAACTGACAACATGTTGCATTTGGCTGGACGGTTGGCAGCTTCAAGTCAAGTCTCTGGTGCAGCATTACAAATGCAGAGAGAATTACAGTGGTTCAAGGTGAATATATAATCCTACGAAAAAAAACAAAAACAAATTTATACTACTTATATACTTCAAATGACTATTTTATTGGAATTTTATTCTTGCCTCTAGATGTCTTGATCTTACATCTAACTGCAGATTTGCCAAAAATTTAAAATGCGGTACTTTCATTTCTCATATATGATTTCATGTGTATAATTGAATGTGCAAGAGATTTAGAAATCTGGCCTATACATGATTTTTATTCTAATTCTAAAGGTTCCTTTATTTTTTCTGGCCTAGTTAATAATTTCTTATAACATTTAATTCTTCTATAATATTTGAGATTTTTTGTTTGAGAATCAAATTTATTACTGCTCATGTTTACGCTAGCTAAGGTTTTATCTTCAGGCTGTGGAAAGTTATGTCCATCCATCCCTTCAAGAGCAACAAAATAAGAATAATAAAACTCCTAGAGAAGTCTTTACCGAAGAACACAAGGAATTGGTTAAACAAGGTGAAGAATGGATGAAGGGAACTGCTACATCATGCAGTGTTGTAGCTGCATTGATAATAACTGTAGTTTTTACAGCAGCTTTTACCGTACCAGGTGGCAACAACAATGATGGGATACCCATTTTCTTGCGCAACACAACTTTCATAGTCTTTGTCATATCAGATGCCCTTGCACTGTTTTCTTCCACAGCTTCAGTGCTGATGTTCTTGGCAATCCTCAGTTCACGTTACTCAGAAGACGATTTTTTGTTGTCATTGCCAAGGAAGTTAATCATCGGCCTTATCACGCTATTCTTTTCTATTGCAAGCATGATGGTAGCATTTGGTGCAACTCTTTACACATTTCTTTCACATTCATGGAATTGGACTGTCATTCCAATTTCACTACTCGGATGCCTCCCAGTGGCCTTATTTGTCATGTTACAATGTCCTCTCTTGGTTGAAATTTTCTCTTCCACTTATAGACCAATAATTTCCATAACCCCAAATAAATAATTTATGATGTCACTCTGGCAATAGCACCCACACAAAGTCTTCCTTTAGTGAATAAACCTGTATGAGGTGTTAATTTCATCTCGTGTCAGAGTCATTTACTTTTCTGCCATTTAATGTGAGGAAATTATTTCAAGGTTGAGGCAAATCTTATCATTAATTATTGCTATTATTTTTATTCCCTTGTAAGCAGTTTATGTATTTACCATTCTACTATTTAATATAATCATGCCTTATGTCACGGATTTCGCATCGAAAGCACATATAGAGGTCTTGATCTTCAGCTAATCAGCCTTTTGGATGTGAAACTCTCAACTTGTGATAGTGGTATCAAAGCAGACCTGATGGACAGGTAGGAAAAGGCCCCACTTGTGATGAGGGCATCATAGGATTGGGTGGGAGAGAATGTTATGGATCTCACATCGGAAACGCATTGGAGGTGGGAGAGAATGTTATGGATCTCACATCGGAAACGCATTAGAGAGGTCTTATAAGGGAGAGGGTCCCTCTACCTAATAGATTAGCCTTTTGGGTATGAAACTCTGTCCTATGACACTTAGGTCTCCTCAGGTTTGCTTAAAATAATTACATTATAATGTTAATTTTGGTTTAACAATGGCCTAATTTCATTGGCTCATGGCCCAAAGGTGTTGGGCAGCCCACAGCCCACTTACATAAATAGAATGGTTAATTTAGCACGACGCCAAGACCCATTTGGTCTAAATTATAGCGACTAATGATAATTTGATAAGCTAATTTTCTACAAATATAAATAAATAAATATAATTTGTTAGTACATAAAAAATTTTATTTCATTTACAAAGAAATGAGAAATTCAAAATAAAAATATATTAGATAGTATTTTACTCTCTTAAGTGGTTGTTATCTAACTGCATTAAATGATGGTAATTTATTTAATAAACAAATGCAATCCAAAATTAAGTCTTATCCTTAATTAATAATTGTTCTAAATTAAACGCCATCTTACAACGAACAAGTCAATTAATTTATAAACTAACTTAACGGATCTCCTATAACAAATTTAGGATCACATTTCGAAAGTAAGATTATAAAATAGGGCTTAATTAAGTTACCCTCTTTTACTATAGTTTAATGAAAACAATTCCTTGTCTATGCACTTATTTACAACTTAAATATGATATATTTAATATTTATTACTGTAAATTTTGGGAAACTATTGAAACAATCATATTTTTATTTTTTTAATAAAAGCTATCCACTTTAAGAATCATTATACATTTAGTAAAGATTGACAAAATTATAATTTCTAAACAACATATTCCACGTCGAGTAGGAATTTTCCACATACTGAATTATCATATGGTTATCTAGTACATGGAATATGTCAAACTCTCCTCTAGTATATTTGAGTGTGTCAAGCATTCTTTCTGTGATTGCTTCTTTGATCTTTATTGGTTTTGCTATGTGGATTTGCTTCTGATATCAAATTTGTATCTGGGTTTCTTCTGTTTTGCTTCTGATCCGATGGATCTGTCTGTGTTGTTTGATCTGATTGATTGATTCATTTGGGGGATATGTTTGTTCGGTTTGTGGTAAAGATCTATGTTGGACTTGCTTTTAGACTAATCATCAGTTGAAGAACTAAGTAGATGATTAAGATAATTTCCAAGGGATGAAGTTATGATTTCCTTTCGATTTCGAAGATTGTAGGGTTTTGCGGTGTCTCAAGTTTTGAAGTTGAGTTCGTTCGGTGGGGTTGTGGGATTTTGTGGCAGATGATATTTTTCTGTTAGTTGGGACGGTTAGAATTAATTGTATGCTTTTTTGTTGGTTGTTAGTTTTAAAGTTTCAAAGATTAGTTAGATTGTCAGATACTGGATTGAAATTACAGTCAATTGATTACTGAAAGTGATGAATCAGTATTGAAAAGTAAAGGTACGTGACTCGAATAAAAATTGAAATTTAATGCATTTCATAATAAATTTTTAAGTTCTTTATATACATTTTCACATCTACATTATTTGGAACTGATAGAGAACAAAACGACTGAGGTGATAATAGTTGATAATGCTCGGTTCAGGCCATTAATCAAGGCTGTACAGGAGCGTAATTGGATAGTTTTACAAGATTTGATAGATAGGACTCCTGGGGCCTTGACTAAAACTGTTTCAGAATATGGGGGTACCATTTTTCACATAATTAATGTATCAGGTGCCCCCATTTGGCTTATAAAGAAGCTTGCATTCAAGATCAGTGCAAAAGAACTTCAAAGTTTGAGAGGATATTCTAGCCGATCCATTATATTCAACGCTGCTATTTGTGGCAATAGAAAGGGTATAAAAGCTTATCTCCTTAGGCACGCAGAATTTCCAAACATAAGGAACGGAGAGGGTTTTCTTCCAATTCATGCGGCAGCAGAATATGGCCACAAGGGAATAATTCAATTACTTCTGTCAAAAACAAAAATACGTTTGGATGACGATAAAGGTGTTAAACTGATTAAAGATCTCATCAGTCTCCTTGTTCAGTTGAAGTTTTTCAAAACAATACTTATACCGGAGAAAACAAAATTAAATAATATGAAAGTTAATTAAATCTGAAATCTCAGTTACATTGAGTAGAATGAAGTGAATTATGTAGGTTACTTAAAGAGTACTACAACTAAGGAAAAGTAATACGAGAAAGGAAATCCTTTATGTAGACAAAAATACTGCTGAGGAAACGTACTTTATAATGATACCAAATAAGAGGTAATCTTCATTATAGCCATATCATAATAATACTTAATTAAATAGCTTGTATATAGTTGGCGTTTGTCAAACTAAGCTCTATTATTTCGATAATGTATTGTCTTCTGGAAACTTAGCTCTTCAAAATTTGATTATGCTTTCTCTGCTTCTTAATGCCCGTTGTAAGCAGGAATAAGAATGGGCAAAGCGGTAAGAGTTGAAGGTGAGACTGCCTTCCTTGCCGTTGCCAAGCTGCATCATTTTCTTAATCCTCATCCTGATCTTGCCCACGGTTGATGCTTTTGGTTCTTCCATATCATGATCAATCGGCCTGATCATTCAACCCAACCCAACAGTTCTTCACATGCACTTTTCCTCCTCATATGGCTGAACTCCAGTCCATGTATCATCTAAATTTTGAAAACAAATTAATTAAACCTATCCTTCCTGAATATTTCCAGTTGACAAAGTTTCACATGCACCCAGTATCTTAATTGTCATTAATTAGTCATGACTATCATCATTAATTTGGGTCAATGTCAACGTTTTCCACATGTGTATTGGTACAAGTGTGAATCTAGCTGGAGACTGGAGAGTCTCCGGAGAAGTCTTGGCCATATAAGTTTATTCCTATCAGCTGTAAGTGACGGAGCCACTCAGGGCTGAGTGGGGGCTCATGCCCCACCTAAACTTGGAATTTTTTATTTTCCCCTTTTTGACAAGGACCCTATCTATTTTATTTTATAAAAATAATTTTAATCCCACAATACTATAATTTTTCTTTTACCTAACTATATATTTAAGTTTGTCTTTTCCTTCCCCTCACTGAATATAGAGTAGATAAACAAAAAAGGTCCTGTATTTTATTATTCCCAAATTATTATTATTATTTTTCTATCTTTTGCCTAATCAAAATAGTGGTATTAATTGCTTGATTGCTTTAGAAACTAAAGATAAGATATCATTGTATAATAGTTTTTGAGAACTAGGCATAAAGTAACATTTGGAGACTAATGGATAAATGACAAATTTATTGTACATATATGAATACGACAGTGCTTTTATGTTTTTTTAGTATAGAGCTTTTGAAAAAATAATAATAATAATAATAATAAAGACTTGAAATCTCTTTTGATAACAACTTGTTCTCATGAGATACTCAATTCAAGAATTAAGAAGTGGAAGAATATTATATCCTAACTCTTTATCTTGTGTTTGTAGTAGATGGCTGAAAATGGTAACTTTTGTCTTTAACTTTTGTCTTATAAAGAAGTTCTAAAATAAAATGGTAACCTTTTGGCTTATGAGAAAGTGTTTTGTGAAACTAATGATAATGTACTCTTTTTTCTAGTTTGTGTATTTTTTATTAAATTTATTCTTAAACGGGTTTTTCCACTTTTTGTTTTTCCAGTGTTTAATTTTCTCAACTTTTTGGATTTATTTTTTTAATTATTTAATTTAAACCATTTTTCATTTATTTACTGGTCTTTTCATTTTTTTTTTTAATAATTTTATCAATTTAGAATTTAGTAACTATAACTAAAATTTGCAAGAAAGGGATTGTCGAATTGACAAAGGATATATAGAGAGACAAACAGTCAAAAGTGTAAGAATTGAGAAATTAAAATTACATTTGCATTTCATGCCAATTGATAAAATAAATAAATGAAGTAATAATTAAACAATTTGTCCCTTTCTAATCAGAATATTTTATAAATTTGATGTGATGTGATCTAAATGAACTACACAAAATCTAGATAAACAGAATATTTTACACGGTCGATCTGCCCAAAAAAGGCTAGATCTACGGCCAAAGATCTGGCAGTAACCAGTTGTCAATGATAGTCAAGATATGACAGTCGTTGACGACCAAGTGCGACCAGATCTAGTCGTCAATAGCGACTGATGGTTCATTGAAATTTGGAACCGAAACCAAAGGTTCCGGTTCCTAGGTACCCAGAATCGAAACCTGTAATAACGGTTCCGGTTTCTGTTTTGGGTACCAGTAAAATTACAATTACCCCAAAAAAACCTTAAAAACTTACAAATACACCCATATTATCGGCGCACGACCGGTCAGATCCAGCGACTCTGACCATCCTCCGTTGGTGCCTCGGTGGTGGCCAACTATTGGTATTTAATGGGTGGGTGGGAGTGTTTATGTTAATTTTTAATATTTTATTATAAGGGTGTTTAATAAATAAACAAACTTAGGGAGGTATTTTTTATTAATTTCAAATCCTACATCGTAATAATCAACTAGTTTTATTTTTTTCAAAATATTATTTAATACATATAAGAATAATAAACCAAGTAATGATTTTTCCACCGTGAATCGCCCCAGCTCTGGTCCGGGTTGATATAAAACCGGTTTCCATTTAAAACCTATGTTTTTCATTCCGAAAAACCTACAACTAAACCATTTTCATTTTTGCTCAAAAGTCTAAAAACCCAGAGTCTTTCTGAAATGTGAAATCAAGGACGATGATGACACCCTTGATCGAAATCGAGTTAGATTTATTTCATCGGCCACCACTATTACATCAACAACGACACCATTCGAAGGTATTTCTACCTAGTTCCTTCCAATGTTTCAGTTTTGTGTGGGTGGTGGTGGTGGTGCTTGGTGTGGGCGGTGGTGGTGCTTGGTGGGTGGTGTTGGTGTTGGTGTTGGTGTTGGTGTTGGTGGTTGTGCTTTGTGTGGGTGGTGGTGGTGCTTGGTGGTTGTGATGGTGATGGTGCTGGGTGTGGGTGGTTGTGGTGCTTGGTGTGGGTGGTAGTGGTGGTGATGGTGGCAGTGGGAAATTTCGTACTTTATTTCGATATTACATGTTAGAAATTTGGAAGGATGAATATTAATCTAATTGGAAATTCTTTCCATCACGCAGGGTTTCTCTCACTATCGCAATGGAAGGTGAAGAAAACAAACTTCCTTTGTTAAAAAAGAAAATGTCCCTAACCAGAGACGCATCAAGTTCAAGTACCAGTGTGATTTCTTTGGGAAAAAGGTTTAGCCCAGAATCAGAAAGGTACGTATTCTTGATTTGGTAAGTGTTGATTTTGTTTTATTGTCTAATGATGCAATTCCATTCTATTTAGGATCCACAACTGGGAGTCTCTTCAAGAGGATTTGATTGATATTCCATATTAAATTCTAGATGATGCACCTGTGAACCCAGTTGTCCGCCGTCTGGCAACCTTAATTGCAGACCCCCCTCTGCCCCCTTCGCCCCTTCTAAGCACTCCTTCGGGCACTCCTGTGAACCCAGAATCAGAAAGGTACATATTCTTGATTTGGTAAATGTTGATTTTGTTTTATTGTCTAATGATGCAATTCCATTCTATTTAGGATCCACAACCGGGAGTCTCTTCACGAGCATTTGATTGATATTCCTTATCAAATTCTGGCAACCTCAATTGCAGACCCCCTTCCGCCCCCTTCGCCTCCTCCGAGCAATCCTTCGAGCACTCCTTTGGGCACTCATCGATGCACTCCTTCAGTAAACAATGCTAATGATTATTATTAAGACAAATACAGAAAGGTCTTATTGATGGGAGGTTACGTCGTATCTACAATGGCAACAATTTTGGCTACCAATTGTAAATATGACATGTCAAGAGGGGCTGAATACCTTTAGTATTTTCTGATAGCCTACATTTATGTCAGCCTGATCTCTCATTTTTATGCTTTATATCTCGTGGTGGTGGTGCTTGGTGTGGGTGGTTGTAATAGCCACTACTAATCAAAAACTTATAAAGAAATACATATATAATAACATAAAGAAATTGGGCCCAAATTTTTTTTTTTTCTTTTATTAAACATATATACATATTCTTTACAAACATATACATTTTTACACAAAATGTATAACATAAGCAAAAGTCATCAAAAACATAAGGGACAGTGTAACCACTCCTTCTCGAACGCCGACATCCATCCGACAGTGTCCTCACCTAGGTCCTGCAAAACATGGGAAAACAACGGGGTGAGCACTAAAATAATGCTCAGTAAGTAAATCCTCTACTCATGCTATCCCCGTAACTCTCTCTCTAATTCTTTCCTTACAACTCCTCATCCAATTTCTCTTTGGGTACTTCTCTCTTTTTCTCTTTCTCTTTCCCTTAGAACTTTTTCTCATAACTCTTTCATAAATCACGACCCCATCTTACCGGGGGCACGGCCGGGACTCGCTCCCACTCTACGTGACCTCTACTCATTCTAGCCGATCGGACTCGGTTATGCATGGATTCGGAACCCTTGGCCATGTGAGTGTATAATCTCTCTCTCTCGGGTACTCGGGTATAGCCCTCATCCGCATGCACTCTCACGGGCTACACCACTTCTCTATCTGATACTCATGCCGCTCTCTCAATGCGGCGTACATGCGGGAATACTCTACCCATTACTCACGGGTTCCCCATCGCACAACCTACTCCTTTCTCTTAACTCTTAAGGAACTTATACTCAAATTCTCTACTAAATCTCAAGCTACTTCTCAAGTGTATAAACAAAGGTGTAGAGCTAGCTCATGCTCCCTAATGCACTAATGAAATGCCAACTACAAGATTTCCTCAAAACCGTCATTCTGCACAGGTCACACTAAAACGGACATAACTTGCGTTATACACCTCGGATTACTACGATTTTGGTCTCGTTTTAAAGCTTGCTACAACTTATCTGTTTTGGTCTCAGCCCAGTTCAAACCGTAAGATGCCCAAAAATTACTTAGAAAGTCACGGCAGTGACAGGGCAGATTTCACCTAGGCATTTCATCAAGCAACTCATGTGCATAAAAACACTCTACTAGAATTACTACTATACTTCATTCTCCAGCCATCCAAATTGGGGAAAAACTCCCTCAAATACTCATAATCCCTATCAAGAAAAGCACTCCCAAAAAGCTTCACACAACATCTCTCAAACTTCATCTCAAATTCCATTCTCAATACACATTAAAACACTTCTCATACATGGAATCTATCCAACAACTACAAAAATAGCTACTCATCTCAATTCAATTTTCTCATTAATCATACTACATACTGATCATGCATACATCTCTACACAAAAAGCTTGTTTAAAACTCAAGTTGGTTGGATTTACTTACCTTGTGCAAAGATGACTTCTTTAGCACTTTTCCTTCCCTTTGTGGACTTGTCTCTTCTCTACAACTCAAAACAACCACAAGGACAGCAACAACCAAATAAGACTTCACTATAATTATAAGAAAATTCACATCTAAAGCATGAATCCTTACCTTAGGATGCTTTAGATGAAATCTCTACTCAAAACCCCTCTTAAATCCCTTAGAACTCTTGGAAGATTGGATGGAGAAATTGAGAGAAAATGGGCAAATGGAAGAGGCGGTGGAATGAAGAAATAAAGGGTTTCTCTACACTTAACCCTTTTTAGTTCATTTTATAAGCTTCATTTCCCATTTTGCCCTTGTCCTTCCTTGGAAATTCCATCTATATCCTTTGATTCTTTACAACTACACCCCCATCCAAACACAATCTCTACTAAATTTCCTTTCATTTTACTCCCCACTTGTCCTACTAATTAGGGGTAGAATGGTCATTGTGTCCCAAAAGAAGAATTCTCTAGAAAACTCAAGAAACTTTGTATTAGGCTCGTCGCCGCGGCGAAGCATTTTTCGTCGCCTCGGTGAAATAGGGCAGAACCTACCCGTGGTGCAACTCCTCCTCCTCGTCGCAGCGAAGCTCTTTCTTCGCCCCGGCGAAGATTGGATTTCCAACTTCACCAAAACTCAACCAATTTCAAGGCAACAATTCAACCAACTCAACATACAAACTCAATTAAAGTTGAAACAATAAACTTTTAACTAATACAGCAAATCTTAAACACGTACCTCAAGTGGGATATTACAGTGGTGGTGTGGGCGGCGGTGGTGCAGGGTGTGGGTGGTGTTAGTGCTTGGTGTGGGCGGTGGTGTTGGTGAATAAAATAAATCTGTAGGGCCTAAAAAAAATTTACCTAAAAATACGCATAATTACTTTAGGATCCAATTTTTTAATTTTTGGGTGCCACCCCAATGGAGTTTCACCATTGGCCACTTTATGTGGGCTAATCTCTTCGAAATCGGTCAATGGCTAAAAACGTTGATATTTCAATGCAAGAAAAATTTGGGACGCTTGGTTTGATTACATTTTTTTTTTTCAAATTTGTCTCTATATTTACTGGAGAGAAATAAATAATTTAAGAATTCATGATGATTTTTATTTTAATAAACTGTATTGGTCATGATATTGATCATTAATCACAAGTCACTCGAATTCAAGATAACTATAAACAAGAAAAAAAATAATTATATTATAGCAACAGTTTGAAAAAGATGTAGATTTACAAAACAATCCGCTACCACTAAGCAAAATTTTTGGCGAGAGGTTAAATATCGTATTAGTATCAAAATGATAGTCTTTTAACATTATATCTATATCCACAATTTGTTTTTAGCAATAGATACAATATTTGGCCAACATTTGATGAAAAAAGTAGGGTGACACAGTTTTAGGTCAAGTCTCGACCAAACGCCACCTTCGTTTCAACTAAAATTTATGTAGAAAGATAGATCATTTAAAAACAATCATTGCAATATCAATTATTTTTTAGAAGCCAAAATCTACAAGGGTGGTGGTGGTGCTTGGTGTGGGCGGTGGTGGTGCTGGGTGTGGGCAGTGGTAGTGCTTGGTGTTGGTGAATAAAATAAATATGTAGGGGCTAAAATAAATTTACCTAAAAATACGAATAATTACTTTAGGATCCAATTTTTTTTTTTTTTAAATTTTTGGGTGCCACCCTAATGGAGTTTCGCCATTGGCTACTTTATGTGGGCTAATCTCTTTGAAATCGGTCAATGGCTGAAAACGCTAATATTTCAATGCAAAAAAAATTTGGGACGCTTGGTTTGATTACATTTTTTTTTTCAAATTTGTCTTCGTATTTATTGGAGAGAAATAAATAATTTAATAATTCATGATGATTTTTTATTTTAATAAACTGTATTGGTCATGATATCGATCATTAATCACAAGTCACTCGAATTCTAGATAACTATAAACAAGAAAAAAATAATTATATTATAGCAACAGCTTGAAAAAGATGTAGATTTACAAAACAATCCGCTGCCACTAAGCAAAATTTTTGGCGAGAGGTTAGGTATCGTATTAGTATCAAAATGATAGTCTTTTAACATTATATCTGTATCTATAATTTGTTTCTAGCAATAGATACAATATTTGGCCAACATTTGGTGAAAAAAATAGGGTGTCACATTTTTTAGGTCAAGCCTCGACCAAACGCCACCTTCATTTCAACTAAAATTTATGTAGAAAGATAGATCATTTAAAAACAATCATTTCAATATCAATTATTTTTTAGAAGCTATAATCTAGTCACTATTGTCTGGATTCCGATTAATTAATTTCTAACTTGTAATGTTTTATATAATTAACTAGAGAACATACTACAAGAAATATTATTAATCATTAATGTAATTTAAAAAATATTATTATAATCTGAAATTATTATACAATTAATATATTTGTCCATCACTAACATTTCTCTTTCTAAGAAATTTCCTTGCAACTCATCAGTAATTTCAACAAAATTAAACCCTTCATACATAAAGTTGTTAAATTCTCATGATTAACTTGACCAAGACTTGCAAATTAGAGTCTACTACCAATGAGGACACCATCACTCACGATTAATTTTGCCAATATTTGATCTACACATTAAAGTAGCAAACATTCTTAATATTATATTGTTTTTAATTAATTATGGTTATGTCACCACTTATCGTTTTTACCTAACTCGCAGGTCCTTTCCAAATGTAAAGGATTTTGACTAGTTTTCTATTGTAAATTTCTTAGAAGTTTAAGTCTATATGTCTTTCATGTGCGGATGTAAGTTTTATGCCCAATCACGTTAAATTATTGTCTCTTTTGTATAATTAGTGATTTATTCAACATTTATTAATTTTAATGTTGGTGTATTGAAAATTTGAAGGTATGTTTATGATACGTTTACAAGTCTTAAAACACTTGTAAACATAAGTGGATAAAGAATTACAAGTCCTAAAACACTTACTAATTTGGTTGAATTGAAGAATTTTACTCCAAGTCCTAAAACACTTGGATTGTGAAATGGAAAAAGCAATGGAGGAAATATGGCCCAAACAAGTTCCAAGGAGGGAGAGAATCCAAACATTTTGGCCAAAACCATTCCAAGTCTAAGCTCAACAAGTGAAGCTTAAATCTACCAAGAAAGAAGTCTAGGTGTTGACAAAGTCAAATCCGGCTCAAGTCTCATTCCAAAGGGGAAGATCCACATGAACCCTTATTGGATCCATTTGCATGATTTTCAAGGCCTAAACTCTTACATCCTTATTAATAGACTTAATTAGGATCATTGATTAAGTTTTGATCTAATGAAGTAAGCTTATTTCAATTAATAGGGTGGTTAAAGATATAGATCCCAGAATTAGGGAATTATATCTCTTTGTATTAAATAGGCATGACCTTGCTATTTGAATGAATGGCTTGTAATATTAGTTAAGTTTATTTTTATTTTATTATATTTGTTAATTACTTGTTTATCTTTGTATTTGGCTATATAAGAGCAACTATTTCATTCTAACAATTAGTTTATGAAAAATATGAAATTGATTTATCCATTTGAGAGAACTTTTGTGCTCTTAAGTGTGCATTATTTATCCAAGTCTTGGCAAGGAGATTTGGTGATGAATTAATTCAAGTTGGTAGAGTAATCCTTTAGACTTGAAATGTTTCTACTTGTCTTGGTCTGAATTTGCAAGTAAGTGTGATTAAGTCCATGTTTTTAATTTAGCCGAATTTCTACTTGATTTTTGGAGTATGTTGTGATCAGTCTATTAATTATAATGAATTGAATTAAATTTATAAATGGAATCCTTATGTTTGTGAATATCCTTATTAAATTTTTAGGATTTGTTTAGTAAGTGTATAACCAGGATTTGCACTCAGCTGAGCTGAGCTGTACATTTGTACAATTTAAAAGGCTGGATCTTTATGCCTGCCCATTTGGAATTAAATTCCTTTTGGTCCTTGTCTTTAAGCTAAATTTCAAATTTCACCCTCTCTCTCTTGCTTTTTAAATTTAACAACTCCAATTTCCAATTTATTGATTAATTAAATTATTATATAGGAAGTTGATAGGAAATTTTCGTTAATTTTTAAAATACTGAAAAGAAGAACAGTTCAATATAAAATATAGTTATATTATATAGATTTAGTATTTCTTAATTGACCAATATATTGAATTAATTTATCAATGCAATTTTCATGTGAATTCTAACAAAATATTTGGAATATAACTTTAAGAGTCATAAGGAACTATTTATGAAAATTAATAGTTATTTCTATTGATTTATTAGAATCTAATAACGAGCATTTGATCCACTAATTAAATATTCTAAATATTATATTACTTTAATTAAGGTTATGTCACCACTCATCGTCTTTATCTGACTCATGGATTACATAAAGCATTTTCCTTTTCTTTCCACTGCAAAATCATTGTGTCTCATCATTTTCTTAAGATTTTTAATTATGCTTTAATTTCCACTTTTATTTGCTTTTAATGTATCATCCACTTCCTTTTCTAGTTCGTCAAAAAGTTTAGAACTATTAATCCCCCACTTCTTGTAAGTTGAATTCAACTTTCAGGATTATTTTCATAGGAAAGTAACCAAATTCTCTTTCCATCGCAAACATAACATAAAGCATTTTCCTTTTCTTTCCACTACGAAATCTGTCTTGTCCTTTTTTTAAGATTCTTAATTATGCTTTAATTTCCACCTTTATTTGCTTTTAATGTATCGTCCACTTCCTTTTCTCGTTTGTCAAAAAATTTAGAACTATTAGTCCCCCACTTGTAGGTCTATCCCAAACATAAAGCATTTTCCTTTTCTTTCCATCGCAAAATCATTGCGTCTCATCATTTTCTTAAGATTCTTAATTATGCTTTAATTTCCAGCTTTATTTGCTTTTCATGTATCGTTCAGTTCCTTTAATTCTTGTACATTGAATTCAATTTTCAGGATTATTCTCATAGAAAAGTAACCAAATTCTCTTTGCTTTCGCTCAAACTAATCGTTCTTTACTTGTGACAATATCTCTATTCCTTTCTTCTTTCCGATGACTAAATCCATAGCATTTGTGGTTGAGCCCATTGTCTCTGAACTCTTTAAGGAGTTGTTTGAGAAATTGGCATCTGTGGTTGAGCCTCTGTAATATATGCTCGTTCGTCTTGAATCTTATAATTTGATTATCACCGTATTTGTAGTTTTGATAAAGGCAAAAGAAGTGAATAGATGGATCTTGTTCAATCTTCCAACTCCGGAGTCAAAATCACTAAGACGATGCAAGTTGATTCCAATAAAGGAACCACGAAATTGGAATGCAAAAAGAATGCTCATGAATCTGGGACAACGCAAGGTAAGTATAAGACGGAGATCATATTAAGTGATATGTTGCATAGTATTCATTAGATCTTTCAATAACTAATATTACATATCGATAGATTCATAGATACATAGTACTTATTATCATGTATACATAATATATTTGAAATTAATAGTGAACGGAAAAACTAGAAAAGGCATTCATTTTCAACCATCCAATAACTCAATAAGCAAAAAAGGTAGACGAAACCACTTAAATGAGCCAAGCTGGAAATAATAGTGAACATATATAGTAAGTTAAAAGACTATGTAGATAGTGGTTATAACTCATAATTTTTTTTTTCTCATGTGTACATAATTTGGAATTAATAATGAACGGAAAAAGTACAGGAGGTGATAGGGTTCAACCACTTAATAACTCCATTAGCAAAAAGGGAGATGAAATCATTCAAACGAAGCAAGTTGATCTTACTGAAAAAACTGAACGTGATCAATCAGTATTTAAAGGGAAAGGTATGTGACTCGGATAAAACGGGAAATTTCATGGTATTCATAATAAATTTTAAAGTCATTTACATACATTTTCACATCTACATTATTTGGAATTGACAGAGAACAAAACGATTGAGGTGACAATAGATGTTAATGCTCGGTTCAGGCCATTAATCAAGGTTGTACAGGAGCGTAATTGGATGATTTTACAATATTTGGTAGATAGCACTCCTGGGGCCTTGACTGAAACTGTTTCAGAATTTGGGGATACCATTTTTCACATAATTAATGTATCAGATGCCCCCACTTTGCTTACAAAGAAGCTTGCATTCAAGATCACTGCAGAAGAACTTCAAAATTTGAGAGGAGATCTTGGCTTATCCGTTATGTTCCACGCTACTATTCTTGGCAATACAAACGCTGTCAAAGTTTATTTCCAGAGGCACACAAAATTTCCAAACATAAGGAACGGAGAGGGTTATCTTCCAATTCATGAAGCAGCAGAAGCGGGCTACAAGGGAATAATTCAATATCTTTTGTCAAAAACAACAGTACGTTTGGATGATGATAAATGTGTTAAACTGATTAAAGATCTGATCAGTTCTGATCACTATGGTAAGTACAAAAATAATTTTACTGTTTACGATATGATTACTATGGTAAGTGCAAAAGTAATTTTATTGTTTGCGATATGGTTAGATAACGTTAAATTTTCACATTACAACTTTTTAATATTATTGTTATCACAGTTAAGTGTCACATTATTTTTTTGTCTTTTTTATATTCCTTTTAAACATGTATCCTCATTTTGATTTTCTCTATAAAATAAATCAAAACTTCTCAAGGTAAATTGAGATAAGGAGAAGATCCCAATACATGTGGATTCAATTATTACCTTATAATTGATATCCGTTTGATATCTTCTTGCATTATATATAGTCAACTTTAGTTGTATGTACAAGTTCGCATGCATAGAAGCATGTCACTGTAGTATCCCTCGAGCACTCAAAGGTTGCTGAAAGTCCTCGTTAATTTACCATTAGGTTGATCATAATATATATTGTCTTTGCTTTCTTTTATTAGTTTTCTTTTGTGTGTTCAACTCAGTGGTCAGTGGATAGATTTTTTCATCCTAGTTTGCCGCTATCAACGTTACGGTTTTCAATCTTACAACAAAACAATTGCCCTGCTAATTAAATTGCATTCATTATCTCTACTCCATTTACAGGTATAGCGCTAGATTTATGGAAGCGATATCCAAAGTTAGCTCTTGAAAACAATTCAGACAGAAAAAGTATATTAGATATATTGGCTGGTAAGCCTCTGGCTTTTGAAAGTGCGAGTTGGAGTCGCCTTGGGTTTTGGAGACGCTTGATCTATGATTGTTAGTAACAACATTCTTCCTCTCATGTAGTATAGACTCAGATAGTCAGATACACTCTAACAAACCCATCTCTTATATTCACATGGTCTTATTGTTGTTGCCTGTCTCTGCAGGGATTCCTCTGCGAGAGGAATATGTTCCTTACAATCAAAGTAACAATGGGGACATAGAAAACGCGGTTAAGTGTTTAGACAAGTTTAAAGAATGCAAACATTTTGTATCTATTCGTCGAATAATCTATGCTTCATTTGGTTTGTACAACTCTTATCTATCTATCCATCTATCTATCTATCTTTCTGTCTATCTATCTACCTATCTATCTATACAAATATGCTAAATAAGTAGTCTTTCTGAAATGGATTATCCTACAAACCAAAACAATTTATAATAGTACATATTTGTTACTACACAGGTGCTCTGCGACAAACGATCTGGCATGTCCTTATGCTGCTAGGTAATTGGTATCGAACAATTATCTTAATTACAAGGAGTATCTTGAAGGAATTCTTTATCTTGTTTTATTGACTTGAGTTGTTTAATTTCAGTCCCAGACATAAAAAACATTCGCGATATAAAGTTGACACATATGCAAACCCTTGACATTGTTAGAATCTTGTGTCATGGTAATGACGTTACGTGGAATTCCACAGAGGCCCTTAAAACTTTCTGGCCGGCATTTCCTGAAGCTGCAAAACTTGGGATTTGCGAGATTGTCAATGAAATTTTGAATGCTTATTTCTATGCTTATAACTTCCACTACACAGATAATAATTACGGTCTACTTCATATGGCAATTTTACATCGCCAAGAAAAGATTTTTAAAATTGTAAAAGAAAGGAATCTGTATCAATACGAGTGGAAAGCGGCCAAAAAAGTTGGAAAAGCTGACAACCTTTTGCATTTGGCTGGACAGTAGGCAGCGTCAAGTCAGATCTCTGGTGCAGCATTGCAAATGCAGAGAGAGCTACAATGGTTCAAGGTAAATATACAACCTGCAAAAGAGAAAAAAAAAATATACAACTTATTTTATCATCTTAACTATTACTTCAAATGATTATTCTATTTAAATCTTATTCTTGCCTCTAGATGCCTTGATCTTACATCAAACTGCTGTACTTTCATTTCTCATATAGGATTATAAATTTATAATTGAATGTGCAAGAGATTTAGAAATCTGGCCTATATATAATTTTAATTTTAATTCTAAAGTTTCCTTTATTTTTTCTGGCCTCTTTAATAATTTGTTTATAACATTTAGTTCTTTTACAATATTAGAGATTTTTTGTTTGAGAATCAAATTTATTACTGCTCATGCTTACACTAGCTAAGGTTTTATCTTCAGGCTGTGGAAAGTTATGTCCATCCATCTCTTCAAGAGCAACAAAATATGGATAATAAAACTCCGAGAGAAGTCTTTACTGAAGGACACAAGGAATTGGTTAAACAAGGTGAAAAATGGATGAAGGGAACCGCTACATCATGCAAGTTGTAGGCGCATTGATAATAACTGTAGTTTTTGCAGTAGCTTTCACCATACCAGGTGGCAACAACAATGAGGGGATACCCAATTTCTTGCATGACATAGCTTTCATTGTCTTTGTCATATCAGATGCGCTTGCACTGTTTTCTTCCACAGCTTCAATTCTGATGTTCTTGGCAATCCTCACTTCACGATACTCAGAAGACGACTTTTTGATGTCATTGCCAAGGAAGTTAATCATCGGCCTTATCACGCTATTCTTTTCTATTGCAAGCATGATGGTAGCATTTGGTGCTACCGTTTACACATTTCTTTCTCATTCATGGAATTTGACTGTCATTCCAATTTCGCTATTCGGATGCCTCCCAGTGACCTTATTTGTCATATTGCAATTTCCTCTATTGGTTGAAATTTTCTTTCCCACTTATAGACCAAGCATTCCCATAACCCCAAATAGATAATTAAGGATGTCACTCTGGCAATAGTAGCCACACAAGTTCTTCCTTTAGTGACTAAACTCGTATGAGGTGTTAATTTCATCTCCTATAGTGATTTTTTTTTTTTTTTTTGTATTATTATTATTCCCTTGTAATCAGTTCATGTATTTATCATTCTACTATTTAATATAATAGTGCCTTTTAGGTCTCCTAAGGTTTGCTTAAATAATAATTATAATATACTTTTATCTCATTATAATATTAATTTGGGTTTTAAAATGGCCTAATTTCATGGGCTTCTGGTCCAAAGGTGTTGGGCAGACCACAGCCCAGTTACAGAAATAGACTGGTTATTGGTTAATTTAGCACAAAATCAAGGCCTACTTGGTCTAAATTGTAGCGACTAATGACATTCAGTCTAAGCTCAACAAGTGAAGCTTAAATCTACCAAGAAAGAAGTCTAGGTGTTGACAAAGTCAAATCGGCTCAAGTCTCATTCCAAAGGGGAAGATCCACATGAACCCTTATTGGATCCATTTGCATGATTTCAAGGCTAAACTCTTACATCCTTATTAATAGACTTAATTAGGATCATTGATTAAGTTTTGATCTAATGAAGTAAGCTTATTTCAATTAATAGGGTGGTTAAAGATATAGATCCCAGAATTAGGGAATTATTATCTTTGTATTAAATAGGCATGACCTTGCTATTTGAATGAATGGCTTGTAATATTAGTTAAGTTTTTTTTTATTTTATTATATTTGTTAATTACTTGTTTATCTTTGTATTTGGCTATATAAGAGCAACTATTTCATTCTAACAATTAGTTTATGAAAAATATGAAATTGATTTATCCATTTGAGAGAACTTTTGTGCTCTTAGTGTGCATTATTTATCCAAGTCTTGGCAGGAGATTTGGTGATGAATTAATTCAAGTTGGTAGAGTAATCCTTTAGACTTGAAATGTTTCTACTTGTCTTGGTCTGAATTTGCAAGTAAGTGTGATTAAGTCCATGTTTTTAATTTAGCCGAATTCTACTTGATTTTTGGAGTATGTTGTGATCAGTCTATTAATTATAATGAATTGAATTAAATTTATAAAGGAATCTATTTTGTGAATATCCTTATTAAATTTTTAGGATTTGTTTAGTAAGTGATAACCAGGATTTGCACTCAGCTGAGCTGAGCTGTACATTTGTACAATTTAAAAGGCTGGATCTTTATGCCTGCCCATTTGGAATTAAATTCCTTTTGGTCCTTGTCTTTAAGCTAAATTTCAAATTTCACCCTCTCTCTCTGCTTTTTAAATTTAACAACTCCAATTTCCAATTTATGATTAATTAAATTATTATATAGGAAGTTGATAGGAAATTTTCGTTAATTTAAAATACTGAAAAGAAGAACAGTTCAATATAAATATAGTATATTATATAGATTTAGATTTCTAATTGACCAATATATTGATAATTTATCAATGCAATTTTCATGTGAATTCTAACAAAATATTTGGAATATAACTTTAAGAGTCATAAGGAACTATTTATTGAAATTAATAGTATTTCTATTGATTTATTAGAATCTAATAACGAGCATTTGATCCACTAATTAAATATTCTAAATATTATATTACTTTAATTAAGGTTATGTCACCACTCATCGTCTTTATCTGACCATGGATTACATAAAGCATTTTCCTTTTCTTTCCACTGCAAAATCATTGTGTCTCATCATTTCTTAAGATTTTAATTATGCTTTAATTTCCACTTTTATTTGCTTTTAATGATCATCCACTTCCTTTTCTAGTTCGTCAAAAGTTTAGAACTATTAATCCCCCACTTCTTGTAAGTTGAATTCAACTTTCAGGATTATTTTCATAGGAAAGTAACCAAATTCTCTTTCCATCGCAAAACATAACATAAAGCATTTTCCTTTTCTTTCACATACGAAATCTGTCTTGTCTTTTAAGATTCTTAATTATGCTTTAATTTCCACCTTTATTTGCTTTTAATGTATCGTCCACTTCCTTTTCTCGTTTGTCAAAAAATTAGAACTATAGTCCCCCACTTGTAGGTCTATCCCAAACATAAAGCATTTTCCTTTTCTTCCATCGCAAAATCATTGCGTCTCATCATTTTCTTAAGATTTAATTATGCTTTAATTTCCAGCTTTATTGCTTTTCATGTATCGTTCAGTTCCTTTTTCTTGTACATTGAATTCAATTTTCAGGATTATTCTCATAGAAAAGTAACCAAATTCTCTTTGCTTTCGCTCAAACTAATCGTTCTTTACTGTGACAATATCTCTATCCTTTCTTTTCGATGAAAATCCATAGCATTTGTGGTTGAGCCATTGTCTGAACTCTTTAAGGAGTTGTTGAGAAATTGGCATCTGTGGTTGAGCCTCTGTAATATATGCTCGTTCGTCTTGAATCTATTTAATTGATTATCCGTATTTGTAGTTTTGATAAAGGCAAAAGAATGAATAGATGGATCTTGTTCAATTCCAACTCCGGAGTCAAAATCACTAAGACGATGCAAGTTGATTCCAATAAAGGAACCACGAAATGGAATGCAAAAAGAATGCTCATGAATCTGGGACAACGCAAGGTAAGTATAAGACGGAGATCATATAAGTGATATGTTGCATAGTATTCATAGATCTTTCATAACTATATTACATATCGATAGATTCATATACTAGTACTTATTATCATGTATACATAATTATTGAAATTAATAGTGAACGGAAAAACTAGAAAAGGCATTCATTTTCAACCATCCAATAACTCAATAAGCAAAAAAGGTAGACGAAACCACTTAAATGAGCCAAGCTGGAAATAATAGTGAACATATATAGTAAGTTAAAAGACTATGTAGATAGTGGTTTAACTCATAATTTTTTTTTTCTCATGTGTACATAATTTGGAATTAATAATGAACGGAAAAAGTACAGGAGGTGATAGGGTTCAACCACTTAATAACTCCATTAGCAAAAAGGGAGATGAAATCATTCAAACGAAGCAAGTTGATCTTACTGAAAAAACTGAACGTGATCAATCAGTATTTAAAGGGAAAGGTATGTGACTCGGATAAAACGGGAAATTTCATGGTATTCATAATAAATTTTAAAGTCATTACATACATTTTCACATCTACATTATTTGGAATTGACAGAGAACAAAACGATAGGGTGACAATAGATGTTAAGCTCGGTTCAGGCCATTAATCAAGGTGTACAGGAGCGTAATTGGATGATTTTACAAATTTGGTAGATAGCACTCCTGGGGCCTTGACTGAAACTGTTTCAGAATTTGGGGATACCATTTTTCACATAATTAATGTATCAGAGCCCCCACTTTGCTTACAAAGAAGCTTGCATTCAAGATCAAGCAGAAGAACTTCAAATTTGAGAGGAGATCTTGGCTTATCCGTTATGTTCCACGCTACTATCTTGGCAATACAAACGCTGTCAAAGTTATTTCAGAGGCACACAAAATTTCCAAACATAAGGAACGGAGAGGGTTATCTTCCAATTCATGAAGCAGCAGAAGCGGGCTACAAGGGAATAATTCAATATCTTTTGTCAAAAAAAACAGTACGTTTGGATGATGATAAATGTGTTAAACTGATTAAAGATCTGATCAGTTCTGATCACTATGGTAAGTACAAAATAATTTTACTGTTTACGATATGATTACTATGGTAAGTGCAAAAGTAATTTTATTGTTTGCGATATGGTTAGATAACGTTAAATTTTCACATTACAACTTTTTAATATTATTGTTATCACAGTTAAGTGTCACATTATTTTTTGTCTTTTTTATATCCTTTTAAACATGTATCCTCATTTTGATTTTCTCTATAAAATAAATCAAAACTTCTCAAGGTAAATTGAGATAAGGAGAAGATCCCAATACATGTGGATTCAATTATTACCTTATAATTGATATCCGTTTGATATCTTCTTGCATTATATATAGTCAACTTTAGTTGTATGTACAAGTTCGCATGCATAGAAGCATGTCACGTAGTATCCCTCGAGCACTCAAGGTTGCTGAAAGTCCTCGTTAATTTACCATTAGGTTGATCATAATATATATGTCTTTGCTTTCTTTTATTAGTTTTCTTTTGTGTGTTCAACTCAGTGGTAGTGGATAGATTTTTTCACTAGTTTGCCGCTATCAACGTTACGGTTTTCAATCTTACAAAAAACAATTGCCCTGCTAATTAAATTGATTCATTATCTCTACTATTTACAGGTATAGCGCTATTTAAAAACAATCATTTCAATATCAATTATTTTTGAGAAGCCAGAATCTGGTCACTATTGTCTGGATTCCGATTAATTAATTTCTAACGTGTAATGTTTTATATAATTAACTAGAACATACTACAAGAAATATTATTAATCATTAATGTAATTTAAAAAATATTATTATAATCTGAAACTATTATACAATTAATATATTTGTCCATCACTAACATTTTCTCTTTCTAAGAAATTTCCTTGCAACTCATCAGTAATTTCAACAAAATTAAACCCTTCATACTTATAGTTGTTAAATTCTCATGATTAACTTGACCAAGACTTGCAAATTAGAGTCTACTACCAATGAGGACACCATCACTCACGATTAATTTTGCCAATATTTGATCTACACATTAAAGTAGCAAACATTCTTAATATTATATTGTTTTTAATTAATTATGGTTTTGTCACCACTTATCGTTTTTACCTAACTCGCAGGTCCTTTCCAAATGTAAAGGATTTTGACTAGTTTTCTATTGTAAATTTCTTAGAAGTTTGAGTCTATATGTCTTTCATGTGCGGATGTAAGTCTTATGCCCAAGCACGTTAAATTATTGTCTCTTTTGTATAATTAGTGATTTATTCAACATTTATTAATTTTAATGTTGATGTATTGAAAATTTGAAGGTATGTTTATGATACGTTTACAAATCTTAAAACACCTGTAAACATAAGTGGATAAAGAATTACAAGTCCTAAAACACTTGCTAATTTGGTTGAATTGAAGAATTTTACTCCAAGTCCTAAAACACTTGGATTGTGGAATGGGAAAAACAATGGAGGAAATATGGCCCAAGCTAGTTCCAAGGAGGGAGAGAATCCAAACATTTTGGCCAAAACCATTCCAATCTAGTCTTTTCAATTTTTTTTTTTTTTTTTTATAATTATATCAATTTAGAATTTAGTAGCTATAACTAAAATTTGCAAGAAAGGGATTGTTGAATTGACAAAGGATATATAGAGAGACAAACAGTCAAAAGTGTGCGAATTGAGAAATTAAAATTACATTTGCATTTCATGTCAATGATAAATAAATGAAGTAATAATTAAACAATTTGTCCCTTTCTAATCAGAATATTTTATAAATTTGATGTGATGTGATCTAAATGAACTACAAAAAATCTAGATAAACAGAATATTTTACACGGTGGATCTGTCCGAAAAATGCTAGATCTACGACCAAAGATCTGACTGTAGCCAGTCATCAACGATAGCCAAGATGTGACAGTCGTTGACGACCAAATCTAACCGTCAATGGCGACTGATGGTTCCTTGAAATTTGGAACCGAAACTGACGGTTCCGGTTCCTAGGTACCCAGAATCGGAACCTGTAACAACGGTTCTGGTTTCGGTTCTGGGTACCCAGTAAAATTACAATTACCCCTAAAAAAACCTTAAAAACTTACAAATACACCCATATTATCGACGCACGACTGATCAAATCCAGCGACTTTGACCACCCTCCGTCAGTGCCTCAGTGGTGGCCGACTATCGGTATTTAATGGGTGGGTGGGTGGGTGGGAGTGTTTATGTTAATTTTTAATATTTTATTATAGGGGTGTTTAATAAATAAACAAACTTAGGGAGGTATTTTTATTAATTTAAAATCCTACATTGTAATAATCAACTAGTTTTATTTTTTTCAAAATATTATTTAATACATATAAGAATAATAAACCAAGTAATGATTTTTCCACCGTGAACCGCCCCAGCTCCGGTCCGGGTTGATATAAAACCGGTTTCCACTTAAAACCTGTGTTTTTCATTCCGAAAAACCTACAACTAAACCATTTTCATTTTTGCTCAAAAGTCTAAAAACCCAGAGTCTCTCTGAAATGTGAAATCAAGGACGACGACGACACCCTTGCTTGCTCGAAATCGAGTTAGATTTATTTCACCGATCACTGCCATTACGTCAACGATGACACCATTTGAAGGTATTTCTACCTAGTTCCTTCCAATGTTTTAGGTTTGTGTGGGTGGTGGTGGTGGTGGTGGTGGTGCTTGGTGTGGGGGGTGGTGGTGCTTGGTGTGGGCGGTGGTGGTGCTTGGTGGGTGGTGTTGGTGTTGGTGTTGGCGGTTGTGCTTTGTATGGGTGGTGGTAATGCTTGGTGGTTATGGTGGTGATGGTGCTGGCTGTGGGTGGTGGTGGTGGTGATGGTGGTGCTTGGTGTTGGTGGTGGTGGTGGCTGGTGTGGGTGATGGTGGCAGTGGGAAATTTTGTACTTTATTTCGATATTACATGTTAGAAATTTGAAAGGATGAATATTAATCTAATTGGAAATGCTTTCCATCACGCAGGGTTTCTCTCACTATTGCAATGGAAGGTGAAGAAAACAAACTTCCTCTGTTAAAAAAGAAAATGTCCCCAACCAGAGACGCATCAAGTTCAAGTACTAGTGTGATTCTTTGGGAAAAAGGTTTAGCCTAGAATCAGAAAGGTTTGTATTCTTGATTTGGTAAGTGTTGATTTTGTTTTATTGTCTAATGATGCAATTCCATTCTATTTAGGATCCACAACCGGGAGTCTCTTCAAGAGGATTTGATTAATATTCCGTATCAAATTCTAGATGATGCACCTGTGAACCCAGAGCACTCCTCCGGCCCCTCCCAACACTCCTTTGAGCACTAATGTGAACCCAGAATCAGAAAGGTACATATTCTTGATTTGGTAAATGTTGATTTTGTTTTATTGTCTAATGATGCAATTCCATTCTATTTAGGATCCACAACCGGGAGTCTCTTCACGAGCATTTGATTGATATTCTGTATCAAATTCTGGCAACCTCAACTGTAGACCCCCCTCGGCCCCCTCCGAGCAATCCTTCGAGCACTCATTCAGGCACTCGTCGGCGCACTTCTCCGGTAAACAAATCTAATGATGATTATGAAGACAAATACAGAAAGGTCTTAGTGATGGGAAGTTACATCATATCTATAATGGCGACAGTTTTGGCCACCAATTGTAAATATGACATGTCAAGAGGGGTTGAATACCTTTTGTATTTTCTGATAGCCTGCATTTATGTCAGCCTGGTCTCTCATTTTTATGCTTTATATCTCCTGGTGGTGGTGCTTGGTGTGGGTGGTGGTGGCGGTGGCGATGGTGGTGGTGCTTGGTATGGGCGGTGGTGGTGCTGGGTGTGGGTGGTGGTAGTGTTTGGTGTGGGGGGTGGTGTTGGTGTTGGTGAATAAAATAAATCTGTAGGGGCTAAAAAAATTTACCTAAAAATACGCATAATTACTTTAGGATCTAATTTTTTTTTTTTTTTTAAATTTTCGGGTGCCACCCCAATGGAGTTTCGCCATTTGCCACTTTATGTGGGCTAACCTCTTCGAAATCGGTCAATGGCTGAAAACACTGATATTTCAATGCAAGAAAATTTTGGGACGCTTGGTTTGATTACATTCTTTTTTTTTTTTTCAAATTTGTCTTCGTATTTACTGGAGAGAAATAAATAATTTAATAATTCATGATGATTTTTT
This sequence comes from Pistacia vera, assembly GCF_008641045.1. Lineage (NCBI taxonomy): Eukaryota > Viridiplantae > Streptophyta > Magnoliopsida > Sapindales > Anacardiaceae > Pistacia > Pistacia vera. Next base: position 757,365 of record NW_022196100.1, on the reverse strand, counting down.
ATTGATTCCTTTTTATTTTAATAAACTGTATTGGTCATAATATCGATCATTAATCACAACTCACTCGAATTCTAGATAACTATAAACAAGAAAAAAAAATTATATTATAGCAACACTTTTGAAAAAGATGTAGATTTACAAAACAATCCACTACCACTAAGCAAAATTCTTGGCGAGAGGTTAAGTATCGTATTAGTATCAAAATGATAGTCTTTTAAGATTATATCTATATCCACCAGAATGAACAGGCAATGTCAGTTGTCCTCAGAAAGGGAGCCGAACTGAAAGATTCTCCTCCTATCGTGGAGCAGCCCTATTTCAGTTGTCTTGTTAACTGTAAGGAAATAAAAACCTGGTCGTTAGAGCGAGCACAATGAGTTCACCAAAAATAAAACAGAAATGCAAGCAAAGAGAAAGAGGCCTACTCGGATCCTGGAAGCGGCAATGGCCATCATAACGAAAGAAGAAGAACTTTGTTTCATAGGCCCCCGCATTGCTGGGATAACTGTGTATCCCATCAGCAATGGTAGGTCGCCTGGACAAGTAATACAAATCCTTGTCCTTGCTCTTCTTCAGATAATATGAGCAGCCGAGCTTCAAGGCTGTCAGCTCGCCTAGTCCGTTTTCCTAGCACGCGATGTACATTGCAACAGCAATGACGTACGCGTTCGGGGTCAGCTGCATCGGTGCAACCCCGAAGTGGTCCAAAACTGACCTGATGAAAGGGTGCAGGGGAATAAGTCCTCCACCCTTGATAATCTCCTCGGAGATCGCGGCTAGGCCTTTCGATGGGTATTGCGACGAGTGCGTCAGGTCGTGGAACACGTCCATTTCGATGCCGAACTGGTTTATTACCCTCTCAAGTTCTTCCTCGGTGAGTACCGAGAAAACCTCAAGAGGGATGCTAGGAGCAGCATGCGGGGATGAGCTGGTTCCCGGCTCAAGCCTGGTATTCGAGTGGTCCATTTTGCCAGTCTGCAACAACGACAAGCAGAGGGATTATTTGGTCTCTGTACGCTATACCGTACGATGACATGGGAGGAAATAAACTCCCTAAACCCTAAATAAATACCCTAGCAACATGGTTTGAGCTGCCATTCACAGCTCCAACCCGGTACAGACGACTAGTCTCCGATGGGTTATCGAAAGACCGACGCCATTAAATCATGGAAAAAACGAGATGATGATAAGAAAACTCTTACCTCTCAAAGTACAGCGACGGTGTCCGCTTCAGATGCCGGAAAGATGTAAGTCTGGAAGACAAAGGTTCTTGGCCTGCGGAAATCTCTTGTTCTCTGTAAAAAGGGCTTTGGTGACATTGCCTAAGAACGATTTGTGGTTTTTATAGCGCGTGGGTCGGCGTTTGGATTTCTCAGAATTGAAACAATGTTCGAACGGTAAAGGTTTCTTACCATTGATCTTGGCCACGTGTCACTCATCAGCGAGGGAGGGTGAGCAAAACGATTGGATGAGGTCAGACTTTCGCCTTCCCAGTTGAAAAGCTCAAACGACGGCCATATCTCTCTTAGTGCATTAATTGCGTCTCAAATCTTCATTTAATGCTCTGGTAAGGTACACTGTTCCAACGCATATTGCATTTAATGCCCTGATAAAGCGCACTATTTTAGCATGCAAGGCATTAAATGTGATTGGCTGATATCCCCACACAAGAGGTACACCTGTCAACGCAGGGGTGGCCCCATTAAATGCCTTCCTACCACCAGAATGAACGGCCAATGTCAGGCGAAACCAGGTCGCTCGCCCTTGAGCATGTGAGGTCGCGCTCGCGCATATGCCTCTCCGACCTACTTTCGAACAGATTAAAGTTTCCAAAAATCATCTAACTGTAGCACGACCTGTAGTTTCCAAGGTTCAATCTTCAAACCTTAAAAACTAGGGGGCTTCTATTACCCCTAAAAATATAAGGGCTGACGTCAAGACCCTTTAACCCGCAAAAGTCAGATCATTGGGACAGCCACTGTCTGCGTCTGTCAAGGTAGTGGGCGCGCGTTAGGCTAGTCAGGAGGCTGTGGTGCTCCCATATGTCCAATCCCTGCTCTAAATAGCGCAAATCACTCTAGAAGGTGGGCAATGTGACATAAAGAAGGATTTGCACGGATAATCCCACCAACTTGCAGATTTAGTGATCATTGCCTCAGGGCATCCGACTATAAATTAGGAATTCATCTTTCATTAAGGGGATTCGGACACTTTTCGCTTGATTAGATATACTTTCATTTCTTATCAATTTATACCTTGTATTATTGTAAAGTTAGTCAGCTAATAGCGACCTGACCCCCATAATCAATACAAGCATTAGTGGACGTAGGACTTGCTACCTTAGCATCCGAACCACTTTAAAAACTGTCTCCATTGCATTTACTATCCTCTACCCATTACTTTCACGTGTGATTTCGAGGCCTCCCACAACATTTCACACCTGCGTTTCGTTGGTGCAAAATCCCGCATCAACACATAGCATTTGTGGTTGAGCCCGTTGTCTCTGAACTCTTTAAGGGTTGTTTGAGAAATTGGTATTTGTGGTTTAGCCTCTATAATATATGCTCGTTTGTCTAGAATCTTATAATTTGATTGTCACCGTATTCGTAGTTTTGATAAAGGCGAAAGAAGTGAATAGATGGATCCTGTTCAATCTTCTAACTCTGGAGTCAAAATCATTGAGACGATACAAGTTGATTCCAATAAAGAAACCACGAAATTGGAATGCAAAAAGAAAGCTCATGAATTTGGGATAGCGCCAAAGACGCAGATCGTATTAAGTGGTATGTTGCATAGTATTCATGATCAGATCCTTCAATAACTAATGTTATAGATCAGAATTAAAAGGGATCGTCATTATCAAATAACAAAGGTCGAAAGACTTATGGATCAGAATTGAGGGGGATCGTCATTATCAAATAACAAAGGTCGAAAGACTTATGGATCAGAATTGAGAGGGATAATTGAGGGGGATCGTCATTATCAAATAACAAAGGTCGAAAGACTTATGGATCAGAATTGAGAGGGATCATCATTATCAAGTAACAAAGGTCGAAAGACTTATGGATCAGAATTGAGAGGGATCTTCATGATCAAGTAAGGAAGGTCGAAAAACTTATGGATCAGAATTGAGAGGGACCGTCATGACCAAGTAACAAGGTCGAAAGACTTATCAATCAGAATTGAGAGGGATTGTCATGACCAAGTAACGAAGTTCGAAAGACTTATGAATGAATGGTCAAATAACGAAAGTCTAAAGAGTTGTGAATCACAATTGAAAGCGAAAGGTATGTGACTCGGATAATAATTGAAATTCCATGCATTTCATAATAAGTTTTAAAATCCTTTACATGTTTTTTTTTTTTTTTTTTTTTTTTTGACTTATGATAATTGGTGACCACCCGTTGCTACAACTCGAACTCAAGACCCGTTGGTCTTTTAACCCCTCAATCCATCCTGCACAAAGGGTGGTTTCTTTACATACATTTTCACATTTACATTATTTGGAATTGACAGAGAACAAAGCAACTGAGGTGATAATAGTTGATAATGCTCAGTTCAGGCCATTAATCAAGGCTGTACAGGAGCGTAATTGGACACTTTTACAAGATTTGGTAGATAGCACTCTTGGGGCCTTGACTGAAACTGTTTCAGAATTTGGGGATACCTTTTTTTCACATGATTAATGTATCAGGCGCCCCCACTTGGCTTATAAAGAAGCTTGCATTCAAGATCAGTGCAGAAAAACTTCAAAATTTGAGAGGAGAGCATGGCCTATTCGTTATATTCCACGCTGCCTTTTTTGGTAATAGAAAGGCTACAAAAGCTTATGTCCTTAGGCACGCAGAATTTCCAAACATAAGGAACGAAGAGGGTTATCTTCCAATTCATACAGCAGCAAATTGTGGGCATAAGGGAATAATTCAATATCTTCTGTCAAAAACAAAAATACGTTTGGATGACGATAAAGGTGTTGAATTGATTGAAGATTTGATCAGTTTCGGTCACTATGGTAAGTGCAAAAGTAATTTTCTTGTTCGCGATATTGTTAGATAACGTTAAATTATCACATTAGAACTTATTATTTGTAGACGTAAAAATCTACATGTACGGAAGGGGGGGTCTGGTCCCGTGAGGTTGAGACCACTAGCAATCCGATGCACCTGCACACGTAAAGAAACAAGCGTGAAGCGAACGAAAAACACCGGGGTGGTGTTTGCCGTAGGCACTCCGATGCTCAAGTCAGCAAGGCTGAAAGAGGCTAGTATAGTGAGGGCTAGGGAGTAAAGATGTTACCGGAATTCTAGTCGGGGACTATGACTACGGTAGTGATATGAAACTCTCAAGTAGGAGCTTCGGGTGTGAAGGTGTAATGTAATCTAATGTCCCTTGTGAGAAGGCTGACTTTTGCTTATGTAGTGACTGTCTGGTCTCCCAGTCCTGGTGGGAGCAGGAGTCCTAATGTGACTCTGATACAAACCCTAGAGGAATTAGGGCGGTGGTGAGCTATCTTACCAGTGTTCGAATAGGAAGGTGATCCCGAACAGGAAAGTAACCTCAAGTAGGAAAGTGACCTGAATAGGAAGGTGACCTTGAATAGGAGACTGATCTGGAATAGGAAAATGATATGTGGGTGCCGTGGGCTCTGGACTTGCTCATAGGTCCAGGAAGTGAACTAAGATTTGGAGGCCCGGACTCGATGGTTTGGGCCGACTGTATTTCGTATCAAATGGGCCTAATCCGGATGGGGCCACATCGGGATTGGGCCTGGACTCTTCCTTATTCAGTCCCGTTCTCCTATTTGGGCCAACCCGACCGACCGACCGACTCAACTCCACCATCCTCACTCCCCCGGAACCAAGTATTGAATGTCCACTCAAGCCGATCGACCGATCGACTCAACTCCACCATCCTCACTCCCTTAGAACCAAGTATTGGATCTCCACTCTACCCGACCGACCGACCGACCGACTCAACTCCACCATCCTCACTCCCCAGGAACCAAGTATTGGATCTCCACTTTACCCGACCGACCGACTCAACTCCACCATCCTCTGACCGAGTCGACTCCCGATCCGGTTTTCAGAACATTCGTTCGCAAATCCGAAGAAGAGTAAGATGGTCTATTTCATAAAGCCCCCAACATCAAAATTTAAAAATTCAAACTTCACCTGAATGGTTGTCACGTGTCCCACTAAAGTACTTAGAAAAAAAAGATGGGAGAAGCCTTTTCTTCTTGTTCTCTGTAGTCTATAACTCTCCCTGTTCTCAGTAACTGAAGCACTGCCGACTTAGGGTTGGCGACTGCCGACTTAGGGTTGCCGACTAACGAAAAGTCATTTTCCTTTTCTCCTTGTTCTCAGTGATTAGCGACTTAGGGTTGGCGAGTGGCGGCTTACAGTTGGCAACTGGCAAGAGAAGAGATCGTGTGGAGAAAAATCTAGGGTTTCTTTGAAATTGTAGTACTACAGTGAGGATTATCACTACCTGCGGATTCAGGTATATTTTCCTCTAAATCACATTACTTTGTGTTTTCATTATGTTGCTTATTTCTGTCCCACTGTGTTTTTATTATCTCCTCATTTGTTGATCGTTGCTTCTTATTTGGATTTCTCACTGTTGTGTCGCATTCTAAGTGTTCAATTAATTACCGCACTTGATATATTGTAGTTTTCCCATCGTATGCTCAATCGTGTTTTCCACAAATAAAGCCCTAGCTGACTCTACTAAATCTATAGCCTCCTCTTCTTCTCACCAATACCAGTCATCATCATCAGCCGAAAAAATCGCCAACAATTATGACCTTCTAATTGAAATATTTGTTTGCCTCCCTACTTTCTCCTATTCAGAACCTAGTAAGTATTTTCTGTCAATCATTGTGTCTCATGACTCTCATCCTTTTCTTAAGATTCTTAATTATGCTTTAATTTCCAGCTTTATTTGCTTTTAATGTATCTTCCACTTCTTTTTCTGTTTGTCAAAAAGTTTGGAATTTTTCTTGTATGTTGAATTCAATTTTCAGGATTATTCTTAGAGAAAAGTAACCAAATTCTCTTTGCTTTCGCTCAAACTCATCGTTCTTTACTTGTGACAATATCCCAATTCCTTTCTTCTTTCCGATAACTAAATCCATGACATTTGTGGTTGAGCCCCTTGTCTCTCAACTCTTTAAGGGGTTGTTTGAGAAATTAACATTTGTGGTTGAACCTATATAATATATGTTCGTTTGTCTTGAATCTTATATTTTAATTGTTATCGTATTTGTCGTTTTGATAAAGGCGAAAAAAGTGAATAGATGGATCCTGTTCATTCTTGCAACTATGGAGTCAAAATCACTGAGAGGATGCAAGTTGATTCCAGTAAAGAAACCACAAAATTGGAATGCAAAACGAATGCTTATGAAGTTGGGATAACGCCAGGTAAGTAGAAGACGTAGATCATATTAAGTGATATGTTGCATCATCAAATCTTTCAATAACTAATATTACATATTGATAGATAGATAGTACTACCTATTATCATGTGTACATAATATATTTGGAATTAATAGTGAACCGAAAGAGTAAAGAAGGCAATCCTGTTTTAACCATCCAATAACTCAGTTAGCGAAAGGGACCGAAACCACTCAAACGAAGCAAACTGATCTTGATAAAGAAACAAAATAGTTCGAAGTCAAAGAGTGATGAATCAATACTGAAGAGGAAGTAAGTAAAAGACTTTGTAGATAGTACTTCTATACCTAACTTTTTTTTTCCCATGTGGGCATAACTTGAATTAACGGTTGATGGAATGAGTACAAGGAGATCATGTTCAAGCATCCAGTAATTCATTTAGTGAGAAGAGAGATGAAACCATGCAGTAAAGCAAGCCGATACCGATGAAATAACTATGAGATTTGGAACAAAATTGAAAGAAAACTGAGAACTGAAATTCGTAGATCTGATTTTATTGTTCCAGAAGATTACAAACTGCAGTTGACCTCTCTTTTATATGAAATGAGAGAGATGACAATGATAATGAAAAACGACCACCGCATGAGTTAGTAAACAAAACATTGTCTTGACTTTTTTTGCCCTTTCTTCTTTCTTTGATCAACATCTCCCCTCAAACCAACAGGGGTTATTCTATTCAACACTTCCCTTCAGAGTTAAACTGGGATTGTGCCTGATCTTTTAACTTGAGTAGCTCCAAGTTGTACCAACTTCAACAACTGCCAAGTTCCCCAAGCAGACAAGACACAAGAGCAAACAAGAAATGACACACTCCATATGACAGCTACCACTTGTACACACTTTTAACTTCAGCAGCTGCCAAGTTCCCCAGCAATATAACAGCTCAACTCAGCAGCTACCAAGTCTTCAAGCAATATGACAGCTAGAAAACAAGAGAACTCCAGCAAACAGAAACATTTTGATAAGGACTGTCAATAATCTGCAGAACTCCTTACCCATTTGTACCATTGAAACAGGAACAAAAATTCAATAATCTGCAGAACTCTACTCCATTTGTACCATCGAAACAGAAACAAAATGTCAATATCTACAGTACTCCTTACTCCATTGTACCATCGAAACAGAAACAAATAAATTAATACATTGCAGAGAGACTCACACTCAATAATCTGCATGCTTTTGCAATAATCTTCTCAAATAAAAATGACACACTCCATATACTCAAGAATCTGCCACACTCCTCAAAGCAGAAAAGACACACTCCATATACTCAAGAATCTGCCATACTCCTCAAAGCAGACAAGACAAACTCCACATACTCAAGATCCTGCCATACTCCTCACAACGAAAAGACACACTCCATATACTCAAGAATCTGCCATACTCCTCAAAGCAGACAAGACAAACTCCATATACTCAAGATCCTGCCATACTCCTTAAACAAGAAATGACACACTCCATACTCCATATCACCTAAGAATCTGCCACATTTCTCAAATCAGAAAAGAAAGAAAAGCTACGATGCATCTTCAGTAGTTATAAACACTGCAGTTTCAGAAAAGAAATTACGATGCATCTTCAGTAGTTTAGGATACTGCAGTTTTAGTCATTCCTTCAGCTGTACACTTCTCATATTAGAAACACTCCTTCAGTTTTTAAGTTGGCACACCACCTTCTTATTCACTGGAAATATTAACTGCAACTACATTGAGTTTTCATTTCAGCTCTTGAAATTGAGCTACTGATAAGGACTTGTCAGAACATCACATTTGCAACTTCGAAGGAACTATTGGACTATCACCTTCTTAGCTAAACTTGATCTCTTATATAATGTGTGTCATCTAATGTGTTTGGTTCTTGCATGATAAACAGGATTAGATGTCAAAGCTCCTGCACTAAGGTTGTTGCACCATATTACATGAGTGGCACTCAAGCTTATACCCAATTCAGAAAAAACACTGTCTAACCAAGCCAATTCAGTGGCTGTAGTGCAGTGCCCTGTACTCAGCCTCTGTGGAAGATAATCAACAACCTTTTGCTTACGAGAGCTCTATTGAATAAGATTAGGCCCTAAGTAAATACATAACCACTTGTACCTTCGGTCATCAAGATTACTTCCCCAATCTGCATCTGATAACACTCAACACAAAAAGTAGTTGCGGGCCTAAATTGCAGCCCATAAATTGAGTGCCTTTGATATATCTTAAGACTCTCTTGCAGGCTTGCCATTGAAGTTCGTTGGGCTTGAGAATTGACTGAGTTTGTTACAGTGAAGCTTATATCAGGCCTGGTCAAAGTTAGATATTGCAAAGCTCCAATGGTGCTTCTATATAACTAGGATCCTTGAATAGCTCACTGTCAGAACTAAAAAGTTTTGTTCAGCAGCCATAGGAGTAGGACAAGCATGAGCATCTTGCATCTTTGTTTTAGCCAATAGATCAACAATGTACTTAGTTTGTCGTAAATGAAGCCCTTCAGCATTTCGATGAGCTTCTAAACCAGAAAGTAGGTGACAGAACCAAGAGTTTTCAGAGCAAATTCACTGTTTATTCTGTCACAACTGTAAAATAGCAGATTTGTCTGATCCAGTACCAGAATACCTCAACATAGATGAGAATGTACAGAACCTGAGTTGCATTCTGAAAAATAAATAACTTGAATCTGATACAGAATTTTTGAATCCTCTTTCACTAGGGCTTGCTTCAGCTTTTCAAACCAAGCCCTCGGAGCTTTGTTAGACCATATAATGCCTTATTGAGTTTGCACACATGGGATGAAAACTGAGGTGTTCAAAACCTTCAGGTTGACGCATTTAAACTTTTCACTAGGTGCCATTAAGAAAGACATTATTAACTCAACTTATTGGATTCCCAGCCTTTTGAGATAGCGGGTAAATATAATTCTGATAGTGGCAGGTTTGATAACTGGACTAAATGTTTCAAAATAGTCCAACCAGAATTTGTTGAAAACCCTTTGCAACCAACCTGGCTTTATACTTTTGTAATGACCCATCAGCATGAAACTTGACTCTAAACCCTTTTATTTCCAACAATATTCATATCAGGTGTTTTTGGTACAAAGTCCATGTCTCATTCTTTAGTAAGGCTATAAACTCATCCTGCATAGCTATTCTCCACTCAACACTAGCAAGGGCTTCACTTACTGAAGTAGGTTCAGGTTGGACAGTTAATGGCTTTGACACTACAAGACTGTTCTAGACTGATCATCAAGTTTGGCTCGAGTAAGCATATGATGTGTGTTGATAGATGATTCAGGTTTGGATAATGTTGCATGAGGATGAGGAATGTATCAGAAAACTTATATGAGACAGATCAACTACAAGTAGACAAGAAGTAGTCTTCAGTGATGCAAGAGGAAGTGGTGGCTGTTTCTATGGGTAATGTAGGCTGTGAAGACATAACTGGACAAGAATTATTTAGTAAAACTGGTGTGAAGGTAGAGGATGTTGGTGTTGAGTGACTGAATTTGTCTTGGTAGTAAAAGGTGCAGTAAACACTAATTAGGATCTGTTACTGTTATTGATGAATGGATTGAGGAGATGAAGGACTTGGTGATTGAGGTAACAACACAGGCTGGCATGAAGAAGAAATTAGGACAACCAGAACTATGGAGAGTGGAATTGGCTTACCAGTTACTGCCGAGGGACAGTTGAGAACCAGGCCACCTGGAGAATCACTGCTGGTTGAATCAGTTGCAATGGGTACCGAGACAAAAGAAACTGATATTAGTGGGAACAATGATGAAGAAATAGGTTGAATTTGAGGACTGAAAACCAGTAGCAAAGGGAATTTGTGTTTCATTAAAATGAACACTAGGTGTGACAAAGAGTTTTCCTTCAGCAGTGATACATTTATATCCTTATGGATGAGACTATAACCAACAAAGACACATTTAGAAGAGTGAAAGCTGAGTTTTGTTTACTAAAATCTCTCAAGTAAGGAAAACAAGCACAACCAAAAACCTTAAGGATGAGTAAAGAGGTGGTCTACAAATAAAACTTAATAAGGTGAATAAATTCAAAACTGAGCTAGGCATCCTATTATAAGAAAAACAGCAGTTTCAAATCCAACCACCAAAAATGCAAAGGCATGGATGCTTGTGCAGTAAGGTCAACCATTTCAGCAATATGTCTATGTTTTCTCTCACTTCGTCCATTTTGTTGATGGATATGCGCACAGGAATGTCTAAACTGAATTCCAGCATTAGTAGATAGAAACTAACCCTTTATATTCACCTCGGTCAATTGTAACACTTGAGTTTGTAATTAAATTGTCTCTCAACTAAGTGATGAATTTAATGAACACGGAATTAACCTCAGCTTTAGTTCTTAATGAAAATCCAGGTGAATCTACTGAAATCATCAATGAAATGAATATAGTACTTAAATCCATCAAAAGATGATATTGAGCTGGCCCCCAAACATCACTATGAACAGTTCAAGAGGTTGAGAAGCTCTAGAATGAGAAACATGAAACTGTTCCTATGGAGGTTTCCTAGTTTGCAGCATCACAAAAGAAAGAAGAGGAAACAGACTGTGTATGAGGATGAAGATGAGACAAAATTTTAGTAAGCACATCAGAATGGGGATGTCCTAACCTATTGTGCCAGAGGAATTGTATTAGCATTAGTGTGACTGACATGAAATGCTGATATGTAGTAGTCAACATGGAGTGTTATGATCAGCATTTGCAATGTTCAAACTATTTTCAGAACTAGAATTATATCTGTACTTAAATTCATTAACCAGAAAAGTTGCAGGAGTAATCAGAACTTAAATTTTCACTTCTTAAACTGTCCAATATCAGTTTTTTCAGAATGCAATAAATTAGCAGAATTCACAATTTTATTATTATCAGTATTTCGAAATTCAACAAAATTACAGGATTTATTTCATTATCTATACTTAATGATCAGTCATCAAAGAGGACACAGAGTATAACTAGAATTGAGAAGTTTCATTCACTGAGCAAATGTTTGTATTACCAAACAGATATTACAATTATGATCAGTATGCAAGTACATTATTGGAATTCAAAGCACATTGCTAGATGTATATTTGACAGCAGAGTTATTAGCTCATTCTAAAATGTTTTATTACTACCTAACGAATTATGACCAACTGAGAACAAAAGCTTTTGAGTTCAAACTGATGGGAATGGTCTTCACAGGAAAACTAGATGAAGTGTTAATATTCAGGAAGGTGATGGCAGACTAAGGGAATGTGCAACTGATACAAGCCACTTTAATTCCTCCCTGCAATAGCACTGTTCTGGTATCCTTGTCCTTAACAGGCAGCAATTAGAATTAAATTCCACAACTACATTATATCCTGTGTAAATTTTGAAATACTAAGAAGATTCTTAGTTATTTTTGGCACACACAAAACATTTTTCAAATATAAACACTTAGACTGCAGAGAACTAGGTAACAAGATAAACCAATTGTGAAATGTTGAGAGACTCACTGTCCTACTTGTAGTTGATCGACCCCCTCATAATTCCTGCTGGTTGCTAGTTGGTTAGGATCAAAGTGACATGGTCAGTAGCACCTGAATCCATGTACCAGGCTGGATCAGGTGTGTTGGCAGTAGGGACAGTTATAGGTATTATGGTATTAGGAGGGTGAGATGGTTTGACGAGTTGCAAAAATTCTGATTTGGTGATTGATATGGAGGAATTCATAGGTGCTATGGATTTGGTTGTTAAGGGAGTTTGATGAGACACAAAGTAGGCTTGGCTGGGTGACTGCATTTGTTGACTGGGATGGAAAACTATGTTGCTGTGAGCCTTGCTGCTGAGTAGAGAAAGAAGCATTGGTGCCTTCTTCTTGCAAATTGTTTCCTAAATGAGAAATGCCAGTAAAGATGCTTGTGAGGACCACCACAGAACTAGAATTTGGCCGAATACTAGAACCAAACTGTGGTGATGAAACCCCAAACTGAGCAGCAGGATTCACACCATACTGAGACAGAGAACCAGCATTGAACTGTGGAGAACCAACATTGAACTGTGGAGGAGCTCCATTATAGTTCGAATTGTATCTATGGTAGCACTGGATTGCTGTATGACCAATTTTATTGCAGACTTGGCAGATGGGTTTACCTCGACCATTACCTCGACCTCTTCCTCTTCCAAAAGTGTTGTAACCAGGTGCTCTAAAGGATGGAAAAGGAGCACTAAAAGTCCACCAAACTGATTTGATGTCCAGTAGGAAAATATGGATCACCATGATAAGACGGTGCATAAGCCTGATACATTGTGCAAAAGGCAGATTATACTTAAGCTTATCATATGTTAAGTGTGTTTGGAGTTCCAATTACATCAGCACTTGCATTGGTAGATCCTTTCGCAACAGCAGAGTGTATAGATTTGCCACCAGAATTTATGAGAGAAGCTAAATTGACTGAGCTATTAGAAAAATCCCAATATTAAACTTCTCAAGTCTCATCTCATACTTTTGAAGCAGGAATTGAGCTTCCTGTAATGTTACTGAATCAAACTTATTTCAATTCGAGATGTCAAATTAACCACAACAGCATCAAACTCTGGCCCTAGTCCATCTAATACACTGAAGAAGATCTTCATCATTTATCACCTGACGACTGGCGGACAAACTCTCTGCAATCCCTTTCATTTTCTTAATGATTCATTACACTCATACTTCCTTTTTGAGTGTTTTGAAGTAAATTTTTCAAGTGAGTGCTCTTGCTCTGGAATCGCTAAGAAATTCATTTTCAAGACTATACCAAATTTCAGAGGCAAACTGCCATTTGGATTATGACTAAACATACATTCTAAATAGAACCAAAAGCCAAGTTACAAGAAGCTTATCAGTGTTTTTCACTATATAAGCTGGATTAATCTTCCCTTTAGTTAGGTTTATTTTCAATTGATTCGTAGAACAGTCAATTTTGAAGCAATCAAGGGTTCAGGACAAGGAACAAAACCTGTCAAATGTTCCTCCAATTCGTGCGCTCCTCGGCTGATAAGACTTGCAACCTCCAGAAGCGGTAATTGTCTTTGTAATTATCCCTTGTAAGCTTCGGATTCACTACTGTAAGCTAATGAAAGATTGAAGATTGAGAAGAGTTGAACAGTGAAGACTGAGCTGAACCGGAGTTGTTTTCTCCATGTCACAATCAACTGAAAACCACCTTAGCCATGATGCTAGTCACAGGCTCTGATATCATATGAGATTTGGAACAAAATTGAAAGAAAACTGAGAACTGAATTCGTAGATCTGATTTTTTTTTTCCAGAAGATTACAAACTGCAGTTGACCCTCTCTTATATGAAATGAGAGAGATGACAATGAATGAAACGACACCGCATGAGTTAGTAAACAAACTATTGTCTTGACTTTTTTTGCCCTTTCTTCTTCTTTGATCAACATAACAATTGAATTGGTGGAAACTCAAGAGAGTGCTGAAATAGTATTGAAAGGGAAAGGTTGTTAGAACGATATCGATGGTACTTCTACCATATTTTTTCTCATGTGAACACAGTTTGGAATTAATGGTAAACAGAAGTGTACAGGAGTTGATAATATTCAACTGTCCAATAACTCGATTAGCAAAAAGGAATGACCAGTAGTGGAACAAAGCAAGCTTATGATCCCGATGTAAAAACCAAAAATTCAGAAAGTCAAAAGAGTGATCAATCAATACTTGAAGCGAAGGTATGTTTAGACTATGTAGATAGTAGTTATACCTCAGAATTTTTTCTTATGTGTACATAATTTGGAAGGTCAAATTGATCTTACCCAAAAAAAAAAAAAAAAAAAAAAAAAAAAACCGAAATTTGAAAGTTAAAAAAGTGTCAATCAGTATTGAAAGGGTGACTCGGATAAAAATTGAAATTTCATGCATTTCATAATCAATTTTAAAGTCCTTTACATACATTTTCACATCTACGTTATTGGATTGACAGAGAACAAAAGGACCGAGGTGATAACAGTTGATAATGTTGGTTCATGCCATTAATAATCAGGCTGTACAGGAGTGTAATTGGATACTTTTACTAGATTTGGTAGATGGAACTCCTGGGGCCTTGACTGAACTGTTTCAGATATGGGATACCATTTTTCACATAATTAATATTTAAGTGCCCCCACTTGGCTTATAAAGAAGCTTGTATTCAAGATCAGTGCAGAAGAACTTCAAAGTTTGGAGGAGAAATGGCTGTTCCGTTATATTCCACGCTGCTTTTTATGGCAATAGAAAGCTGTACAGTTTATGTCCTTAGGTCCCCAAATTTCCAACATAAGGAACCAAAGGGTTATCTTCCAATTCATTAGCGCAGAATGTGACACAAGGAAATAATTCAATATCTTCTGTCAAAACAGCACATGTTTGGATGACGATAAAGGTGTTGATTGATTAAAAATCTGATCAGTTCGGGTCACTATGGTAAGTACAAAAGTATTTTCTTGTTTGTCATAGGGTTAGATATGTTAAATGATTACATTATAACTTTTTATTGTTGTTGTTGTTATTATTATTTGGCAAACATTGATATACAGGAAAACTTTTTTTCAAAAAAAAAAAAAAAAAAAATGAGAAAGAAATGATAAGGGATATATGTAATTAGTCTTCCCTCACAAAAAATTTATGATTATTACTTGATATAGATTTTTTTTTTAACTCAATTTAATTTGTTATTAATAATTAGCAACAGGGAATATAATCAAAGATATGTCCTTACCATACAAGTATAGATGAGTTCCAATGAAGATTTGTCATAAAATAAGGGAGAAAGTCAAAATAAGGACACATGTTTATAAAAACAATTAAAAAGGGACAGAAGTGTATTAAAAGACAAAAATAAAACACTTAACGGCATAAAACCATTTAATATAACTTTATAAAGGGTATAAATGTAAATATATTTTATTGTATAATGTAAAAGTCAAAAGAGACTTTAAAAAATATTAATAATCATTGACAGATATAAACATGTATCAATAGTCCAAAAGAACAAAAAAGACAAATAATAATAATAATAATCAAGAGATAAAAAGGACAAACCTAAGTCCAACATTTTATATTTGCCTAATGTTTTCTATGTCCTTAGGTTTAAAGAATGAGTGTTTTTTTTTTTTTTAAGACTTCGATAATATATAATATAAAAATATGAAAAAGAAGAAAAAAGAAGATGTCATTGATTTAGGCTTACTGTGTGACAAACATGTCAAATTCCATATTAAAAAAGGTTTAATAATTTTTACCAAAACTAAAGTTTGATCTATGTATTAAATCACATAATTAGTGGAATAATTAAATACAAAATCTCAAAATCTGTATAGAAGAGATTATATTATTTATATAATGTCTTACAAAAAAAATTAAAAGTAAAATTAGGGAGAGTTATTGGACATGCTAGAATACAACAGAATTACCAAATTAAAGTAAAACCAATTGATTTAAATAGTTTTTAATTTTTAATTTTGGAATTTTATCGATTGAAAATAGTTGAATAGTTATTTTGTATATTTTGAAACCATATCATAATGGTCAATAATTGTAAAAGATAATTAATGAGGATATAATTGACTTTTTCATAGCATTACTCATTTTTTTTTGTTAAATGAAACCATATTATACGGTTAAATGTCATTTTTTTTTTTTGCTTTTATTTAAATTTATGTCCCTTTTAAATATTTATTCTTAATTTGTTTTATCTCTAAAATAAACCAAAACTTCTTAAGGTAAGGCGGAGATCCAAATTCATGTGGATTCAATTATTACATTACAATTAATAACCGTTTGATATCTTCATGCATTATATATAGCAGACTTGTACGTATGAGTTAGCACGCATAGAAGCATATCACTGTAGCATCCGTCGAGCGCTCAAAGGTTGCTAAAAGGCCTCGTAATTTACCATTCTTCAAATCTGGAATTTCTATCCTTCTACACCACATCAGTTTGATCATATATATATTTATATTCTCTTTGCTTTCTTTTATTGGTCTTCTTTCACGTGTTCAACGCTATCTACGTTACGGTTTTCACTCTTACAACAAATAATTGCCCTGCTAATTAATTTGTATTCATCTCCACTCCATTTACAGATATGGCGTTAGACTTATGGAAGCGATATCCAAAGTTTGCTCTTGAAAACAATTCACACAGAGGAAGTATATTAAAAGAATTGGCTGGTAAGCCTCTGGCTTTTGAAAGTGGGAGTCGCCTTGGGTTTTCGGGACGCTTGATCTATGATTGTTAGTAACAACATTCTTCCTCTCATGCCTTATAGACTCAGATACAATCTAACAAACCCATCTCTTATATTGGCATGTTCTTATTGCTGTTGCCTAACTCTGCAGGGATTCCTCCGGAAGAAGAATATTTTGAAGGATCTTCATTTGGTTTGTACATCTCCTATCTATCTATCTATCTATCTATCTATATGATAAAAAGACTATCTATATGATAGTCTTTTGAAATTGATTATCCTACAAAACCAAAACAATTTATAATAGTACTTATTTGTTATAACACAGGTGCTTTGCCCCGAATGATCTGGCATGTGCTCATGCTGCTAGGTAATTGGCATTGAACAATTCTCATAATAAATGGACTGTCTTGAAGGAATTCTTTTTCTTGTTTCATTGAGCTAAGTTGTTCAATTGCAGTCCCAGGCATCAAAAACATTCGCCATGTAAAGTTGACACATATACAAACCCTTCAAATTGTTAGAATCTTGTGTCATGGTAACGGAGTTACGTGGAATCGTACTGCAGCCTTTGAAACTTTCGTGTTGCCATTTCTTGAAGCCGCAAAACTTGGGATTTGCGAGATAGTCAATGAAATTTTGAATGCTTATTTCTATGCTCAGAACTTACGCTACGAAAATGGTCACGGTCTACTTCATATGGCAATTTTACATCGCCAAGAAAATATTTTGAAAATTGTAAAAGAAAGGAATGTGTGTCTGTCACAATGGAAAGCGGTCGACACAGATGGAAATGCTAACATTTGCATTGGCTGGACGGTTGGCACAGTCCGCAGCTTCAAGTCAACCCTGTGTTGCAGCATTGCTAATGCAGAAAGAATTAGAATGGTTCAAGGTGAATATATAATCCTACCAACAATATATATATAATATATATATATTATTAGATTATAATATATACACAACTTATTTTATCATCTTAACTATTACAAATTATTATTTTATTCGAATCTTATTCTTGCCTCTACCTCTAGATGCCTCTATCTTACATCAAACTGCGGTACTTTCATTTGTCATATAGTATTATAAATTTATAATTGAATGTGCAAGAGATTTAAAAATCTGGCTTATATATGATTTTTATTCTAATTCTACAGTTTCCTTTATTTTTTCTGGCCTCATTAATCATTTTTTTTTTTTTTTTGTCTAATATTAGAGATTTTTTGTTTGAGAATCAAATTTATTGTTGCTCATGCTTACGCTGACTAAGTTTTTATCTTCAGGTTGTGGAAAGTTATGTCCATCCATCCCTTCGAGAGCAACGAAATAAGAATAATAAAACTCCTAGAGAAGTCTTTGTTGAAGAACACAAGGAATTGCTTAAACAAGGTGAACAATGTATGAAGGAAATTTCTACATCATGCAGTGTTGTAGCAGCATTGATAATAACTGTAGTATTTACAGCAGCTTTCACCGTACCAGGTGGCCAAAACGATGATGGGATACCCATTTTCTTGCATGAAACAGCTTTCATAGTCTTTGTCATATCAGATGTGCTTGCATTCTTTTTTTCCATGGTTTCGGTGCTGATGTTTATGTCAATCATTGCTTCACGTTACTCAGAAGATGACTTTTTGGTGTCATTGCCAATGAAGTTGTTCAGCCAACTTCTTGTGCTATTCTTTTCTATTGCATGCATGATCGTAGCATTTGGTGCAACCCTTCACACATTTCTTTCTCATTTAAGGAATTGGGCTATCATTCCAATTTCGCTACTCGCATACTTCCTATTGACCTTATTTCTCTATCCGCAATTTTCTCTCTTGGTTGATATTTTCTTTTCCGTTCGTAGACCAATCATTCGACATAACACCAAATAAATAATTCAGGATGTCAGTCTGACAATAGCAGCCACAGAAATTCTTCCTTTAGTGAATAAACTTGAATGAGGTGTTAATTTCATCTCCTTTGGCAGAGTCATTTACTTTTCTACTGTTTGAGACACATCTTATTATTATTATTATTCCCTTGTAAGCAGTTTATGTATTTATCATTCTACTATATATATATAACTCTTAAGTCGTTGTCAGATTTGAATATTTAACTTCAAGTTATTATAAATCTAAATGGAATTTGTATGTTTCCATCTTCATTCAATAGGCATTGATATGATGATATATGAGTAGTTAAACATGTGTACCATGTCAAACTAACAATAATGCAGTAGACTTTGGTTCATATTTTCTGTTCAATCATTGTCAGATTTTAATATTTAACTTTAAGTTGTTTTCAAAAACTAAATGGAATCTGCATGTATCTATCTTGATTTAATAGGAGTTGATTTCTAGCTGGGAATTGCTTGATTGATTTGATATGTTCCTTTCTACAATACTTGTATAATGAGTTAATAACCTATAAACTTCTTATTATTATTATTATTATTATTATTATAGTTACTTTCAATATAGCATAACTTCATCTATTTTTCTCCTCCAATGTCTTGATTCAAACTATATTTTCTTAAATATAACAGTTATTCTGTTTCAAAATCAATTACACCATTTTGAAACAAAATTAATTGTTTCATCCATAGAAGTTAGGATTTTCACACTCAACATCTAATAATTAACAAGTTAATAATAAACATGCCTTCTTAAACAATTAATCTTAGGTTTTAATTTCTCAAAATTTATTTCAAATCCATTACAAATGATGTTTATATTGGTGTAATATTATCATAATACTTATCATTTACCCATCATACCTGAATTATAAACTCTGTTTTAAAAACCGGACCAGACCGGCAGGTCCAACCGGTTAGACCGGGACCCGGGCTTTTTTCGGGTCGGGTCACTCTTTTTAACTATTTCAAGTTTAAAATATAACAAACACACCCTTGGTTAATACGCATCAGTTCCTAAAGGTTTCAAATCTAGCAAACACACCCTCTGGTCAAATGCAAATCGGCAATGACCTCCCCTTTTCTGGCGACCTTCCACCTTCCCTTACTGTCGGAAACCACCCTTTGAGTTCTGACTTTCTCTAGCGCTGTCACGCTTCATCTCTAGCCGCCGCGTAATGTTTCGTCGTCCACCTTCGCCGCGTAATTTTTCTTCAATTTCCCGACATCGATTGGCCTTCTCCGGCATCGACAGGCTTCCTCAGCCACCGATCTACCTTCTCCCAATCTCCCTTGCCGTCGTTCACGAAGATTCAGTCGTCTTACCAAAAAAAGCCACCGCGACCATTGACTTCCACCACCGATCTGCCATTTTCCGGCAATGCCTCTACTTGCTAGCTACCGATTCGCCCTCCCCATCATCCGATCTACCCTCCTTGGTGTGTCGTTGTTGCTCTCCCAATCGATCATCGATTTACATTTGGCCAGGGTTGTGTTTGCTAGATTTCAAACCTATAGGGTCTGATGGTATTTAAACCTGTCAAACCATCGGTTCAACCGGTGGTCCAACTAGTTGGACCGGTTGAACCGTGACCCAGCCATCAGAGCGAGTTTCCCTCCGGTCTAGTTTTTAAAACAATGATTATAAGGGCCAGGTCCTAGGTTGACCAATATGACTGGTTAAATTGGCGGTTTCACCAGTGGTCCATAAATTTTGAAATCTTGCAAACACCCCCTACAAGTCAACTAGTCCTTGTAGGTTTACAATCTAGCAAATACACCCCTACGACAGTTAGGGCTTTGATTTTTCCAGCCAAATTCCAGCTGATTTCGACAACCAAAAGTCAATCTGACACCACCACTTGAACCATCGGCCTCTGCTCTACAAAACTCTCTAACCTTGGCACTTGGTAGCAACTTGTTTGCCAATTGTGACTCACGTATACCAATGCGATTGGATTGATTTTTCTAGACAAATTTTGGTTGATTCTAGCATCCAAAATTCACTCCGACACTACCCCTTGAATTACCGGCCTCCACTCTACAAAAGTCTTCTAACCCCATCACTTGGTAGTCTCTCGTTTGCCAACAGTTAGGTTGGGGATTTCAGGAATAGTCGAGTTTTGTGACCCGACCCAATTGGGTTTTAAAACCTTGCTTTTTATATGTCAATCAAAGATTGTGTATATGTCATAAACGTTAATATGATGATATATGAGTAGTTAAACATATGTATCATTTCAAGCTAAAAAAAATGTAGTAGACTTTGGTTCATGTTTGTTGTTTAGTCATTGTCTGATTTTAATATTTAACTTAAAGTTGTTATCAAAACCTAAATGGAATCTACATGTATCTATCTTCATTCAATAGGAGTTAATAATAATCTAAAAACATGAAAAAGAAGATGTCATTGATTTAGGCATACTGTGCAACAAACATGTCAAATTTCATATTAAAAAAGGTTTAATAATTTTTACCAAAAACTAATTCATCTATGTATTACATCACATAGTTAGTGGAATAATTAAATATAAATTCTCAAAATATGTATAGAAGAGATTATATTATGTATATAATGTCTTACAAAAAAACCAAAAAAATAATAATAATAATAATAGGAAGAGTTATTGGATGTGCTAGAATACAACAAAATTACCAAATTAAAGTAAAATCAATTGATTTAAATAGCTTTTAATTTTTAATTTTTAATTTCATCGATTGAAAATAGTTGAATAGTTATTTTGTATATTTTGAAACCATTTCATAATGGTCAATATTGTAAAAGATAATTAATGAAGATATAATTGACTTCTTCATACCATTACTCATATTTTTTGTTAAATTAAACCATATTGTACAGTTAAATGTCACTTTTTTTAAATTTATGTCCCTTTTAAATATGTATCATACTTTATATTGTCTTTGCTTTCTTTTATTAGTTTTCTTTCAATTTTCATCCTAGTGTGACGCTATCTACGTTACAGTTTTCATTCTTACAACAAAACAATTGCCCTGTTGATTAATTTGTATCCATCTCTACTCCATTGACCATTCCCAGGTATAGCGTTAGATTTATGGAAGCGATATCCGAAGTTAGCTCTTGAAAGCAATTTGGCCAGAGAATGGATATTAAATTCATTGGCTAGTAAGCCTCTGGCTTTTAAAAGTGCGAGTTGGAGTCGCATGGGGTTTTGGAGACGCTTGATCTATGACTGTTAGTGCAACATTCTTCCTCTCTATTTAATTCTCATGCCTTACACACTCAGATACACATGCTCTGATTGTTGTTGCCTGTCTCTGCAGGGATTCCTCTACAAGAGGAATATGTTCCTCCCACTGAAAGTAACAATTGGGACATAGAAAACGGGGTTAAGTGTTCACACGTCTTTAAAGAATCCAAATATTTTGGACCTATTTGTCGAATAATCTATGCTTCATTTGGTTTGTACACCTCTTATCTAACTATCTATCTATGTGCTAAATAAGTAGTCTTCTAAAATTGAATATCCTACAAATTAACCAAAACAATTTATAATAGTACTTATTTGTTATAACACAGGTGCTTTGCCCCGAGTGATCTGGCATGTCCTCATGCTGGCAGGTAATTGGCGTTGAACAATTCTCTTGATTAAATGGAGTATCTTTAAGGAATTATTTATGTTGTTTCATTGACTGGAGTTGTTCAATTGTAGTCCCAGACGTCAAAAACATTCGCGATACAAAGTTGACAGATAGACAAACCCTTCAAATTATTAGAATCTTGTGTCATGGTAATAAAGTTGCATGGAATCGTAAAGAAGCCTTTGAAAAGTTCTTGTCGCCATTTCTTGAAGCTGCAAAACTTGGGATTTGCGAGATTGTCAATGAAATTTGGAATGCTTATTTCTATTCTTATACCTACCGCTACAAAAATAATAATCACGGTCTACTTCATATGGCTTCATATGGCAATTTTACATCGCCAAGAAAAGATTTTTAAAATTCTAAAAGAAAAGAATTCGTATCTATCAAGCTGGAAAGCGGCCAACAAAAGTGAATACAGTGACAACGTTTTACATTTAGCTGGATGGTTGGCAGCTTCAAGTCAAGTCTCCGGTGCAGCATTGCAAGTGCAGAGAGAAACACAATAGTTCAAGGTGAATATATAACCATGCAAATTATAAAAACTTATTTTAGCATTTTAACTATTACTTCAAATGATTATTTTATTGGAATTTTATTCTTGCCTCTTAGATGCCTTGATCTTACATCAAACTGCAGATTTACCAAAAATTTAAAATGCGCTACTTTCATTTCTCATATTGAATGTGCAAGAGATTTAGAAATCTGGCATATATATGATTTTTATTCTAAATCTAGATTTTCCTTTATTTTTTCTGGCCTTGTCAATAATTTTTTTTTAAAACATAGTTCTTCCATAATATTAGAGATTTTTTGTTTGAGAATCAAATTTATTACTGCTCATGCTTATGCTAGCTTTGGTTTTATCTTCGGGCTGTGGAAAGTTATGTCCATCCCTTCCTCCAAGAGCAACAAAACAAGAATAATAAAACTCCTAGAGAAGTCTTTACCGAAGCACACAAAGAATTGGTTAAACAAGGTGAACAATGGATGAAGGGAACTGTTACATCATGCAGTGTTGTAGCTACATTGATAATAACGGTAGTTCTTACAACAGCTTTCACCGTACCAGGTGGCAACAACGATGATGGGATACCCAATTTCTTGCATGACACAGCTTTCATAGTCTTTCTCTACTTAGATTCCATTTAAAATTACAAAGAAAAGAAAAATTCCAAAAAAAATGGAAAGTAGATGGTATATTTCTCTACTTAATTGATGTTAATCAAATTAAGAAGCTTATAAAATAGGGCTTAATTAAGTTGCCCTCTTTTACTATATAGTCTCAGAATAATTTCAATCTCATATTTAGAACTTGAATATGATATATTTTATCACTATAAATTATGGGCAACTCTTGAAATAATTGTATTTTGAGTTATACTCCCACTTAAACGAACCAAATTATTATATTTGGACATCATATTCATTATTAAATAGAAATTCTTGACATACTCGATTATATGGTTGTCTAGTACAACATCAATGGTGTCAACTGACAAGCACTCATCTAGTACATCCAGTGAAGCAAGCACTATTTCTTGTATGCATTTTTCTATCAAGTTTTGTGGGCTTTTGCACCAAAAATGTTTTGGAAATATGGTTTGTTGCCATGCATTAATAAATGGGTCGAATTTTTTTTTTTTTTTTTTTTTTTGGGGTATTGATAAGAGTAAAATAGTTTTACTGATAATCAGTTGACTATGGTTTACTTTATTTTATCACAAAATTATTGTATCCGTAAAATTACTTTTGGCCCCTTGACTTGGTCCGAAAATATACGCTATTAAACATAAAACTTGTAACTTATAACGTATTATTTAACAAGTCTAGCAATATTGTTAGGTAGAACAATTTACACCATTTGATTCATTGAATAAACTATATTATCTATCACGAAATAATGTTACAGATTGAGATGGAAATTTACGAGAGTAATTTCAAGTACTGGAACTGCAATTTTGTCAGACATAAATTAAGTTAATAAGTGTAGAATCTTCTTCTTTGTTATAAATGACGGTGTTGCTGATAAAAATGAAGTTTTTATTTCATTTATTTGTTTTTGTTTTCGAGTTTTAAAGAATTGATTAAAGAGAATCATATAAAACGTGTACAAAAAGACAAAAGAAATGAAAAAAGTGATAATTTATTATTTTATCTTTTGTATACGTGTTAAATGATGGATGAGAGAGTGAGAAAGAGAGTGTTTCTAACAGTCGATTATGTAATATTATATGTATATAGAAATTTTATAGGGATTTAAGCACGATCTTGACAAAATAAATTAAATATCACGATGTAAACAACTTACTTGAACTATGTATAAAACTATTCTTTAATTGCAACATCAGATCCGAATAAGAAACTTTTGTGTTTTATCCCATAGACAAAGGCAGCTAAAGAGACACTATTAGTTTATTCCACCAACATTTAAATGCAACAATAATGAAAATTATATGGAAGAAACATCACAATGCTCTACGCACCAATTATTGTACGACAAATTCACTTATCAATTGAGTACTTATATTTCAGTGTGTTAAGAAAATATCAAAATATATTATTCTTCAAAAAATCGATCTCAATATGACACTATACGTTATCAATATGATCTTAATGATTTTAAAAAAAAAAAAAAAAAAAATGGAGGATGAAAGTGGCACAATTATGTTGAATAATGCAAAGTTTGGAGGATATTCTTTGCTTTACTAAATTAACAAGCAAAGCACCTCTCTCTCATTTCGCATTCATATACTTTTTCTTTTTATTTTGTCTTTGTCTTTTTCTTTTTATTAAACACTTTCTATTATTGTGGATTTTGAGAGAAAAGTACGAAAAAGAAGCAGACATGAGAAAGTAATTGAGAGAAGCAAAAGAGGAATTTTTTTCTTAACTGAACGAATGAATACAGTTAGGGATTATGCTTCCCTTTTATACAATTTTCTTCTTTACAAAACGACAGTGCTTTGGCACATATTAAAAACATTTGCACAAACTTAATCGGCACCGTTTATGCATTATCACTAGACCTGGCAAAACGGGTCTGGACCCACGGGTTGGACCGTATTCGAGTAAAAAATATAGGGTACGGGTCTAATTTATTAAACCCATTTTTTAGACCCGTACCCGTACCCGACCCAAAAACACACGGTTTATATGGGTGAACCTGCGAGCACCCGTATTTGCAGTAATGAATTTTGAATCCCTAATTTTTTCACGCATTCAGCCATTCATGCATGCAGCAGTCACACACTCACGCTTCTCACTCTCTCAATCTCATCTGATCTCTCACTCTCATCTCATCTCTGATCTCTCACTCTTAGATTCTCAATAACTTTATCACGGCCGCATCTCAATCTCTCATCATTCTTCTTCGTCCGAAGTTCAACTGAATCAACTCCCTATCTCGGTGTCTCCATCTTCGATTAATAGTCAGTTCGTCACTCGTCGTCATCAGTCATTCCCATTCCCTGTACCACAGTCATCGGTCGCCGTCACTCATCCTCGTCGGCTGGTAATGAATCCCTAACCCCTAATTTTGTGTGTTTGTTTTTGTTTTTTTGACAGATTTTGTGTTTTCTTTTTTGTTTGAATGGTTAATATTTTGTATTTTAATTTTTGTTTGTGAGATTAACATTGTTTACACTTATATTGTTGTCTGGTTGAGCTTTCCCTGTACGTAAATCTGTAGAGTTGTTTTCGTTGAGTGTGTTTGTGTTAGGTTCCCCTGGTTGATAGGTTTTCCTCTTTCCTCTTTGCAGATTATTACACCGATATAAAGACAGGCTTCCAAGTAAAAGAAATTGTGAAGTGTGGAAGGATAATCTCTTTTGGCAAGGCAGAATCAGAATTACCTTCTTCACAGATCCCTAATCTTGATACAAAGGTACTAAAATTTCAGTTTTGCCAGGTCTACTCTTGGGCCTTAGCTGATCCTGCCATTTAGGGATGGGGACTTTACTAGAGCTGAATTATATATCTATTGAACTGAGTTAATTTGTTGCAAAACATGTACAACTCTTTTAGGCTAGACGTTGTGAGTGAGGCTTGGTCCAAATTTCCCTGTGCAGCATTCATACAGAGAGTTATTCACCTTTGTGTAGATCTTTGCTTTGAATAGAAATAGGTATCAACATTTGTAATCTAAATCCTGAGCGAGGGATGTATCATGTATCATGTATGAAGTATGTATAATATGTTATTTGATTATGCTCAAAGTCTGTTCACCAATACTACTAAGCTCATCACATAAACTAGACAAAAGCATCTTGAACACATTAAATTATATACATAAATTTTAAGTTTGTGTTTCCCATTTTCAATTGATATAAACAAAATGGTTTCTTTTCGATGGTGAAATCATGGCCGACAATACCATCATCAAAGTATCTTTAGCCTTTTCTCTTTTAAGTACATATGTTCCTAACTTTGACATGGGTGGAGGAATATTAATATAAATTTTAATTATTATTTTCTTTGCTTTTACTTTGAGTAGGTTGGAAGCTTACATTTTCTCCACCAAATGATGGTAGACGGAAAACAATATATGAAACTTCAAGTCTTTTAGAAAAGAGATAAAATAAATTTTGGGTGGGGTTTTGATGTCTAACATTGGGTTAAAAAGAGAGCCAAAAAGAAAATATGAAATAGATTTTGTGTAACCTAAAGTTGATAAAATGGTGGATCCTTTTCCAAAGAATTACTAGTAAATGGTAGCTAGATGCCTCCATTTATTAATTTCATAGCTTTGCCCAACATTAGTCGATGCCATTGAGTGCCCTATAACATCGATCATTGCTATTGAGTTGACTTAATTTTATTTTATTCTACTAATTAAAATGAACATAAACGGAATTGGAATTGGAATTGCTTATGTTTAATATAATTTTATTATGTTAGCAGTATTATAGTCAATCTTTACATCAATCATCTTTGGTTAGATTCTTTTAAGAGTATAATAATGATAAGAAGAGATTAATTAATTAAAAGTTAGGGCATTGGTTATCATATATGTTTAGAAAAAGTAGAACTTTACAAGATACCAAAAGGCATCAAAGGTTAAAATAATGGGAATGAAACCCAAACAACAGGCAAAAATGAAGTTTGAAAAAGATGAATCAAAAGAATTGCAGTGGGTGGTGAGAGATAGATTTAAGTCCAAGTAAAAATGGTGGGGTGGTGGGGGGAGCTTTTGCTTTTTCATACAAAGTTGGAAACACATCAGAATCTGTCTTTTGTTGTTACAAGTGTGTTTTGGTTCTATTTCTTAATTCAAAGCTCAGTTTTTATTTATGGAAATCAGGAAACAAAAGTAGTATTCCAATTCCTTTATCTGTATTCCCAGCTATGTTCTCTCAAATAAAGTAGTATTCTCAATAATGCAATTGCCAATCTTGGCAGCAATCCGAAGCATGTACATCAAAGAAAAAATCATGCCTAGTGGAAAAGAAATAGAACAATTTTATACAAGAAGAAATATATAGTTAATCATCAATTAATATTTAATATATAGTTAATCCATTATCAATTATTAATTGATGATTAACTATATATTAATTGACATATAATTGTCAATTAATTATAGTTAATCCATTATCTAATATATAGCTAATCACAATTAAAAAGCTCTTTGGCATTTCCTCGAATCATGCTCCATTATCAATAAATAGAAACATATATTATTTAGGCATGCTGATATAAATGTTAGTTTAGATTAATTTTATTCTGGCTATGGTGTCCTTGTGTTTGTTTCTTTGTTTTATTTTTATTTTTGTAGTCTTAAGCATTGACATAGCGGATTCAGAAACTATAAATACAGATATGGTTAACTGAGAGCAATTGACGATGCTTCAAGTAATGCCACCTCCTTCTAATTCTAGTATTCCTACAACTAGTTCTAGAAATAAACGTAAAACATTAGAAGTTTGGAATCATTTTGAGATACATGTTGAGAATAACACTGAGAGGACTAGGTTTAAGGCATGTAGTAAATCTTATGCATATGGTAGTGTCACACATGGGACTAAAATATGAAGGTCATATAGGAAATTGTCCAAACATGCCAACCATGATGGGGTAATTATTGATTGATCATAACCATAGATTGCAAAGTAGGAAGATTAGTCAAGAGACTTATCGTGAATTTATGGCGTTATCAATTATTCAACATAACTATCCATATTCATATGTGGAGAATGAAGGAACTAGGAGAGTCCTTTTGTATGTTTGTAAGGAGCTTGTGCATTATTCTAGGAACATCGCTAAGGCGATTGCTAAAAAATATATGAAAGATGAAGAAAAAAACTAAGCTTGAATTAGGAGGCTTACAAATAGAATATGCTAACTTCTGATGTTGGGACTTCTGGTACAACTGAGGGATATATTTCTTTGACACTCATTATATGATGGAATTGGGAGTTGCAAAGTAAAATACTGAACTTTTGCCATATTCCTCCTCCACACTGGGTTTGTTTTGGCAGAAAATATTATAAATTTCTTGCAAGAGTGGGGAATTGAAAAGAAAGTTTTCTCATATTTTGGATACAATTAGTAATGATAGCATGGAGGATATTTTGAGGAATCAGCTTTATGTGCAGAATGCTTTGTTATGTAGAGGTGAATTTTTCCATGTGCGATGTTTTGCTATCTTGAATCTTATTGTTCAAAAGGGTTAAGAGCTACTAGTGTTGCTTTGAATAGATTTGAGATAGTGTGAAATATATTAAAGCAACCGAGGCTAGGAGAATCAGTTTGGAGAACTTGCTGTACAAATAGAGTGAAAAGCTCAATGGGTTGAGATTGGATGTTTCCACTAATGAATTTGACATTTTAATGCTTGAAAAGCGGTAATATTTCGTCCCGTGTTTGTGGCTTTGTCAACAGTAATCCTAGTTATAAATTTTGTCCATCAAATGAGAATAGGATAGGGGGAGAGATATGCAGTTCTTGAACCTTTTATGATATTACACTTTATTCTCAGGTTCTAAATCCTACAGCAAACTTGTACCTGAAATGTGTATGGGAAATTCAATTGCGTTTAATTGGAGAGGATGTGAGGAGATGTTGTTAAGAGCATGGCAGAACAAATGATCCCAAAATTTATAAAATATTGGATTCTTATAGTTTTGTGTTGACGATTGCAACTATTCTTGCCCCACGTCTCAAGTTTTAGTTTGTGAGTATGCTTTCAACAAAGTTTATGATTCAAATACTGCCGAACGGAAGTTAGAGGTGTTAAGAATAACTTGCAAAAGCTTTTTCAAGCTTACGAGGCTAAATGTTTTAAAGCGTTCTTGCCACCTTCAGTTGTTTCTCTTGCGACTAGTTTTACTTCTAGAGGCGTATAGATCATTCTTCTGTAAGTCACTATACTTTTTAGTTTTTATATTCTTATGATAAATAAAGTATTATTTATTGTTTAATTTTAATTTTTGACACTAATTGTTTAAATGATGTAGGATTTTGATAGCTATGAGAGTGTTTTCATTTCCACTAAGAATCCGAATTAGATCTTTATTGGAAAGATGAGATTTGATCGCATCAAATATCAGAATTTAGATATCCTCGATGATTGGAAGAACAATCGTGATCGTTATCCAATCTTACCATGATGGCTCGTGATATCATGGCAATACCAATAACATCCGTAGCCTCGGAGTCCGCTTTTAGTATTGGCAGTTAAGTGCTTAACAAATATCGAAGCTCACTTCGACCAAAAATGCAGAATCTTTGATATGCATTCGAACTTGGCTATATGGATATGAGTTTGAAGGTAACTGTTACCATAATATTTCATATATTTTATTATTTAAATTTATTAATTTATAGTTGATCATTGTTTTGTAGATGATGAGGTGAATGATGATTCGGATGATGATCTTGATGTGCCATTAATAATCTCGAACTGTGGAATCAAGAGACCTATCACGCCCACTGTAGATGAACATTTGCTGTCCTAAGAATGTTTTTTTGTTGAATATTGGATTATGATTTGTTTTATTTTAGTTGGTATTTAAGTTTATTGACTTATTTGTTTGTTTATGTTATGCGTAATTGTGTATTAGTGATTTTGTATTTGTTTATTTTGGTTGGTATTTATAGTTTTGTATTATATCTATTGTTTGTTTGTTTATGGTTTATTTGTTTATTTGATTCCTATTGGTTTAATTCTAAATTGAATTTAATTTAGACCAGTTGATTTAGGGGGTGTAATTGTAAAATTAAAACTGCGGAATTTTGGGGGTGTAACTGTCAATTGAAAATTATTGAGGTGAAAAAAAACTAAAATCTGGAGAGAGAAAAAAGGTCCACCATTTTGGATCCGTTATCTCGACCCATATAAGGACCCGTACCCATTTGACCAGGACCATACCCGACCCACCCACCCGTTTGGCCAGGTCTAATTATTACTAACATTCCCTCTCAAACAGAATCGTATGGACTAATCCTTCTTCCATATACTCTATGATTACCTGCTCTCTCAAACAGCCACGTAGCTTGTGCTAATTTCTCATGACAACACCGGGTATTTCAGTAAACACTTGGAGCCAGGGAAAAAAAAAACTGCCTGTGTCATATCCAAAAAAGAAAACTGAGTAATGCTACTGCATAATTCCCAGAGCACCATTTCCTGCATAATTTCCTTCCTGCAAAGTTCAAAATTGAACTAGCACACAACAATAACCTTTTCTGCTGATAAACACACTGCATAATCTCAGAGCAGTTTTTCTGCATAATTTCCTGCAGAGGCATACTTTGAACTAGCACACAACAATAACCTTTTCTGCTGAATAATACACCACTGCATAATTCCCAGAGCACAGTTTCCTGGATAATATTATATATACATAGAAATTTTATAGTCAGGACGTCCTGACATAATATTATGAAGACTGTGCATGTATATCATTGAATTTGAGTTATAAAATATGATTTCAAAACTATAAGCTGAATCCAACGGGATTTAAGCATGATCTTGACAAAATAAATTAAATATCACGATGTAAACAACTTACTTGGAACTACTTTTAAAACTCTTCTTTAATTGCAACATCAGATCCCAATAAGAAATTTTTGTGTTTTATCCCAAAGACAGAGGCAGCTAAAGAGACTATTAGTTTATTCCATCAACATTTAAATGTAACAGTGAAAATTATATGGAAGAAACATCACAATGCTAAGTCAATCTCAAGACTAGAAAAACATCCTATAAAAAGCGAAATGGTTTAGACGTCTCTATAGATGATATGGAAATGGTTGAAGTTGAGTCGAACCAGTCCAACTTTTCCACGAAATTTTTAATTAGCTCTCCAACTAAATACGAAACACACGATACCACAACTCCTGTGCTCATGTATTATTTTGATATATGATTTGGGAGATGATTTACTAACATGACATTTGGCAATACCCAGTAGAATAATGCATAGAAAAGAAGCACCCAGAACAGCTTCATACACTTTCTTGTGTGTGTCAAACACTCTTTCTATTATCTTTTTTTTTTTTTTTACCATAGATCTTGATATGCTCTATGCACTAATTATTGTACAACAAATTCACTTATCAATTGAGTACTTATATTTCAGTGTGTTAAGAAAATATTGAGATATATTATTCTTCAAAAAATCGATCCTAATATGATACTACGCTTTACCAATACGATCTTAATGATTTAAAAAAAAAAAAAAAAAAAAAAAAAGGACGAAAGTGGCACAAATATGATGAAAAAGGCAAGTTTGAAAGATATTCTTTGCTTTAGGAATTTTCTAAATTAACAAGCAAAGCACCTCTCTCTCATTACGCATTCATATATACTTTGTCTTTGTCTTTTTCTTTTTATTAAACACTTTCTATTATATCTCCATCTCCATTTTGACTTGGCCCCAAAAAATCCTCAACTCATCATCACTCTCATTTCTTCGTGAGTCTTGAATCTTGTATTTTGATTGTCATCGTATTTGTAGTTTTGATAAAGACGAAAGAAGTGAATAGATGGATCCTATTCAATCATCCAACTCTGGAGTCAAAATCACTGAGATAATGCAAGTTGATTCCAATAAAGAAACTAGGAAATTGGAATGCAAAAGGACTGCTCATGAATCTGGGACAGCACAAGGTATGTGACTTGGATAAAAATTGAAATTTCAAGCATTTCATAATAAATTTTAAAGTCCTTTACATACATTTTCACATCTACATTATTTGGGATTGACAGAGAACAAAAGGACCGAGGTGATAACGGCTGATTATGCTCGGTTCAGGCCATTAATCAAGGCTATACAGGAGTGTAATTGGATACTTTTACAAGATTTGGTAGATAGAACTCCTGGGGCCTTGACGGAAACTGTTTCAAGCCATGAGTATACCATTTTTCACATAATTAATATTTCAAGTGCCCCCACTTGGCTTATAAAGAAGCTTGCATTCAAGATCAGTGCAAAAGAACTTCAAAATTTGAGAGAAGAGAGTGGCTGGCCCGTTATATACCACGCTGCTTTATATGGCAATAGAAAGGCTGTAGAAGCTTATGTCCTTAGGCACCCAGAATTTCCAAACATAAGGAACGAACAGGGTTATCTTCCAATTCATACAGCAGCAGAATGTGGCCACAAGGGATTAATTCAATTTCTTGTGTCAACAACAAAAGAACCATTGGATGACGATAACGGTGCTGAACTGATTAAAGCTCTGATACGTTTCGGTCACTATGGTAAGTGCAAAAGTTATTTTCTTGTTTGCGATACGGTTAGATAACGTTAAATTATCACATTAGAACTTTTTATTATTGATTTAATTTTTAATTTTGGAATTTTATCGTTTAAAAATGGTTGAATATTTTTATTTATTTATTTTTTGTATATTTTGACACCATATCATAATGGTCAATATTGTAAAAGATAATTAATGAGGATATAATTGACTTCTGTATACTATTACTCATTTTATATATATATTAAATTAAATGGTTATCAAACTTATGTACGTGTCATTTTTAAAATTTATGTCCCTTTTAAACATGCATCCTCATTTTGATTTTCTTTGTAAAATAAATCAAAACTTCCTAAGGTAAATTGAGATAAGGAGAAGATCCAAATTCATGTGCATTCAGTTATTACCTTATAATTAATATCTTCTTGCATTATATATAGTCAACTTGTATTGTATGTATGTTAGCATGCATTGAAGCATATCACTGTAGCATCCCTCCAGCACTCAAAGGTTGCTGAAAGGCCTCGTTAATTTACCATTCTTCAAATCCGGAATTTGTATCCTTCTACAGCAAATTAGGTTGATCATATATATTGTCTTTGCTTTCTTTTGTTAGTTTTCTTTCATGTGTTCAACTCAGTGGTCTAGTGGATAGAATTTTTCATCCTAGTGCGACACTATCTATGTTACGGTTTTCATTCTTACAACAAAACAATTGCCCTGCTAATTAATTTGTATTCATGATCTCTACTCCTTTTACAGGTATAGCGTTAGATTTATGGAAGCAATATCCAAAGTTAGCTCTTGAAAACAATTCAGACAGAAAAAGTATATTAAAAATATTGGCTGGTAAGCCTCTAGCTTTTGAAAGTGCGAGTTGGAGTCGCCTTGGGTTTTGGAGACGCTTGATCTATTATTGTTAGTAACAACATTCTTCCTCTCATGCCCTTATAGACTCAGATACACTATAACAAACCCATGTCTTATATTCACATGCTCTTATTGTTGTTGCCTGTCTCTGCAGGGATTCCTCTGCAAGAGGAATATTTTCCTTCCAATGAAAGTAACCATGGGGACATAGAAAACGTGGCTAAGTGTTCAGACGAGTTTAAAGAATCCAAACATTTTGGACCTATTCGTCGAATAATCTATGCTTCATTTGGTTTGTACACCTCTTATCTATCTATCTACCTAGTCTTTCTTAAATTGATTATCCTACAAACCAAAACAATTTATAATACTACTTATTTGTTATAACACAGGTGCTTTGCGCCAAATGATCTGGCATGTCCTCATGCTGCTAGGTAATTGGCATTGAACAATTCTCTTAATTAAATTGAGTATCTTGAAGGAATTCTTTATCTTGTTTCATTGACTTGCGTTGTTCAATTGCAGTCCCAGACATCAAAAACATTCGCGATATAAAGTTGACACATGTACAAACCCTTCAAATTGTTAGAATCGCGTGCCATGGTAATGACGTTACGTGGAATGGTACAGAGGCCGTTAAAACTTTCTTGGTGCCATTTCTTGAAGCTGCAAAACTTGGGATTTGCGAGATTGTCAATGAAATTTTGAATGCTGATTTCTTTGCTTTTTCCTACCGCGACAAAAATAATGAACACGGTCTGCTTCATATGGCAATTTTACATCGCCAAGAAAAGATTTTTAAAATTGTACAAGAAAGGAATGTGTATCTATATACCTGGAAAGCGGTCAACAAATTTGGAAAAACTGACAACATCTTGCATTTGGCTGGACAGTCGGCAGCTTCAAGTCAACTCTCTGGTGCAGCATTGCAAATGCAGAGAGAATTAGAATGGTTCAAGGTGAATATAAAATCCTGCCAATATATATATATATGCATCATCTCAACTATTACAAATTATTATTTTATTAGAATCTTATTCTTGCCTCTACCACTAGTGCCTCGATCTTACATCAGACTGCGGTACTTTCATTTCTCATATAGTATTATAAATTTATAATTGAATGTAAAAGAGATTTAAAAATCTGGCCTATATATGATTTTTATTCTAATTCTAAAGTTTCCTTTATTTTTCTGGCCTCATTAATAATTTTTTTATAATATTAGAGATTTTTTTTTTGATAATCAAATTTATTACTGCTCATGCTTATGCTAGCTAAGGTTTTATCACCATCTCCAGGCTGTAGAAAATTATGTCCATCCATCCCTTCAAGAGCAACAAAATGAGAATAATAAAACTCCTAGAGAAGTCTTTACCGAAGAACACAAGGAATTGCTTAAACAAGGTGAAAAATGGATGAAAGAAACTACTACATCATGCAGTGTTGTAGCTGCATTGATAATAACTGTAGTATTTACAGCAGCTTTCACCGTACCAGGTGGCAACAACAATGATGGGATACCTATTTTCTTGCGTGACACAGCTTTTATAGTTTTTATCATATCAGATGCACTTGCACTCTTTTCTTCCACGGCTTCAGTGTTGATGTTTTTGTCAATCATTACTTCACGTTACTCAGAAGATGACTTTTTGGTGTCACTACCAAGGAGGTTAATCATCCAACTTATCACGCTATTCTTTTCTATTGCAAGCATGATGGTAGCATTTGGTGCAACCCTCTACACATTTCTTTCTCATTCATGGAATTGGGCTGTCATTCCAATTTCGCTACTTGGATTCTTCCCAATGACTTTATTTGTCATTTTGCTATTTCCTTTCTTGCTTGAAATTTACTTTTCCATTTATAAACCAGGCATTTGGCATAACATCAAATAAATAATTCAGGATCTCACTCTTGGCAATACAGCCACAGAAGTTCTTCCTTTAGTGAATAAAGTTGTATGATGTGTTAATTTCATCTCCTATAGTGTGGCAGAGTCATTTACTTTTCTACCATTTGAGACACATCTTAAAATTATTATTATTTTTATTTCCTTGTAAGCAGTTTATGTATTTATCATTCTACTGTTTAATATAATAGGACACCTAAGTTTTGCTTAAAATAATAACAATAATATTCTTTTATTAATTTGGGTTTAAAAATGGCCTAATTTCATTGGTGTATGGCCCAAAGGTGTTGGGCAGACCACAGCCCACTTACATAAATAGAATACTTAATTTGGCACAACAGCAAGGCCCATTTGATCTAAATTACAGCGACTAATGATAATTGTATAAACTAATTACCGACAAATATAAATATCCTTTTCATTTACAAAGAAAGGAGAAATTCCAAATAAAAATAGAAGTTAGATGGAATCTTGGTTAGTAATTGCATTAAATTATGGTAATTTATTTGGTGAACAAATGCAACCTAATATTAAGTCTTATCCTTATTAATAATCATTCTAAGTAAATGTCATTTTACAATGAACAAGTCAATTAATTTATAAACTAACTTAACAGATCTCCTAGGATCACATTTTGAAAGTAGAAAAGAAACTTAAGAAGCTTATAAAACAGGGCTTAATTAAGTTACCCTCTTTTACTATATAGTCTCATACAACAATTCCAATCTCATATTTAGAATTGTCTATGCACTTATTTAGAACTTGAATATGATATATTTTATCACTATAAATCATAGGTAATTCCCGAAATAATCATATTTTGAGTTTTAAAAAAAAAAAAAAAAACCCTCACTTTAAGAAATCATTATACATTTAGTCACACTCTCACTTAAAATGGACTGAATTATCATATTTGGATATCATATTCAACATCAAGTAGGAATTCTTGACAGATTCGATTATCATATGATTATCTAGGACATGGAATATGTCAAACACTCCTCTAGGCTTTTGTATATTGAGTGTGTCAAGCACTCTTTCTAGTATCTTACTTGACCGTAGATCTTGATATGCTCTACGCACTAATTATCATACAACAAATTCAATTATCAATTGAATGCTTATATTTCAATTTGCTAAGAAAAATATCGAGATATATTATTTTTCAAAGAATTGATCTCAATATGATACTACACATTACTAATACGATATAATGATTTAAAAAAGAAAAAAAGAGACGAAAGTGGCACAATTATAATGAAACTAGATGGAAAGCATGCATGTTGTGCTGGTATGTTTATAATGTATTTTTTACATTATTATTGGCTTTTTTGTGTTTTAAATATATATTTTTTATATTGAAGTTCATTTTATATTGAATTGATAATTAAAAAATCAATAAATAAAATATCCACAAATTTAAGTCAAAGTCTATATCATCATGGTTTTTCTCAAATATGTCACCATTTAACATCTGCAACCAAAGTTTAAAACTTAGCCAAGAAAGGCAAAAAAATTTGCAGGATACCCAATAATAAGTCTATAAATCAATCAGAGAAAGAAAAACCTTGCTGAAAAATGTGAACTTTTAATCAAGAGACTTGCAAAGCCAAAGGAAAAAACTGATTTTGATTATTGAGAAGAGAAAATGAATTATTGTTATTATTATTATTATAGAAATAAATAAAAAAAATTAAGAATGTTGAAAACTGATTTTGATTATTGAGAAGAGAAAATGAATTATTGTTATTATTATTATTATAGGAATAAATAAAAAAAATTAAGAATGTTGAAAAGAGAACTCACGTAGAAAGTAACAACAACTCCAGTAGTATAATCTGAACGCAACTTAATTGAAACATTGAAGAAGCCATGAAGATAAAGGTCCTGTGACACAAATCCATTTCCTACAATTAGAATTGACCATCGCATATAGCAAAAAAATTGATGATAGCATCCTAAAAAAGACGATAATTGTAAAACCCACAAAACCCACAAATCAAACAACAAAATCAATCCAAAAGTCAACAAAAAGAGATAGAAAAAATACAATTAAAACTACATATCAATATTTGTTTTCCTTTGTTATCACTTGTTAAGCAGAAGTGCTGTGAGAAATCAGTGAAAAACAGAGGAGTTTAAAGAAGCTGGGGTCTTGTTTGTAATGATTGTATAAGCTGCATGTACTAAGTGTAATTTCTGATTCTAAAAGCACTGCCGTTTCAATTGGCTATATAAGTGCAAATGTACTGTAACAGAAATCAGTTAATAAGATTTCAATCAGTCTTTACTTCGTTCTCCAGTAGCTTCCTCTGCACTTTTCTTCTGCATATTTTTTTTTTTTTTCTTAGTTTTCTCTTTTACCTCTTCAAATCTTTCATGGTATCAGAGCCCTAGACTAACGTCCAAGAAAAAAAAAAATTCATCCTCGATCTTGAATATTCTTGACAGTTTTAAACATGGAGGCTCATAGCTCCAGTTCAAATCTCACTTCTTCAGGAGTTCCACCCAACCTACCTGTCGTCTCTGTAAAACTGCTAGAGAAGAACTATTCGTTCTGGAGATCACAGATCCTGCCGGCCCTGACATCTCATGGTCTCGAAGGCTTTGTTACTGGTGAAAAAGAGTGTCCACCGATGATCTTGTTAGAGAAATCTACTGATATAGGACAGACAGAGAAGAAACAAAACCCTAGCTACCTCACTTGGAAGAAGATTGATCAATTCTTGGTAAGCTGGCTTTACTCCTCAATCTCTGAATCCATGTTTAGGCATGTAGCAAAATGCACTACCTCATATGAAATATGGAATGTTTTAGAGCTGCATTTCCAGTCGGTATCCAAAGCTAGGACTTTACATCTGAGAAACCTACTACAGATTACTAAGAAAGAAGGTTGTAATGTGAGTGAATATGTGTTGAAAATGAAAGAATTAGGAGATGAATTGATAGCAAGTGGAGTGAATATCACAGATGAAGAACTTTTGCTGTATATATTAGACGGCTTAGGGCCAGAGTATGATGCTGTTGTGGCAAATCTAACAGCTTGTAGTAGTCAAACGACATTACAAGAAACCCAATTCTTACTTCATAAACATGAGATTAGGTTGGAGAGACAGCAAAGTTCTTTGTCAAATTTTCATGAACACATGGCTTTAGCCCTTTTGGCTTCTAAACAGTCTCAGATAGAGTCCTCTTTAGGTTCTCAGAATGTTTCTAGTGCTAGTAATGGGAATTTTCGTGCTCATAATTTCACTACTCCTCAGTTTCAATCAATGCCTAATTTTCAACCTTCAGATCAGAATTTCATTCACCAACAGATGCCTAGTAACAACCATTTTAGAGGAAACAGTTTAAACAATACAGTTCACTCGGATTTTAATCCCTCACATTCCTCCCAATACTCACAGACTGGATATGGTTTTAACCCTGGGAACCAGTCTCACATGTTTCATGCTGGAATGATGAGAAGTAGAGGCCGAGGAAGAGGATATTTTAGGCCTAAACTAATCTGTCAAGTATGTGGTAAGGGAGGACACACAGCACTGCAGTGCTATCATAGATTTGATCATGAATATCTAGGTTTCTCAGTCCCTGGATCAGCATCTGGATCTACTAATTTCAATGGTTTCTCAGTACCTGGATCTTCTGGTTTTAATGGAACTACTGGTTTTAATGGGTCACAAAGTTCTACTCCAGATCACTCTACTGAGTCAGCACAAGCTCTTCTTACTACAGTCATGCCAGGGCAATTCATTCCCAGGACTGCTGTTGGAAATCCTAATCCTGGAAATCCTTTTTCATCCATAACCAATGCTCCTACTGCACAGACTAATACACCATTGAACTACCTTGGTTATCCTTTACAACATTCTGTCCCTACTGACCAAAACCATTTATAATAGTAATTATTTGTTATAACACAGGTGCTTTGCGCCAAATGATCTGGCATGTCCTCATGCTGCTAGGTAATTTGCATTGAACAATTCTTTTAATTAAATGGAGTATGTTGAAGGAATTCTTTATCTTGTTTCATTGACTTGAGTTGTTTAATTGCAGTCCCAGACATAAAAAACATTCGCGATATAAAGTTGACACATGTACGAACCCTTAAAATTGTTAGAATCTTGTGTCATGGTAATGACATTACGTGGAACACTACTACAGAGGCCCTTGACACTTTCTTTTTGCCATTTCTTGAAGCTGCAAAACATGGGATTTGCGAGATTGTCAATGAAATTTTGACTGCTGATTTCTATGCTTTTTCCTACCGCTACAAAGATAATCAACACGGCCTGCTTCATATGGCAATTTTACATCGCCAAGAAAAGATTTTTAAAATTGTAAAAGAAAGGAATGTGTATCTATATACCTGGAAAGCGGTCAACAAAGTTGGAAAAACTGACAACCTTTTGCATTTGGCTGGACAGTTGGCAGCTTCAAGTCAAGTCTCTGGTGCAGCATTGCAAATGCAGAAAGAATTACAATGGTTTAAGGTGAATATTTAATCCTGCAAAAAAAAAAAAAAAATAATAATAATAATAAAAATGAAATTATACAACTTATTTTATCATCTTAACTAATACTTCAAATGATTGTTTTTTTGGAATCTTATTCTTGCCTCTAGATGTCTTGATCTTACATCAAACTGCCGTACTTTCATTTCTCATATAGGGTTATAAATTTATAATTCAATGTGTAAGAGATTAGAAATCTGGCCTATATATGATTTTTATTCTAATTCTAAAGTTTCCTTTATTTTTTCTGGCCTCGTCAATAATTTTTTTTTTCATAACATTTAGTTCTTCTATAATATTAGATATTTTTTGTTTGAGAATCTAATTTATTACTGTTCATGCTTACGCTAGCTAAGGTTTTATCTTAGGCTGTGGAAAGTTATGTCCATCCATCCCTTCAAGAGCAACAAAATGAGTACAATAAAACTCCTAGAGAAGTCTTTACCGAAGAACATAAGGAATTGGTTAAACAAGGTGAAAAATGGATGAAGGGAACTGCTGCATCATGCAGTGTTGTAGCCGCATTGATAATAACTATAGTTTTTACAGCAGCTTTCACCGTACCAGGTAGCAACAACGATGATGGGATACCCAATTTCTTACATGACATAGTTTTCATAGTCTTTGTCATATCAGATGCGCTTGCACTCTTTTCTTCCACGGCTTCAGTGCTGATGTTCTTGGCAATCCTCACTTCACGTTACTCAGAAGATGATTTTTTGGTGTCATTGCCAAAGAAGTTAATCATTGGCCTTATCACTCTATTCTTTTCTATTGCAAGCATGATGGTAGCATTTGGTGCAACCCTTTACACATTTCTTTCTCATTCATGGAATTGGACCGTCATTCCAATTTCGCTACTCGGATGCCTCCCAGTGACCTTATTTGTCATAATGCAATTTCCTCTCTTAGTTGAAATTTTCTTTTCCACTTATAGACCAAGCATTCCCATAACCCCAAACAACTAATTCAGGATGTTACTCTGGCAATAGCAGCCACAGAAGGTCTTCCTTTAGTGAATAAACTTGGTGTTAATTTCATCTCCTATAGTGTGGCAGAGTCATTTATTTTTCTACCGTTTAATGTTAGGTGATTATTTCAAGGTTGAGCCACATCTTATTATTATTATTATTCCCTTGTAAGCAGTTTATGTATTTATCATTCTATTTGTCTCATTATAATATTAATTGGGGTTTAAAATTGCCTAATTTCATCGGCTTATCGCCCAAAGGTGTTGGGCAGACCACAGCCCACTTACATGAATAGATTGGTTAATTTAGCGCAACACGAAGGCCCATTTGGTCTAAATTATAGAGACTAATGATAATTTTATAAACTAATTATCTACAAAGATAAATAAATAAATATACCCTCTTTTACTATAGTTTAATAAAACTATAGTCCACCTATCAAATTTACCAGTCCCAAAGCCGAAATGCTCACTGCAATAACCCAGGATCGATATAATTAATAAGTTTAGTAAAAAATTAACACTTAGTTTAAGATAAAATCAATTGCATTAATCTATAAGATTTGGGGGGATGACTTATTAACATGGCACTTCGCAATAGCAAGTAGAATAATGTATATAAGAGAAGCACCCAGAACAGCTTCATATGAAGAATATGCTTTCTTCATGTGTGTCAAGCACTCTTTCTAGTATCTTATTTGACCATAGACCTTGATATGCTCTACACACTAATTATTAATACAACAAATTCACTTATAAATTGAGTACTTATAATTCAGTGTGTTAAGAAAAATATTGAGATATTATTTTTCCAAAAATTGATCTCAATATGATACTACATATTACCAATACGACATGATGATTTTTAAAAAAAAAAAAGAAAAAAAAAAAAAAAAAGATGAAAGTGGCACAATTATGATGAAATAAGGCAAAGTTTGGAAGAAATTCTTTGCTTTAGGAATTTTCTAAATTAATAAGCAAAGCACCTCTCTCTCATCGTCTTTTTTATTAAATATATATTTATTTCTCAGTGTGTTAAGAAAAATATTGAGATATATTATTTTTCAAAAAATCGATCTTAATATGATACTACACGTTACCAATACAACATAATGATTTAAAAAAAAAAAAAAAAAAGGAAATAAAGAGATGAAAATGGCACAATTATGATGAAATAAGGCACAGTTTGGAAGATATTCTTTGCTTTAGGAATTTTCTAAATTAACAAGCAAAGCACCTCTCTCTCATTACGCATTCATGCATACATTGTCTTTTTCCTTTTTTTTTTTTTTTTTTTTGTTCTTCTTCTTTTTATTGAACACTTTCTCTTATATATCCACCTCCATCTTGACTTGGCCCTCAACTCATCACTCTCATTTGCTTATTTGTCCTTTAACCCATAAGACGTGTTTATTTCTTTGTACACTTTCTTTGTGAGTCTTTAATCTTATATTTTGATTGTCATCATATTTGTTGTTTTGATAAAGGCAAAAGAAGTGAATAAATGGATCCTGTTCAATCTACTAACACCGGAGTCAAAATCATTAAGACAATGCAAGTTGATTCAAATAAAGAAACTACGGAATTGGAATGCAAAAAGAATGCTCATGAATCTGGAACAATGCAAGGTAAGTAAAAGACGCAGATCATATTAAGTGATATGTTACATAGTATTAATGCATCAGATCTTTTAATAACTAATATTATATATCGATAGATACATAGTACTTCTATCTCATACTTATTATCATGTGTACATAATATATTTGAAATTAACAGTGAACGGAAAAAAATAACTCAACAATATAGATACTATTTTTTTCTCATTTGGACATAATTTGGAATTAATAGTGAACGAAAAGAGTACAAAAGATGATCATGTTCAGCCATCCAATAACTCAAATGGCCAAAAGGGAGACGAAACCATTCAAACGAAACAAGCTGATCCCGATGAAGAAACAAAAAATTTGGAAAGTCAAAAGAGTGATGAATTAACACCGAAAGACGAAGGTAAGTTAAAAGAGTTTATAGATAGCACTTCTATACCTCACATTTTTTTGTCATGTGTGCATAATTTGAATTAACAGTTGATGGAATGAGTACAAAACGGGATCATGGACAACCATCCAATTGTTCAGTTAGGGAAAAGAGAGATGAAACCACGCAAACAAAGCAAGCCAATACCGATGAAATAACAACTGAAATGTTGGAAAGTCAAAAGAGTGCTGAAATAGTACTGAAAGGGAAAGGTAAGTTAGAAACTCTATCGATAGTACTTCTACATCATATTTTTTCTCATGTATACATAATTTGGAATTAATGGTAAACGGAAAAAATATAGGAGCTGATAATGTTCAACCATCCAATAACTCGATTGGCAAAAAGGGAGATGAAACCACTAGTAGAATGAAGCAAGTTGATCTTACTGAAAATACTGAACGTGATCAATCAGTATTGAAAGGGAAAGGTATGGTGCTCCGATAAAAATTGAAATTTTATGGTATTCTTAATAATTTTAAAGTCCTTTACATACATTTTCACATCCAAATTATTTGGAATTGACAGAGAACAAAAAAACTAAGGTGAAAACAGTTGTAATGCTCTGTTCAGGCCATTAGTCAAGGCTGTACAGGAGCGTAATTGGAAACTTTTACAAGATTTGGTAGATAGCACTCCTGGGGCCTTGACTGAAACTGTTTCAGATTTTGGGCATAGCCTTTTTCACATAATTAATACAATAGGTGCCCCCACTTGGCTTATAAAGAAGCTTGCATTCAAGATCAGTGCAGAAGAACTTCAAAGTTTGAGAGGAAAGCATGGCCGATCCGTTATATTCCACGCTGCTCTTTTTGGCAATAGAAAGGCTGCAAAAGCTTATGTCCTCAGGCACTCAGAATTTCCAAACA
This sequence comes from Pistacia vera, assembly GCF_008641045.1. Classification (NCBI taxonomy): domain Eukaryota; kingdom Viridiplantae; phylum Streptophyta; class Magnoliopsida; order Sapindales; family Anacardiaceae; genus Pistacia; species Pistacia vera. Next base: position 713,321 of record NW_022196100.1, on the reverse strand, counting down.
TAAGGAACGAAGAGGGTTATCTTCCAATTCATGAAGCAGCAACATATGGCCACAAGGGAATAATTCAATACCTTCTGTCAAAAACAAAAGAACCATTGGATGACGATAAAGGTTTTGAACTGATTAAAGATCTGATCAGTTCCGGTCACTATGGTAAGTGCAAAAATAATTTTCTTGTTTGCGATATGGTTAGATAACATTAATTATCACAGTAGAACTTCTTCTTCTTCTTCTTCTTATTATTATTATTTGGCAAGCATCGATAATACAGGCAAACTTTTAAAAAAAAAAAAGAATGAAAGAAAGAAAGAAATGATGAGGGGCATACATAATTAATTAGTCTTACCTCACAAAAAAATTATGATTATTACTTGATATAGATTTTTATTTTAGTCAATTTAATTTGAGATTAATAATTAGCAACATGGAATTTGATCAAAGAATATATCCTGACCATACAGTGATAGATGAGTTACAATGTAGAGGTGTCATAAAGTAAAGGGAGAAAATTAAAATGAAGACACATGTTCATAAAAACAATAAAAGTTTATTAAAAGATAAAAATATGACACGACCGGATAAGAGCATTTAATTTAACTTTATAAAGGGTATAAATGTAAATATATTTATTATATAATGTAAAAGTCAAAAGAGACATTAAAAAAATAGTAATAACCATTGAGAGAGACAAACATGTGTCAAAAACCCAAACACATGACAAAATAACAAAAAGACAAAAAAAAAAAAAAAAATTAATCAAGAGATAAAAAAGACAAACATAAGTCTAATATTTTATATTTGCCTAATTTTTTCTATGTTTTTTAGTTAATAGTCTAAAAAAATGAAAAAAAAAAAAAAAAAAAAAAAGAAGAAATATGTCAGTGATTTAGGCTTACTATGTAACACATGTCAAATTCCATATTAAAAAAAGTTTAATAATTTTTACCAAGCCTCTTGGTTTTCTATTACGAGTAATATTAAACTTATAAAGAAATTTTACAAAGATCTTCATACAAAGTAATGTGATAAAAAATGAATGAAAGAGTGAATTTAATAAGTTTGACTTTTTGTTTCACTCTTTCATTTATTTTTTTGTCACCTCACTTTATATGAAAATATTTGTAATTATAGTATTATTGTTCTATTATTAGTTTTCTTTCATGTGTTCAATTCAGTAGTCTAGTGGATAGAATTTTTCATCCTAGTGTGACGCTATCTACTTTATGTTTTTCATTCTAACAACAAAAAAATTGCCCTGCTAATTAATTTGTATTCATCTCTACTCCATTCACAGGTTTGGCGTTAGATTTGTGGAAGCGATATCCAAAGTTAGCTCTTGAAATTGATTCAGACAGAAAAATTATATTAAGGATATTGGCTGGTAAGCCTCTGGCTTTTAAAAGTGCGAGTTGGAGCCGCCTTGGGTTTTGGAAACGCTTGATCTATGATTGTTAGTAACAACATTCTTCCTCTGTATTTAATTCTAATGCCTTATAGACTCAGATACACTCTAACAAACCCATCTCTTTTATTCACATGCTCTTATTGTTGTTGCCTGTATCTGCAGGGATTCCTCTGCAAGAGGAATATGTTCCTCACAATGAAAGTAACAATGGGGATATAGAAAACGCGGCTAAGTGTTCAGACGAGTTTAAAGAATCCAAACATTTTAGACCTATTTGTCGAATCATCTGTGCTTTATTTGGTTTGTACACCTCCTATCTATCTAGTCTTTCTGAAATTGATTATTCTACAAACCGAAACAATTTATAATAGTACTTATTTGTTATAACACAGGTGCTTTGCGCCAAATGATTTGGCATGTCCTCATGCTGCTAGGTAATTGGCATTGAACAATTCTCTTAACTAAATGTAGTATCTTGAAGGAATTCTATATCTTGTTTCATTGACTTGAGTTGTTCAATTGCAGTCCCAGACATAAAAAACATTGGCGATATAAAGTTGACACATATACAAACCCTTCAAATTGTTAGAATATTGTGTCATGGTAATGAAGTTACGTGGAAACGTCCAGAGGCCTCTGAAACTTTAATGTCGCCGTTTCTTGAAGCTGCAAAACTTGGGATTTGCGAGATTGTCAATGAAATTTTGAATGCTTATTTTTTTGCTTATATCTTCCGCTACAAAGAAAATGGTCACGGTCTAATTCATATGACAATTTTACATCGCCAAGAAAAGATTTTTAAAATTGTAAAAGAAAGGAATGTGTTTGTACCAACCTGGAAAGCGGTCAACAAACGTGGAACAACTGACAACCTTTTGCATTTGGCTGGACAGTTGGCAGCTTCAAGTCAAGTCTCTGGTGCAGCATTGCAAATGCAGAGAGAATTACAATGGTTCCAGGTGAATATATAATCCTGCTAAAAAAAAAAAAAAAATATAGTCTATATATATATATAAATATTAATATTTTATATCTTAACTATTACTTGAAATTATATTTTATTGGAATTTCTTACATCAAACTGCAGATTTGCCAAAAATTTAAAATGCGTACTTTCATTTCTCATATTGGATTATAAATTTATAATTTCATGTGCAAGAGATTAAAAATTTGGCCTATATTGATTTTTATTTCTAATTCTAACGTTTCCTATATTTTTTATTTTTCTGGCCTCGTTAATAATTTTTTGTTTCAGAATCCAATTTATTACTACTCATGCTTACTCTAGCTAAGGTTTTGCCTCCAGGCTGTGGAAAGTTATGTTCATCCATCCCTTCAAGAGCAACAAAATGAGTACGATAAAACACCTAGAGAAGTCTTTACCGAAGAACACAAGGAATTGGTTAAAGAAGGTGAACAATGGATGAAGGGAACTACTGCTGCATCATGCAGTGTTGTAGCCGCATTGATAATAACTATAGTTTTTACAGCAACTTTCACCGTACCAAGTAACAACAACGATGATAGGATACCCAATTTCTTATATGACATAGCTTTCATAGTCTTTGTCATATCAGATGCGCTTGCACTCTTTTCTTCCACGGCTTCAGTGCTAATGTTCTTGGCAATCCTCACTTCACATTACTCAGAAGACGACTTTTTGGTGTCATTGCCAAGGAAGTTAATCATTGGTCTTATCACGCTATTCTTTTCTATTTCTTTCTCATTCATGGAATTGGACTGTCATTCCAATTTCGCTACTCGGATGCCTCCCAGTGACCCTATTTGTCATATTGCAATTTCCTCTCTTGGTTGAAATTTTCTTTTCCACTTATAGACCAAGCATTCCCATAACCCCAAACAACTAATTCAGGATATTACTCTGGCAATAGTAGCCACACAAGGCCTTCCTTTAGTGAATAAACTTGGTGTTAATTTCATCTCCTATAGTGTGGCAGAGTCATTTACTTTTCTGCCGTTTAATGTGAGGTGATTATTTCAAGGTTCAGGCACATCTTATTATGTTATTATTATTCCCTTGTAAGCAGTTTATGTATTTATCATTCTATTTATCTCATTATAATATTAATTTGGGTTTAAAAAATAGCCTAATTTCATCGGCTTATCGCCCAAAGGTGTTGGGCAGACCACAGCCCACTTACATGAATAGATTGGCTAATTTAGCACAACACCGAGGCCCATTTGGTCTAAGTTATAGATACTGATGATAATTTTATAAACTAATTATCTAAAAATATAAATAAATGAATATACCCTCTTTTACTATAGTTTAATAAAACTATAGTCCACCCATCAAATTTACCAGTCCCAAAGCCGAAATGCTCACTGCAATAACCCAAGATCAATGTAATTGATAAGTTTAGTAAAAAAATTAACAAATTAATTATTTAAGATCAGTTGCATTAATCCAATAAAATGTGTTGGAAGTAAAAAGTCACATGTGGTGGCTCCAGCACCTGCTGCAGAAGACACAACTCCTAAACTTGTAATTCATTCCACTAAAGCACCATACACAATACTCTTCAAAAAAATTGTTGAGAAATTACAAAATTAAAATTATCTATTAGAATTAATAATATTGAATATTTTATAGTAAATAATCTATTGTACTTAGTTTCTTGAAAAAATCAAAATAATTGTGAATATTATATAATAGATTAAGAAGTTTAAAAACATTACTCTTCGTTTCTATATAAAAGACATTTTGAGTTTGAGCACAGAGTTTTAATTAAAAAAAAATTTGTCTCCCACCCAACTTTTTTCCCTTATTTTGTAGATGGAAAAAGACTTTCTAGGTGGAAAACTTTCCATTTTTGTCTTATTCCATTTTCCTTATTCTGCTCCTTCGTCTCTTTCTTTTCTTTTACTTTTACTATGTAGTCTGGTCATAAATTAAAGTAAAGAAAGGACAAACAAAGACCGACTTTTATTTTGAAAAAATAAAACACCCTTAAAACCAGGGGCGGATCCAAAGTGTATTAAGGGTGGGCCATGGCCCACCCTTAATTTTTAAAAAATAAAAATTAAATACATTTTTCCATTTAGTTTGACTTTGGCCTACCCTCAATTTTTATTGTCAAATATTAAAAAATTGTGGCCCACTCTCAATTTTAGAACTAAAAATTTTTGTTTGGCCCACCCTAATAAAGATTTCTGGATCCGCCCCTGCTTAAAACGTCTTTTATATAAAAGCAGAGGAGGTATAATTTTACAAAATATTTTAATATTTTTCTAAGTTTCACCCGGCTACAGTCAGGGGGAGACGTTACTGCCAAGTCTTCGCTGCATTGGAAGTTGGAACAATGGTAAACTCTACAGTAATACAAGACTCGCAGTCGGGACAAATTCAATGATGAGTGAAATTTTGCTTTTTTATTACCTTCTCAATCTCTTCCTGGTGAATGACAAATCCATACACAAAGGGAAAAGCTACTGGCATCCCCGTTCGTGATGGGCTTCCACAAAATGACCCTTGAAAAGTGCTAAACATAACTCCATTTCATTTTGTGTGTGTGTTTGGTAGGCATATGAATGCATCTAGTTGCCTATCATCCATTTCAGGTGCAGTACTTGAAGAAGAATGTGGCGCCTCTTCACCATCCATTGCAGTTGATTTACAGCATCCACCAACTATCTGCTTGTTTTCACAATTCGATAACACTTTTTATTATGCCTTTTGAAATTGTTGTTGATCAGAGTGAGACAAATGAGCTGGTGTCAAAAAAATGAATATATTGGTATAATATTATCATATGTTCATAGTCCATCGTACCCAGATTATAACAAATGTATCACAATTAATTGTGCAAATAATTATTTTTAGGCTTTTATATTTCAATAAAAGAGTGTGTATATATCATACGCATTGATCTAATGCTAATATGCTATATGAGTAATTAAACTTTGGTTTATATCATCAGTTAAGTCATTGTCAGATTTTAATATTTAACTTTAAGCTGTTATCAAAATCTGAAGAGCGTTCGCCACAAACCACTACATCATTGCTTCACAAACTTGGGCCTTCCTCATGTCGTTATGGTGCCATGAATTTATTGTGATGATAAGAGGAATGTGAAGCGTGGAAAGCTGCAGAAACATTTATTTTTCTGATAAGGTTATTGTAGTAAACAAAAATAATTGAAGTTTGATATGACAATTGAAAGTATAGTCAAATGTGCATTTGACTAAGCAAAAAATGATTTAACCAGAGTTTATAAGTCATGCAGGGGAAGCAATACAAGGAAGGAGAGTAAGACAGGAGAAGATTTGAAGAAGCTCAATGAAAAATGGGGTTATGCAAAAATTGATCCCAAATCAAAGCACTAATGTAAGCATTTTTGCGTTGAGATCATTGGTCTGTTAAATTCGCGGTGGAATGTAAATCCAATATACTTCTAGGCAAGTTAATATTTTTTACCAAAAACTAATATTTGATCTATGTATTACATCACATAATTAGTGAATTAGTTAAATATACAATCTCAAAATCTGTATAGGAAGAGATTATATTATTTATATAATAAATAAATCAAAACTTCTTAAGGTAACTTGAGATAAGGAGAAGATCCAAATTCATGTGGATTCAATTATTACCTTATGATTAATATCCCTTTGATATCTTCTTGCATTATATATAGTCAACTTGTATGTATGAGTTAGCATGCCTTGAAGCGTATCACTGTAGCATCCCTCCAGCACTCAAAGGTTGCTGAAAGGCCTCGTTAATTTACCATTCTTTCAAATCTGGAATTTGCATTCTTCTACACCAAATTAGTTTTCTTTCATGTGTTCAATTAAGTGGTCTAGTGGATAGAATTTTTCATCCTAGTGTGCCGCTATACACGTTACCGTTTTCATTCTTACAACAACACAGTTGCCCCTGCTAATTAATTTGTATTCATCTCTACTCCATTTACAGGTATAGCCTTAGATTTATGGAAGCCATATCCAAAGTTAGCTCTTGAAAAAAATTCAGATAGAAAAAATATATTAAATATATTGGCTGGTAAGCTTCTGGCTTTTGAAAGTGCGAGTTGTAGTCGCCTTGGGTTTTGGAGACGCTTGATCTATTATTGTTAGTAACAACATTAATCCTCTCGTGTCTTATAGACTCAGATACACTATAACAAACCCATCTCTTATATTCACATGCTCTTATTGTTGTTGCCTGTCTCTGCAGGGGTTCCTCTGCAAGAGGAATATGTTCCTCACAATGAAAGTAACAATGGGGACATGGAAAACGCTGTTAAGGGTTCAGATGAGTTTAAAGAATCCAAACATTTTGGACCTATTCGTCGAATAATCTATGCTTCATTTGGTTTGTGCACCTCCTATGGATCTATCTATCTATATGCTAAATAAGTAGTCATTCTGAAATGGATTATCCTACAAACCAAAACAATTTATAATAATACTTATTTGTTATAATACAGGTGCTTTGCGCCAAATGATCTGGCATGTCCTCATGCTGTTAGGTAATTGGCATTGACCAATTCTCTTAATTAAATGAAGTATCTTGAAGGAATTCTTTATCTTGTTTCATTGACTTGAGTTGTTCAACTGCAGTCCCAGGCATCAAAAACATTCGCGATACAAAGTTGACTCATATACAAACCTTTAAAATTGTTAGAATCTTGTGTCATGGTAATGAAGTTACTTGGAATCGTACAGAGGCCCTTGAAACTTTCTGCTCGCCATTGCTTGAAGCTGCGAAACTTGGGATTTGCGAGATTGTCAGTGAAATTTTGAATGCTTGTTTCTATGCTTATACCTACGACTACAAAGATAATAATCACGGTCTACTTCATATAGCAATTTTACATCGCCAAGAAAAGATTTTTAAAATTGTACATGAAAGGAATGTGTATCGATCAAGCTGGAAAGCGGTCAACAAAAGTGGAAAAACTCACAACATTTTGCATTTGGCTGGACAGTTGGCAGCTTCAAGTCAAGTCTCTGGTGCAGCATTGCAAATGCAGAGAGAATTGCAATGGTTCAAGGTATACAACTTATTTTATCATCTTAACTTTTACTTCAAATGATTATTTTATTGGAATTTTGTTCTTGCCTCTACATGCCTTGATCTTACATCAAACTGCAGATTTGCCAAAAATTTTAAATGCGGTACTTTCATTTCTCATATAGGATTTCATGTGTATAATTGAACGTGCGAGAGATTTAGAAATCTGGCCTATATATGATTTTTACTCTAATTCTAAAGTTTCCTTTATTTTTTCTGGCCTTGTTAATAATTTATTTTTCATGACATTTAGTTCTTCTATAATATTAGAGATTTTTTGTTTGAGAATCAAATTTATTACTGCTCATGCTTACGCTAGCTAAGGTTTCATCTTTACGCTGTGGAAAGTTATGTCCATCCATCCTTTCAAGAGCAACAAAATGGGAATAATAAAACTCTTGGAGAAGTCTTTACAGAAGAACACACGGAATTGGTTAAACAATGTGAACAATGGATGAAGGGAACTGTTGCATCATGCAATGTTGTTGCCGCATTGATAATAACTATAGTTTTTACAGTAGCTTTCACCGTACCAGGTAGCAACAACGATGATGGAATACCCAATTTCTTACATGACATAGCTTTCATAGTCTTTGTCATATCAGATGCGCTTGCACTCTTTTCTTCCACGGCTTCAGTGCTAATGTTCTTGGCAATCCTCACTTCACGTTACTCAGAAGACGACTTTTTGGTGTCATTGCCAAGGAAGTTAATCATTGGCCTTATCACTCTATTCTTTTCTATTGCAAGCATGATGGTAGCATTTGGTGCAACCCTTTACACATTTCTTTCTCATTCATGGAATTGAACTGTCATTCCAATTTCGCTACTTGGATGCCTCCTAGTGACCTTATTTGTCATGTTGCAATTTCCTCTCTTGGTTGAAATTTTCTTGTCCACTTATAGACGAAGCATTTGACATAACCCCAAATAAATAATTCAGGATATCACTCTGGCAATAGCAACCACGGAAGGTCTTTCTTTAGTTAATAAACTTGTATGAGGTGTTAATTTCATGTCCTATAGTGTGGTAGAGTCATTTACTTTTCTACCGTTTATGTGAGTTGAATATTTCAAGGTTGAGTCATCTTACTATTATTGTTTTATTTCCTTGTAAGCAGTTTATGTATTGATGATCATTCTACTAGTTAATATAATACTGCCTTAGGTCTCCACATTATAATATTAATTTGGCTTTGAAAATGCCCTAACTGGGTAACTCCATCGGCTAATGGCCCAAAGGTGTTGGGCAGACGACAGCCCACTTACATAAATAAAATGGTCAATTTAGCTCAACACCAAGGCCCATTTGATCTAATTATAGTGACTACTGACTAATGATAATTTTATAAACTAATTATCTAAAAATATAAATAATTATAATGGGTTAATACTTGGAAATTTCTCTTTCATTTACAAAGAAAGGAGAAAATCCAAATAAAAATAGAAGTTAGATGGTCTCTTGGTTACTAATTGCATTAAATGATGGTAATTTATTTAATAAACAAAGGCAACCCAAAATTAATTAATAGTCATTCTAAGTAAAATAGTAAATGCCATTTTACAATCAACCAGCCAATTAACTTATAAACTAACTCAACGGATCTCCTATAACAAATTTAGAATCACATTGTGAAAGTAGAAAAGAAAATTAAGAAGCTTATAAAATAGGGCTTAATTATGTGACCCTCTTTTACTATATAGTCTCATACAACAATTTCAATAGATATAGTATATTCACAAATCAATTTTTTTTAATGAATTTCATTATTGATAGAGCTTTTAATAGAATTTAAATAAGATATGGTATATTGTAGTTTGTTCACAATTAAGGCCCCAAGGCCGGAGCTGGGCTTTAAAATCCTTTTTAAAAATAATTTATTTTTAATCTGATCCTTGAAAATATTATCTAGTATGTATTATATACATACATTGAAACTGTGCTCTTTATTTCACTTTCAAATTGAACCATTTTTATTCATTAAAGGGCAAAACCGTCATCAAAGTATATATATTATGAATTATTGGTGGTGGTGTCATTAGTTGAATTGGATTAAATATAAGGTAAGACCAAATCAATAGGCCCCATAAATAATTTCATGTGATTAGGTGGGTTTGTCCAAAGCACTAGGAACTACTCACTCCTTTGTATTTTACTCATAATTTCACTAAAAATTAAATGAGGTTAGAGGCCAACATCATATATTAATTTAACAATTACTTTTATCAACTCCCTTCGTCAAAAATTAAACTCCATAATTGCAAAAGTTCAATATTTTTTTGTCCTAGATAAAAGCTTTTCTAGGAAGATTTAAGAAGAAAAATTCGAATTCATATTGGTTGTGGATTGAGAACGGGAATTAAATTCTGTAATATATGAACTCCTGTTATTTCTCGTGTAGTTTAATGATATAAGCTGAGAATTAGTCATAACTCTGAATTCTACTTTAGGAGATCCGATTGATCATTCCAAATCAAATAATTTAGAATGTTAAAGCAAAAGAGTTTGCTTTGATTGTTAAGATTAGAAGGTGATTGAAAGAATCACGTTCTCAAATTTACACTCATATTGTTTGTAAATACAGATGATAAAGAAAAAGAAAATTTCTATGTGACGTGAATGTATTGATTTGTTGTATCTGTTACATGATATTTTCAATTTTTCTATATAATGTATAAAACTTGAAACACAAAACATAGTAAATAGTGCATTGAATAATAACTAACAACATTTTCATAAAGTATACAACATTAAACATGAAACTTGTAACAAATTATATAACTAAGTCTAACACTATTGTGAGGTAGACCAATTTATACTATGATTCATTGAACAAACTATATTATATATCACAAAAAATGTCACAAAAAGTAGAGATGGAAATTTATGAGAGTAATTTCAAGTGCTGGTATGTTATAAATGAAGTTTTTATTTCATTTATCGATTTTTGTTTTCAGGTTTTAATGAATTGATCAATTTACGGATAGAATTTTTAACTCCATGCTGTTAATTTGGGTTTAGAGATGGCCTAATTTCATGGGCTTTTGGCTCAATATTGTTGGGCCGAATATAGCCGATTTGCATAAATACAGTGGTTAACTTAGCCCAAGACCAAGGCCCATTTCATATAAATTATAAAAACTAGTGATAATTTTAATAATAAGTATAATTTGTTAGTGCTTTAAAAATTTAGATTTCATTTACAATTACAAAGGAGAGAAAAATTCCAAATAAAAATGGAAATTAGATGGTATATTACGCTACTTAATTGATGTTAATCAAATTAAGAAGCTTATAAAATAGGGCTTAATTAAGTTACCCTCTTTTATTATATAGTCTCAAAATAATTTCAATCTCATATTTAGAATTGTCTATGCACTTATCTAGAACTTGAATATGATCCATATGATCACTATAAATTATGGGTGACTCTTGAAGTAATCATATTTGAGTCGTACTTTCACTTAAATGGACCGAATTATCCCATCTGGACATTATATTAATCATTAAGTAGAAATTATTGACACATTCAATTAAATGGTTGTCTAGTACAATATCGATTGTGTCAAGCACTCATCTAGTACATCCAGTGAAGCAAGCACTATTTCTTGTATGCATTTTTCTATCAACTTTTGTGGGTTTTTGCAACCAGAAGGGTTTTAAAAATATTGGTTTGTTGCCATGCATTACTACATGGGTGGATTTGTTTTGTTTTGTTTTGTCTTTTAAGGCGTTGATACTTGATAAGAATAAAATAGTTTTGTTAATAACAGTTGATTATGGTTTACTCTATTTTATGTCACAAAATTGTTGTATCTGTAAAATTACTTTTGACCCTTTGACTCAACGTGTGTTGGTAATTCTTTGAACGAGTTGGTTAATAATCAAGGGAAATAAATTTGATTTTTAATGATCTATTTTTTTTTTTTAATAAAACCCTAAATTGGTGTTTTTCGTTGTTTTGACATCAAAGAAATATCATTTTCAACTAAGGTCTTGGTTAGTATCGTTATTGGCTTATAAAAATATGGGTTCAGATCCCTCGTGTTATTTTATGTCACAAAATTGTTATATCCGTAAAATTACTTTTGACCCTTTGACTCAACGTGTGTTGGTAATTCTTTGAACGAGTTGGTTAATAATCAAGGGAAATGAATTTGATTTTTAATGATCTATTTTTTTTTTTTAATACATTTTTAAAACAAAACCCAATTGTTGTTTTATGTTGTTTTGACAACAAAGAAATATCATTTTCACTAAGGTCTTGGTTAATATCGTTATTGGCTATAAAAATATGGGTTCATCCCTCGTGTTCCTTGAAGTTTGAGATTCAATTTCTCACACCTCCAAAGGTGGTGAGAATTATCTTCACCTCCCTTCACGTTTCAAACTTGTCACTTACCTCCTTAAGCAAATTGTTAACATATTTTATTAAAAATATTAAAAGACTAAAATGCCTTTATATTACGCAGTGTAATATATTTTGAAAAACCAAAATTATATTGATGTTTAAGATACACAATAAAGGAATAAATGTAAATACATGACGTGGATAGGGATGGGCACAAAGCCCGCCCCCGGGGGGATCCGCCCTAACCCGCCCCAAACGGGCAGATTTTCCTCGAAAATTTTGGGCTTCGGGCCAGGATCGGCCCAATATTGGCCCCCAAAATTCGGGGACGGGTTGGGGCCAGGATTGACTTTGCCCCGGCCCCCCTGTCCCCGGCCCGCATATTTTATATATATAATGTATATTAATTATATATATACATATATATTTGAAAATCATTTAACATTATATAATAAAAATATTTAATTTTGTAATTTTTATGAATTATATACAAAGGTAATAATAAAACTAGATTAATATAACAAATCTTATAAATATTTGTAATATATATTATACAAATATGATAATGCTATGAAATAAAAGTTATACATTCGAAATTATATTATACATAATATATGGTATACATTTAACTTATATTATTATATATATATATATTATTATATATATTATATTATATATATATATATATATATATATATATATATATATTATATAAGATAATATACATTTGACATCATATATTATACATTATACATTGTATATTATATATGATATATACTATATAAGTATAATATATATAACATATATATGTTGTACATTATAATTTATACATAATATATTAATATGCTATTATCTAAAATCTTACGTAAATATATAATATATATGTAATATATTATTTGTTGTTTTGATTGATTATAATGAATCAATAAATTGCTATAATTTTTTTTTTTTTGTCCTTCATTAAATCATTATTTCAATTCTATTACCTAAATGCCTTTGTTATATTGTGAATTGTTATAGTTATTTATTTAGAATTTATTATAATATGTATGGTAGTTATTTATCTAAAATTTATTATAATATATATGTATAATGTATCATATATGATACATTATATTATATATTAAAGAGACATTATACATGTATACTTATTACTTAATACAATAATGCATAATATTATACTATTAATATATAATATATTTATATATATGTATAATGTATTATAATTATCATTGTGATATTTGGATTCATTATAATCATTAATCAATTTAGTATGATGGTTTTTATATTTAATATGTACATTATATATTTAATTTCTTTTTTGGTTGGTATATATAATTGGGAGAAAAAAATAATAAAAGTATAAAATTAAGGATAAAAAAAAAAAAAAAAAACCCCAAACGGGGAATTTGGGGAATCCCCGAATTCCCCGAAAGGGTTTCGGGCCGGGATCGAGGAATCCCCTCTGGCTTTGGGGCCGAGGTCGGAGATAGGGGTCCCCGGCCCCGCCCAGGCCTGTGCCATCCCTAGACGTGGATATATTTATTTATTGTATTGGTTACACAATATATTTTATTTTTACATAATAATTTACAAAATTTGTAACACAAAAGGAATTAAAAAGTGCATATTTGATTCATTGAATAAACTTATATTATATATCAAAAAAAAAAAAAAAAAAAGTTACAAATTGAGATGGAAATTTATGAGAGTAATTTCAAGTACGGGAACTGCAATTTCGTAAGACATAAATTAAGTTAATAAGAGTAAGATCTTCTTCTTTGTTATAAATGAAGTTGTTGGAGAAATAAATGAAGTTTTTATTTCATTTATTTATTTTTGTTTTCAAGTTTTAAAGAATTGATTAAAGAGGAATACGAGAAACACTCTCTTTCTTACTCTCTCACTCACCATTTGACATGTGTACAAGAAGATAAAGGAAATAAAAAAGTGAGCATTTATTGCTCTATTTTATTTGTAATTTGTCCATGTGTCAAATAGTGAAAGAGAGAGTGAAAAAGGGGGTGTTACTAGCAATCATTTTTCTAATATTATAAACACACATAAATTTTCTAGTTTGGACATCCTAACATAATTTTATGAAGACTATGCATATGTACCGTTGAATTTGAGTGGTAAAATATGATTTCAATACAATAAGCTGACTTCAACGGGATTTAAGGATGAGTCTGAGTAATAAAAAAATCTTGTCTTTTATTGAACTAGGTATAAAACACTTTTCTTTAATTGCAACATCCCAATAAGAAATCTTGTCTTTTATCTCATAGACAAATGCAGCTGAGGACCACTACTAGTTTATTCCATCAACACTTAAATGTAACAACGAAAATTATACAGAAGAAACATCGCAATATAATGCTAACTCAATCTGAAGACTAGAAAGACATCCTATAAAAAGATGTTTCAATAGGATGCCCAGGTAGATTCCATTGGTTTAGACGTTTCTATAGATGATATGGAAATGGCCGAAGTTGAGTCGAACCAGCCCAACTTTTCCAAGAAATCTTTAATTAGCTCTCCAGCTAAATACGACACACAAGATACCACAACCCCTGTGCTTAAGTAGTATAGTATTGTTTTGATATAAGATTTTGAGGGTGACTTATTAACATGACACTTAGCAATAACAAGTAGAATAATGCATATAAGAGATACACCCAGAACAACTGCTAGTTTCAGGTCCTTATTGTCACTTTCACGAAATGAGAAGCCATAGATTACAGGTGGCAGCAACCCAAAAAAGAGGAAGGATATGACTGCTAAGCTTGCCTGAAGTGGGAAGTTTCCTCTTCGTCCAAGTAGTTTTTGATATTGACCTTCGTCTTCATACCATTGATGTCGCTCATTTTTCAATTCTCTAAGCTGTATATAAATTAAACCCCACTGTAAGTTCCATATTTAGACATATATGAGGGCTTAAAACATTGATCAAAACTATGACATATGACAACAAATGATCATATAGCTTGAAGGGTTCAAGTTCTACGTTTAGCAAAATAATCAAATTCCAGAAATGATATTTAGCCACTGGATGGAAAAAATAGTAAACCAACGAGGTCATGGATATAACTCACATTGTGACAGAAGATTAAAAGTCCACCTATCAAATTTACCAGTCCCAAAACCAAAATGCTCACTGCAGTAACCCAAGATCAATATAATTAATAAGTTTAGTAAAAAATTAACACATGATTTAAGATAAAATCAATTGCATTACTCTAATAAAATGTGTTGGAAGCAAACACTCACATGTGGTGGCTCCGGCACCTGCTGCAGAAGACACTACCCCTAAACTTGTAATTGACTCCACTAAACCACCATGCACAATACTCTTCAAAAAATCCCATTCATGGACCTCCTGGTGAATGACAAATTCAGACGCTTCTCCACAACAAGCAGCTGACACTAGGATTCCACAATCCTCGTCCTCTCCCGATAGGCTTCCACTACTAGAAGATTTGGGAGCTGACATAGGATTAAAATGAAATTAAATGACATAAATACTCTTATAAAGCTAAAATAATCTATAACCTTTCTAAACTAACACTTTACTTCCTAAAAAATAACGGATTAAAGAATTGTCAGCTGACCTATGATTAAAACATTGAAACGACAGCATATAAAGACCCTTAAAAAGAGCTAAATATAATTGCATTCCATGTTGTGAAACAGACCAAAACAGTTTCTTATCAATACACATAACATTTTAAGACAAATAATCAATAATATGAAACTGAAAAAAATGAAATTGGTACACGATACCCATCGCTCTTGCAGTACGCTCACCACCAAAACTCATGGATATATGGAAACTAGAAAATAAAAAACTAATTAAAAACAGGTGGTCATAAAAGATAAAAATTTGTTAGTTTTTGATAAATTTTTTTTTTTTTTTTTTTTTTTTTGACTAAAGATATAGACAGATCATATATATTTAAGCGTATGCGTGCATGTGCGAATTTTTTATAGGCATTTGAACTGTGTGTGTGCGTTTGGTAGGCATATGAATGCATCTAGGTATCTATCATCCATTTCAGGTGCAGTACTTGAATAAGAATGTGGCGCCTCTTCACCATCCATTGCAGTTGATTTACAGTGTCCACCAACTATCTGCTTCTGATTTCCGATTTAAATCAGGTGTAGTTTGCTTCTCTATTACCTTCTCAACGTCAAATTCGGTCGTTTCAGGGATTTTGTCTTCAATATTTAAGTGAACATCTCATTTGTATCTAATCCATTAGTATTAATTTGACGAAGTCAAAGAGGCTCAAAATTTGTTATATTTTCTATTTCGACGTCCCTTGTACTATAGCTGATAGGCTTTCATCCTCGTCTTTATAGTTTATCTCATCAGGAATAGGGCCTGAAATCCACGCAGAACTTGAGCAAACAAAAACATTGACTTGAAGAAACTTGAAATGATTATTCAGTAGAACAAAGTTTGTAAAAGATAAAATAAAAAAATTAAGGCACATGCCTTACAGGATTGAATGTTTAAACTATATCTACATATATTTCGTGGTTAAGCAGTGTAAAGTAATTGTTATACAGCAAATACGTGATTATTATGTTATGATACATGCAAAAACAATAGTATATATACCCCTCTATTTGTGATTGGATGACAAACTCTTTAGTAACTGGAATTTGTTATACTGAGAGAGCTTGTGTTTAAGTGGCGAGAGAGGTAATTATTGGGTTTACCCAAAATAATATTATATATATAAGGAAAATAAAAGGCTATGATATCATGATGGAAGTTAAAATCTGAAATCTCAAGATACCAATATATAATGTATGGTGGGTGCGTGTGAATATTAGTGAAGTATGAACTTAATTCAGGAACGTTAGGCTTAAATATAGATTTCAGAAAATTAATATTAATCTCCGATAGTCAAAGTTGATTGTGCCATGTTCACATACATGGACTGGAGTTCAGTTGTATAAAAAAACGTAAGAGTCTCACCTGCAACTCTTACCGCTTTGACCATTTTTATTCCTGCTTACAACGGGCATTAAGAAGCAGAGAAAGAAAAAACAAATTTTGAAGAGCTTGACGAGGCTGCTGCTAAGTTTCCAGAAGGTAATACGTTATAGAAATAATAGAGTACTTAGTTTGACAAACACCAAATATATACAAGCTATTTAGTTATATATTATTATCATTACATATATAATGAACATTACCTCTTACCTCGTATCATTATTTATAATTGTATGTTTCCTCAGCAGTATTTTTGTCTACATAAAGGATTTCCTTTCTTCTATTACTTTTCCTTAGTTCCAGTCTTTAGTAACCTACATAATTCGCTTCATTCTACACAATGTTAAATTTTATAACTTTATATTATTTATTTAATTGGCACATGTATAATGACTTATTTTTAATTAGTTTATGGGGTAATTTTGATCAAAATGATAATTTTATTGGTAACAGTCATATTTATTATTTTTTTAATTTTTATTAATTGTCATTAATTAATCATATAACTTATCATTAATTTGGGTCAATTTCAACGTTTTCCACATGTGTATCGCAATATGTGGATCGCAAGTGTCAACGTTTCACATGCATCAACAGTTCTTTTATGTAAATATATTTTTAATAAAGATTGGCTCACACTTTAATCTTATAATTTTTTTTCTCACAATTTTGACATGATAGCTCACAATTAGATTGACAAAACTCATTGTTGGGCAAGTGTGATCCATTGCGAGCTGATCAATTGCGAACTGTCACATAAGAATTGTAAGAAAAAGTTTGTAAGATTAGGTTGTAAATATAATATTGCCCATATCTTTTAGTATAGAGCCTTTTGAAAAAATAAATAAATAAACACTTGAAATCTGTTTTGATAACATGTTTTCCTGAGATACTCAATTCAAGAATTAAGAAGTAAAAGAATATTGAGTAATGAGTAATGTTACACTTACAAAAAAATCTTACAAAAATATCCATATAAAGTGATGTGCTAAAAAATAAATGGAATAGTAAATATAATGAGTTTGACTTTTTGTTTCACTCCTTCATTCAGTTTTTACCATCTCACTTTGTATAAAAATCTTTATAAGTATAGTATTATTGAAGAATATTATAACCTACCCTTTATCCTAACTCCTTATCTTGTGATTGTGTTAGATGAATGAAATGATAACTTGATCATATAAAAAAGTTCTAAAATAGAATAATAAATTTTATCTTATAAGAAAGTATTTTGCAAAAACTAAAGACAACGTATTCTTTTTCTATTTTGTGTTATTTCTTTTTTAAATTTATATTTAAACAGGTTTTTCTACTTTTTTTCTTTTTTCCAGTTTTACATCTTCTTAACTTTTTTGGATTTAAAATTTTTTATATTATATAATTCAAACTATTGATACAAGAATTATACCAACTAAAGTGATCCGATTGACCTTAGCGGAATCGAAACGGATGTGTGTGTAATTAAAATTAATCAGCAATGCAATGTGTGTAAAATGCAGGAAATGTAAAGAATACAAATCGGTTTTTAAAGTGGTTCAGCAAGTTATAATCGTGAGCCTACAAGACAATATATAATTCTATGGCTAGAACAATTTGCTAACCATTTTTCTATAGTTGAAAGAGGTTTATATACAAGTTTTTTTTATAAAGGAAATAACGAAATTAAAGGAATTATAATTAAGGTTGAAATGAAACTTTGATATTCTCGTAATTGAGCGCTGGGATCACACCATTATTGTTGTTGATTTGATCTCTTTCGAAATATCCGGGATCTGAGCTTGTTTGTGATCTGTTTGAACAACTATCGAGATTGGTCATGACTAACTTATGCTGGGTCGAGCTATGTCTCAACGAGCTTATACTGGATCAGACAATTGCTTGAGCTGACCTGATTTTGTGTTGGACTATAACCTCATAAAACTCTAACTTCTTTGAGCTTGATGGAAAAATCACACATAATACAAACCCTTTTTGTTTTATTTTACTAGTTTTTAAATTTTTTTTTTTAAATTTAGAATTTAGTAACTATAACTAAAATTTACAAAAGGAATTATTGAATTGGCAAAGTATATACGGAGAGACAAACAATCAAGTGTGTAAGAATTAAGAAATGAAAATTACATTTGCCTTTCATGTTATTGATAAAATACTTAAAAGTGATGAAATAAATAAATTAAGTAATAATTAAACAATTTTTCCCTTTTGTTAATGCAAGATTTACACCAGCTAGAGTGATTCGATTGACCTTGGTAGAATCGGAACCGATATATGCGTGATTAATTAAAATCAGCAATGTACGAATTTAAATGCAGAAAAAGTAAAGAACAATGAACAATTTTTAAAGTGATTCAGCACCTACGTCCACTGTATTTCTTATTGCTTAGAGAGCTTACAAGAAATATTATAATACAAGAACAATCTGGTCAGAAAAGGCCAATCGTGTGCTGATTTGACCTTTTTTGACCAAATCCATCATAGATTTGGTTGGAAACGGTTAGATCTACGACCAAGATATGGCCGGAAATAGACAGATCAACACACAATTGGCCAGATCCAGTCGATCGTATATCATTACGGCATCGATGTTCGATGTCAGCTGCTGGCGGGTGATAGTGGGTTGGGTGGATGGGGGTATTTTTGTTAATTTTGAAACTTTTATTAAGAAATATAATTGTTAAATATTTTGAATTGAGTAAAATAAGATTAGATTTTGAGTTGAATAGAAAAGTAATTAATTATTTCATTTTCTCATGATAGGATAATAGAAGAAAACAGATAAAAATAATGTGTCAAACGCCCTGATTTTTCAATTCAAGAAAATTTCGGGATGCTTGGTTTACAGCCTGTAGCACTCCAATGGCCGTAAAATTTTGTGAGTAAACTACAAAAAATGTCACTTCAATGTGGGTTAATCTCTTCGAAATTAGAAGATGACAGAAAACACAGATTTTTGAGTACTATTACAGTCATAAACACTTTTCACTAATTTTTTCTTATGAACGCGACGTGTTAACTCGCATGAATCTTGTCTGACCAAACACATTACGAGTTACTAGATAGGGTTAATGAGAGATGTTATTTAGACTAGTATTATTGCAAATTTTTGAGTGCAAGGAAATTTTGGGACACCTACTTTGGGGGCCCACATTACTTTGATTGTACTCAAATTTTGCGAGCAAGCTATCCGGCAATTTCAATGCGGGCTAATCTCTTCGAAATTGAACGATTGTAAAAAACACTGATTTTTGAAAGCAGAAAAATTTCAAGTCGCTCGTTTTCTAGCCTCCATCACTACGTTTGCCCTTAAATTTTGCGAGCATGCTAAAAACAAAAGGCACTTCAATGTGGGATAATCTCTTCAAATTTGAACAATGCATACATTACTTATTTAATTTTTCCGAGATCCACCAAATCCTAAATTGAATATTTTTTTATGACTCATCCAGGATATATGATATAGTATACATAATGCAATAATTTTTTAGACATGTGACATGAACGATTTTCAATGGCTTCTTTAAATATTATTTAAATACTAATTCATAAATTTTTCTATTTAATATATTATTAAGTAATCATATTTAAATGTACTATGAACAATATTGTAACATGGTATCGTTTAATAAAGCTTATAACATACATTTATTGACTTAATTAAAGTATTCCAAATCTTACATGTTAATCCAATTTCTTATTTGTTAGCCATATGAGATGTCTTACCAACGACAATTGATCACATATATATATATATATATTTTTTTTTTTTTCAAATCTGTCTTCCGTATTTAGTGGAGAGAAATAAATAATGTAATAATTCCTGAAATTTTTTGTTGATTCTGTTATTATTTTTTTTTTTAATAAACTGTATTGGTCGGGACGATATTTATCATTAATCACAAGTCACAAACACGATCTGATATTGAATTAATTTTGCACAGTCAACGCTGACTGTCGGAGATTAATATTAATTTTCTGAAATCTAAATTTAAACCTAAAGTTCGTGAATTAAGTTCACACTTCACAAAGTTTCACATGCACTCACCACGCATTATATTTATATATCTTAATTGTCATTAATTTGGGTCAATGTCAAACTTTTTGCACATGTATATCGGTACAAGTATGAATGTACCTATCTCCGGAGAAGTCTTGATTTTCTGCAATTAAGAAATCTGGATTTTTTTATTGAATATGACCATATAGGTGTATTTGGTTAGAGATTATATGACATTACAGATATAATGTCTTCTTATATTACTTGATTATCACGTTTAGTTCTCAAATAATATAAGATTTCGATAATCTTTCAATACCAATAATAGTTATTGCTGGTAATATAAGATATAATCTGATTACCTCCATTTTCTTAGGTATTTTAAGATTATTTGGTAATTTTTTTTTTCTTATAAATTTACCCCTTATTACTAAAATTTTAGGACAATAGTGCCCTTGTTTTTAAATTAATTTACATGAATATGGCTATTACATTTTTACCCCAATTAATTAACTTTTTAGACAAAATTACCCTTGAATTCAAAACAAATTGCAACCCACTCAAGCCACCACCCCTACCCACCTGTCGCGGCCGGCTGTCGGCCACCACGCCTATCCTAAAAACCCAAAAATATATTTGTTTTAATATTCTCAAAATTCAATCCTATTCTATTCAATTAAAAATATTTAGATTATTTTAACCCCCTAAGTTTGTTAATTTAACTAAACACCATAATAATAAAAGTTTATAAATTAACAAAAACACCCCCACCCGCCCACATATTGTTGGCAATCGGCCACCACCACCGGAAGGTGGTCGGAATTTGCCGGAATGACGCACGATCTACTGAATCTGATCGATCATGTGTCGATTTGACCTTTTTTGGCCAGATCTACGACCAAATTTGGTCGCGCGTTGACAACGGCCTATCTTAGTCATTGTTTGGCTATCAACGACGGCCAGACTGGCCAGATCCAGCCATTCATACGTCATTCTGATAGATTTGGGCCACCTTCCGATGGTGGTGGCCGGATGCCGTCAATACGTGGGTGGGTGGCAGTGTTTTTGTCAATTTATAAACTTTTATTGTTTGAGGTGTTTAATTAAATTAACAAACCTAAGAGGTTAAAAATAAGCTAAATATTTTAAAAAAAATGTTATTAAAAAATATACAAAAAATTCCTCAAAATTTTATCCTAATAAAATCAATTTTGGATAACATTTTAAAATAAAATTTAATCTTGGTTTGATTTATAAGTGATTTTAATTACGGATGTAATAACAAAGATGCCAAAAATCACATTCCTAATAAAATGTATCTAAAATAAACAGCATTATATGTAATTTAAGATTTTATCAAATACAATATAAGTAACATAATTAATGCAAAATATTTTAAGAAAAGTTCTAGTCATTATTCGGACATTTAAGCCGAAAAAATACCGGGATCCTCTAATAGTGCCACCGCTGGTCCTCAAAGTAAATCAATGATGTATTTAAAGTGAAGGGAATTCTTAATGTGCTTGCCTTGGAGCTAGCTTCCCTCAATTGACCGAACTCCATGATTACCCATACATCACTTATGAGAAAGCCCTTTGACAATATTTCACTTCATACACCATCTTTTAATAAATTCTCTCATTTATTCTTTAAATAAAATATCATCTACTCATTATCCCACTGACTTTTAAACATTACTAAGGTCATGCATTTTAAAATCTTCTAAATATAAACATGTTTTGTAAAGGCTAGATAAATGGAGTGTTGCACTTATTCTTATGAAGTCTAACAGTCTCCTTAATTAGGCTGTGGAGATTTGTTTGAAGATATGATTGTAGACGTAAAAATCTACCTGTACGGAAGGGGGGTTTGATCCCGTGAGGTTGAGGTCACTAGCGATCCGCTGTACC
Organism: Pistacia vera; assembly: GCF_008641045.1. Taxonomy (NCBI): domain Eukaryota; kingdom Viridiplantae; phylum Streptophyta; class Magnoliopsida; order Sapindales; family Anacardiaceae; genus Pistacia; species Pistacia vera. The sequence continues at coordinate 690,615 of NW_022196100.1, read as the reverse complement.
TGCACACGTAGAAAAACAAACGCGTGAAGCGAGTGAGAAACACCGGGGTGATGTTTGCCGTAGGCACTCCGACGCTCAAGTCAGCAAGGCTGAAAGAGGCTAGTATAGTGAGGGCTAGGGAGTAAAGAGGTTACCAGAAGTCTAGTCGGAGACTGTGACTACGGCAGTGATGTAAAGCTCTCAAGTAGGAGCTTCGGATGTGAAGGTGTAATGTAGTGTGTCCTTTGTGAGAGGGTTGGCCTCTGTTTATATAGTGACTGTCTGGCTCCCAATCCTGGTGGGAGTAGGAGTCCTAATGTGACTCTGATGCGAACCTTAGAAGAATTAGGGCCGTGGTATGCTGTCTTACCAATGTCCAGATAGGAAGGTAATTCTGATAAGGAAAGTAACTTCGAATAGGGAAGTGTTCTAAATAGGAAAATGACTTCGAGTAGGAGACTGATCGGGAACTGGAATGTGATCAGTGGGTCGTGGGCTCGGAACTTGCCTATAGGCCCATGAAGTGAACTGGAATTGGGAGGCCCTTGCCCAGATGGTTTGGGTCGGCCGTATCTCGTATCAAATGGAACTAATCTGGCTTGGGCCTCTTTAGGACTGGGCCTGGTCTTTTCTTCACTAGTGGTCCTGTTTTCCTATTTGAGCCAATGGCCTTAATAGTTTGTCCCCCACTCTCTGAGTTAAGAGTTTCTTCAGTCGAGAGTAGGTTGCGCTTGAGGCGAGCTCGGTCTTCCTTCGTGGACAAACGATCATCGGCGTGGACGATCTGACCGTTGCAGGTGATTCTTGGTTGGACGTCGTTCGATATCCACTCCTGACCCAGAGTATGCCATCATTGCGGTGTGCCTGATCGGTGTGACGAGCCGAGGGGATAGAGAACTAGGTCTCTGTAATAGCCACTACTACTCAAAAGCTTATAATAAAATACATATAAAATATCATAAGGAAATTGGGCCCAAATTTTTCTTTTATTAAACATATATATATACTCTTTACAAACATATACATTTTTACACATAATGTATAACGTATACAAAAGTCATCAAAAACATAAGGGACAGTGTAACCACTCCTCCTCGAACGCCGACATCCATCCGACAGTGTCCTCACCTAGGTCCTGCAAAACATGGGAAAACAACGGGGTGAGCACTAAAATAATGCTCAATAAGTAAATCCTCTACTCATGCTATCCCCGTAACTCTCTCTCTAATTCTTTCCTTACAACTCCTCATTCAATTTCTCTTTGGGTACTTCTCTCTTTTTCCCTTTCTCTTTCCCTTAGAAAAGAACTTTTTCCTCATAACTCTTTCATAAATCACGACCCCATCTTACCGGGGGCACGGCCGGGACTCGCTCCCACTCTACGTGACCTCTACTCATTCTAGCCGATCGGACTCGGTTATGCATGGATTCGGAACCCTTGGCAATGTGAGTATATAATCTCTCTCTCTCGGGTACTCGGGTATAGCCCTCATCTGCATGCACTCTCACGGGCTACACCACTTCTCTATCTGATACTCATGCCGCTCTCTCAATGCGGCGTACATGCGGGAATACTCTACCCATTACTCACGGGTTCCCTATCGCACAACCTACTCTATTCTCTTTCTCTTAACTCTTAAGGTAGCTTATACTCACATTCTCTACTATATCTCAAGCTACATCTTACTGCTTAAGTGCATAAACAATTGTGTAAAGCTAACTCATGCTCACTAATGCACTAATGAAATGCCAAATACATGATTTCCTCAAAACCATCATTCTGCACAGGTCACACTAAAAAGACCATAACTTTCGTTATACACCTCTGATTGCTACGGTTCTGGTCTCATTTCAAATCTTAGAAACAGGGCTACCACTTCTGTGTTTTGATCTCAGCCAGTTCAGTCTGTAAGATGCCCAAAAATCACTTAGAAAGTCACGGCAGTGACAGGGCAGATTTCACTTAGGCATTTCATCAAACAACTCATGTGCACATAAACACTCTACTAAAATTACTATTATACTTCATTCTCTAGCCATCCAAATTGGGAAAAACTTCCTCAAATATTCATAATCCCTGTCAAGGAAAGCACTTCCAAAAAGCTTCACACAACATCTCTCAAACTTCATCTCAAATTCCATTCTCAATACACATTAAAATACTTCTCATACATGGAATCTATCCAACAACTACAAACTAGCTACTCATCTCAAATCAATTTCTCATCAAGCATACTACATACTGATACATGCATACATCTCTACTCAAAAAGCTTGTTTAAAACTCAAGTTGGTTGGATTTACTTACCTTGTGCAAAGATGACTTCTTTAGCACTTTTCCTTCATTTTGTGGTCTTGTCTCCTCTCTACAACCCAAAACAACCACAAGGACAGCAACAACCAAATAAGACTTCACTACAATTATAAGAAAATTCACATCTAAAGCATGAATCCTTACCTTAGGATGCTTTAGATGAAATCTCTACTCAAAACCCCTCTTAAATCCCTTAGAAATCTTGGAAGATTGGATGGAGAAATTGAGAGAAAATGGGCAAATGGAAGAGGCGGTGGAATGAAGAAATAAAGGGTTTCTCTACACTTAACCCTTTTTAGTTCATATTATGAGCATCATTTCCCATTTTGCCCTTGCCCTTCCTTGGAAATTCCATCTATATCCTTTGATTCTTTACAAATACACCCCCATCCAAACACAATCTCTACTAAATTTCCTTTCATTTTACTCCCCACTTTTCCTACTAATTAGGGGTAGAATGGTCATTGTGTCCCAAAAGAAGAATTCTCTAGAAAACTCAAGAAACTTTGTATTAGGCTCGTCGCCGCGGCGAAGCATTTTTCGTCGCCTCGGCGAAATAGGGCAGAACCTACCCGTGGTGCAACTCCTCCTCCTCGCCGCGGCGAAGCTCCTTCTTCGCCCCGGCGAAGATTGGATTTCCAACTTCACCAAAACTCAACCAATTTCAAGGCAACAAATCAACCAACTCAACATACAAACTCAATTAAAGTTGAAACAATAAACTTTTAACTAATACAGCAAATCTTAAATACGTACCTCAAGTGGGATATTACAGCCTCTGGGCTCATGTAGTCGTTCGGTACATCTGTCCGACTAGCAAGGTGAGTTGTGGTGTTAGACGGGGTATTCACTCGTCATGCCGGGTCGAACGAGTTAAGAAGTTTACTAAAAAGCTTCACTCGGTCGGGATGCTGGGACAATCGAGTGGGTGAGGCACCTCAACTACAGGTTGTCCACTCGTTCGCTACGGAAGGATGAATGGGCAAGGCTTCTAGCCTTGTTCTGAAGAGGGCTCGACCCGGGCTGTTCCAAGCTAATTGACCGGTCGACCAGGCCTTCCGAGTTGGCTGAACATGGGACACTTGGAAGGCCTCCTGAAATGAAAGGCTGAGTCGGTCGGGAGGATCGAGCGACCAAGTGGATGTGAAATGTGGATCTAGACCAGGGATTGGCTACTCGTCCATCACGAATGAGCGATGCATCTTGGCTTGGTTGTTTGGAAAAAGAGCATGGGTTGGGTCGTTTGAAGCCGACCGGCCGGTCTGGAGGACCTGTTGGGGTGCAAAGATTAGACGTGCGTTGGGCTCATTTCGGGATGCACAAGCTGAGTCAGCTGGGAGAGATGGGCGGCCGAGCCACAGCTTTCGTACAGGGCTACAGTTTCCTAGGTGATCTGGATCGCTGCCACGTGTATGGTGGCGATCGATCCGTCGTTTTGAGAGCGGGAAAACGAAGAGACCCCTAACAACCGGCCAATCACAAACTGCCACGTGTTCGTATTTTCTTTACAAAACTAAGGAACAGACTGTTCATCTTCCATTTGCGTTTGTTTTGTGTTTTCGTCCCAAAAATTTTTTTCTTTCCTTTTTCTTCCTTTTTGTCCCAGTTTCTTGAGCGATGGTGGTCTCTTTCTGCAATCTTCCAAGGTAAACATTTTTTCTCTTTAGGCCGATTTTCTGCTTTGTTTTTGGTTGTTTGTTGAAACTTTGGAAGGTAGAATGAAGTTTTTTGAACTTTTGAGTGGGTTTTAACTGGACTTCCAAGTGTTTTGGTATTAGGATTTGGAGAATAGACATAGATTTGGATTTTCTGGTGGATACCCGGGGAGAATCCGACAGTTTTGAGTATTTTCTGGGTTTTTGGACGGGATCGGGAAGACGAAGTCGTGTTTGGTATTGTTTGGTTCGGTGGGTCTGTCTTACCGAGTGGTGAGGGAGTAGAGTGGATTGAATAGTTGGTCGGTCATTTAGACCGAGTGGGTGCATCAGTGAGCAAGGGCGAGTAGGCTTAGTGCTGAATCTGAAGGTGAGTCGATCACTTGGGCTGAGCGAAGAAAGGCTTGAATCGAGGTCTGGATCAGTCAGTTGGAGGGGTCGATCAAGGATTAGGAGTGATCCTGTTGCCAGGTAGGTCGATTAGTGCTGAGGGATGGGTGATAGCCGGGTGTTCTGGTTAGTAGCTTAGGGTGAACGGTCACTTAATGTTTTAAGACTCGAAGGACGAGGTTCAGTCGATCGGTTAGGTAGGGCAAGTGACTATCTGATAGTTTTTGGATCTGTCAGTAGGGAGGGTTGACCGAGGTTTAGGAGACTGGTTTTCAAGTGAGTCAAACGGTGCTGAAGGGCAATCGATAGTTGGGTTGGTACTTAAGGCGAGTGGTTTTTTGACAGTTGAGAATTCCAAATCTAGGATTGAGTCAGTTGGTAGGGACGGACGATCGAGTCGATATGTTAGACACTGAATCAGCAAGTTCGAGTCAAATTGTGGTGGATGCTGGGGATGAGTATAAGCGTGCACCCACCATAGTGATGATGCTTGAAGAGGGCATCCCGATTGGGGTGCCGACTGGAGTTAGTGTAGCAGCCCTAGGTACGAGTACTCCCGGCCCGAGTGGTTCGGGTGGGCATGGGGGAAGTGGGAAAGACTCCGAAAGAGTTGGTAGTCCATCCTCCTCCGGTAGTGGCTCTAGGGAAGAGCCGAGCCAACAGGGTAGCGGGATTTTGACTAAAGATTATCCGCCCGTGCTGAAAGATAGTGATGTGTAGCGCATCCGGACCTTGTATCACATTTCAAGTTCGGTTGATATCCGGATGCCGCAGTCGTACGAGCGGGTTGACTGGAAGGCAAAGGGCTAGATCAGTGTTTATGAGAAGTGGTTTCATGATGGTTTGAGGCTACCCGTCCCTCGCCTCATGTGGGAGGTATTGAACCACTTCATGATTGCCCCGTCTCAGCTTATGCCGAATGCTTGGAGATTGCTAATGACTTTGGAAGACCTCTGTGTTCGGAACCAAGTGAGGTTCGGGCTGCACGAGCTGCTGTATTCGTACTTCTTGAAGGATAACGATAAAGAGAAGGATCGGTATCTATTGAACTTGAGGCATGATCGGTCTCACTTGGTGACTGACCTACGGTCCAGTGATAGGAACTGGAAGGACTGATACTTCTACCTGAGGGGGCAGGTTGTTTTTGGAGAGAAAGGTTAGGGCGAGATCCCGATCGGTTGGTGAGGACTTAGCTGTTTCTTTCGTACTTTTGATTACTAAATCTTGATTGTGTTTTTCGTTTGCAGAGCTTGAGTTCAATCGTGCTGAGCAGAGTGGGGACGGCTTGGACGTAGCGACCCAGTGAGTGTTAGCCATCCCATTAGAGCAGAGGGATTGGCGAGTAGTGCTAACAGAGTCCAACCTGAGGACCAGCATTCTTTGGGCCGGAGTAGAGGCGATACAGAGAGGTACTCCCTTCCCCTCGCTAAAGCAGACTTGGGATGTGCTTCTGAGTCGATACTGCAACCATATCATTTTTGGTGAGTCCGGGCTGAACCCACTAATAGTTAGAGAATTTGCATTTGCAAAATCTCTGATGAAGAAGTTGACCGTCCCGAACGCAAGTGAATCTATCGCCCGGCACTGAGAGAAGAGGAGGAGGGAGTCTTTAGCCAGGGAGGACAGGAGGGCAGAGGATGTGTTAGCGACGCTGCTGAGTTAGCAGCCGTCGAGTCAGTAGCCTGCAGTTGGAGCCAGATCGTCCTAGACCGCGGTTATGGATGAGGAAGTCGGGACGATTACCATCATGATTCCAGCTAATGCGTCGACTTACTCTGATGTGACTACCATGAGCAAGCTAGTCGACTTATTTTTGTTCCTGGCGGACGAGGCGCGTCTTAACCAGATGGGTGCAGTCGCTGTGACTGATTGGGGGGTAGCCCACGCCGTTCAGGTATGACAGTAGTATTTGATGATTCTGTTCCTGAATATCGTTCTGATGGCAATGTTTTGTTGTGCAGGTACTTACTAGCAATCTTCATCTGAGGAAGTCTGTCGTGGCGCAAGAGAAACGGATACAGGATGTATCCAAGGCCAACACTAGCCTGCGCCAGAAGGAGGCGGCGACCTAGAAGGCCGAGCAAGAGTTTCAGCAGCGTCTGAGGGATACCAAGCGTGAGTTGGAACAGTTGAGGCGTCAGTTGGCAGAGAATACCGCAGAGATTGAGTCTCTAAGGGAGCAGTGTATTTCTATTGCTGACGACGCTATCATCAAGGCCCGCGGTGAACTCATGCTTGAGTTCAAGGAAGGGAAGACTTCTCACTGGGATCCGGACGAAGACATCCAGCTCATGCAAGAGTTGCTGGAAGAGGGAGCCGGTCATCCGGGTTTGCAGGACGAGGAACAGATGCTTGACCTTGCTAGTCAGCCGAGGCCATCGGATGTTGGGGATGCGAGCGACCGAGCCGCTAGGATGGGTGCTGGCGGTGCAAACATTATGATTGAGTTAGAGATGGAGGAGGCGACTCGTACTGAAGACAGTTAGTCTAGTTTTTTCCTTGTATTTTGGGGCCTACGATGCCCATTTTTATTGGCGTGTGCCGTTCTTTTGTATTTTGAACTGAGCCGTTTGAGGCTATCTATATTGTATTCAGTTGTTCTAACTTTTGTGCTTTCTTCATGGATGAATGAGTTGTTCCTTGTTTCTTCACTTGTAGATGCACCAAGTTGTGTTTGTTGTTTTAGTGTGGCCTAGCGGCTAAGGCATGTAAGCCTTGTGTTAGGCTGGTTTGGTGCTTTGCGTATTGCCAGTGTAAGAACCATTCATTTGGTCTGGCCAACTGAGTATGAAGTTTCTTGGATTGGGTGAAGTCAATCTGGAGGTGCGAGTTCTTGGGTCGGTCGGGTCCGACTCGAAGGTGCGAGTTGTAGGTTAGGCTGAGCTAATTTGATGGTGTCTCTTCGTGGATCAGGCAAGGTCGATCCGAAGGTGTGATAACGTGGATCGAGCAGGGTCGATCTGAGGGGGTGATTCCGTGGACTGAGTAGGGTCAATCCGAAGGTGTAATTCCGTGGATCGAGCAGGGTCGATCTGAATGTGTGATTCCGTGGATTGAGCAAGGTTGACCCGAAGGTGTTCTCGTGAACTGAATGGGGTCGGTTCGAAGGTGTTGAGCCGAGTTGGGTCGATTCGAAGGTGTATTCGTGAATCGAATGGGGTCGATTCGAAGGTGTTTTCGTGACCCGAGCTTGGTCGATTCGAAGGTGCAAAATCGTGGATTCGACAGGGTCGATTTAAAGGTGTAAACAACAATCGATCGACCGGAGTTGATTCGGAGATGCAATTTCGTGGATTGGCATGACCAACCTAAAGGTGTTAAAAATAATTGATCGACCGGAGTCGATTCGAAGGTGCAATTTCGTGGACTGGGCATGGCCGATCTGAAGGTGTTTAACAATAATTGATCGACCGTCGTCGATTTAGAGATGAAAGATTTCTGAATAATACTTCATTAATATTTGGCCATGAGGCCGACTGTCTTAGAGGAGGTGGATATGCCCACTCATCCCTTTTAAAATAAAAAAAGAAAACAGAAAAAAGATAAGTTCGCCTAGAAGTAGTAGCGTTTGAGGTGAACGACATTCCAACTATTACTGATGTCTTTACCCTCGGGTGTCTGAAGTTTGTAAGCACCCTTCCCTGCTTCTTTGGTTATCTTGTAGGGGCCTTCCCAGGTGGGGCCGAGTTTGCCCGAGTTGATCTCCTTGGTGTTTTGAAAGACTTTGCGAAGGACCCAGTCGCCTATCTTGAAAGTTCAGATCCTCATGTTGCGGTTGTAATGTCGGGCAGCCTTTTACTGATAGATTGTGTTATGGATGCTCGCCCGCTTGCGTAGCTCGTTAATGGTGTTCAGATTCTGGCAAAGGTTCTGCTCGTTTGATTCCTCGTTCGTCCATTGGAGCCTGGCGGACGGGACTGATACTTCGGCTGGGATGACTGCTTCAGAACCGTAAGTAAGGGAGAATGGGGTCTCGCCCGTTGACGAGCGAGTCATGGTTTGGTATGACTAGAGGACTCCGAGTAGCTCATCTGCCCATGCACCCTTGGCTTTCTGTAACCACTTCTTTAGTGTCTGAATGATAGTCTTTTTTGACGACTCGGCCTAGTCGTTAGACTGGGGGTTGCGGGGAGTTGAGAAGCTCAACTTTATCTTCCACATATTGCAGAAATCCCTGAAGCCTAAGCTGATGAACTGGGATCCATTCTCGGTGACGATCTCCTTTGGTATCCCTAATCTGCAGATGACATTCTTCCAGATGACATTCTTCCAGATGAAGGCTTTTACCTCTCGGTCTCTGACTTGTACGAAGGCTTCGGCTTCGATCCACTTCGTAAAGTAGTTTGTCACAGCTAACATGAAGACTCGCTGTCCAAGAGCAATAGGTAGTTTTCCCACGATGTCCATTCCCCACTTCATAAAGGGCCAGGGTGTGAGGATGGAATGTAGTCGCTCTGGTGGGAGGTGTGAGACATGAGCGAACCTCTAACAACTATCTCACTTCTTCACATAAGCAGCCAAATCGACGCGCATAGTTGGCCAGTAATATCTAGCAGTGATCACTCGTTGCGCAAGGTTGCGTCCCCCAGCATGGTTTCCACATTTGCCTTCATGTAACTCAGCAAAGACACGTTGGGCCTCCTTTGGGCTTGTGCACTTGAAGTAGGGGCCCGAGAACGATTTTCGAAGGAGTTGGCCCTCATGTATGGTGAATCTGGCTGCTCTTGTTTTTAGCCGTCGTGCCTCGTTCTTGTCCGTAGGGAGTTCGTCATGCTCCAAGTATTTCACTATCGGAGTCATCCAGCATTCGGCTAGTTCAACTCCCATTGCTTCCTCAAGCAGCTTGTTTGGTTGTCCGTTCCAGTTGGTTGGCCAGTGCATGAATAGTAGAGGGATGGACGAGGGGGAAGAGCATTTGAGGGCTGAGCCAAGATTGGCAAGAGCATCAGTGTGGGAGTTCTCCGCTTTGGGGACTTGGACGATGGAAAACTCATCTAATTGTGCCTGCAGCGCCTTGACCATGCTCAAGTAGGATGTCATCTTCGAGTCGTGTGCTTGATACGTGCCCTGTAGTTAATTGACCACGAGTTGGGAGTCAGACTTCACTTCTAGTCTCTTTGCTCCAATTTCTTTGGCTAAGGAAAGTCCAGCTATGAGGGCCTCATATTTGGCTTCGTTGTTCGTGCACTTGAACCCACATTGTATTGCCCGCTAGATGATGTCTCCTTCTGGTGCGACCAGTACCATTCCTAGTCCGCTTCCATTCACGTTACTCGAGCCGTCCACTAAGAGGGTCCACTTGGATGGTGATCCGCCGTTCATGCATAATAACTCACTTTCTGCTTGGGTGGTGGTGGTATTCGGGTGAAGTCAGCAATGAAGTCGGCCAATGCTTGGGATTTGACGGCGGTGCGAGGCTAGTATGATATGTCAAACTCACTGAGCTCTACTGTCCACTACAGGAGTCGGCCAAATAGTTTCGGTTTGTGCAGTATCTTCTTGAGTGGGAAGGAGGTGAGTACAACGATTGAGTGACACTGAAAGTACGGCCTAAGCTTTCTGGATGCATGGATGAGGGTGAGGGCTAACTTCTCCAGCTAACTGTATCGCGTTTCCGCGTCAAGGAGCAACTTACTTACATAGTAGACCAGCAACTGTTTTGTTTCTTCTTTTTGAACTAGTACTGCTGAGATATCTGTCTCTGAGACCGCTAGGTAAGAGTAGAGCTTCTCCCTGTCCACAGGTTTGGATAGGAGCGGAGGGGAGGTAAGATACCTTTTCAGCTGTTGCAAGGCTTCTTCGTAGGAGGCAGTCTACTCGAACTTTTTGGACTTCTTGAGGGCATGGAAGAAGAGATGGCACTTGTCTGCTGTCTGCTGACCTGGACATGAAGCGGCTCAAGGCGGCCACATGTCCTGTGAGGCGCTGGACGTCTTTCACTCAAGTTGGAGACGGTATACCAAGGATTGCTCTGATTTGGTCGGAGTTGGCTTCTATCCCTCGCTGAGTCACTATGTAGCCCAAGAACTTTCCTGACGAGACCCTGAATGAGCATTTGGCTGGATTTAGCTTCGTGTTATACTTCCTGAGGACGACAAATACCTGGCTGAGGTGGTGGAGGTGTTGTTCGGCCATCAGTGACTTGACGAGCATGTCGTCGATATATACTTCCATGGTGTCTCCTAGGTATTCGGCGAACATTTTGTTGACTAGCCACTGGTAGGTGACTCCAGCGTTCTTCAGGCCGAATGGCATCACCTTATAGCAATAGGTTCCCCTTTCCGTGATGAAGGTTGTCTTCTCTTGGTCGTCCAGGTGCATCAAGATCTGGTTTTACCCTGAGAAAGCGTCCATGAAACTAAGGAGCTCGTGACCTGCGGTTGCATCGACCATCATATCGATATGTGGGAGCGGGAAGGAATCTTTGGGACAGGCTTTGTTCAAATCCGTGAAGTCGATACACACTCTCCATTTCCCATTCTTTTTCTTTACAACCACGACATTCACTAGCCATTCGGGGTAGTGGACTTCTTTGATCATACCATTGCTCAAGAGCTTCTCGACCTCTTCGTTGACAATTCGGTTATGCTCTGGTGCGAATTTCCTTCTCTTCTGTTTCACTGGTGGGTGATCTGGGTCTACCTTGAGTTGGTGGACCATTGCTTCCGAACTGATTTCGATCATGTCGGTGTGCGACCAGGTGAAACAGTATTGGTTCTATTTAAGGAATTCTATCAGCTTCTCTTTGGTCTCGGGCTTGAGGCGGGACCCTATATGTGTCTTTCTATCGAGATCATCCGGATGTATCTGTACTTCATCCAACTCTTCCATAGATGGTTGATTCAGCTCGGTCGGTGGGGTTGGATAAATCTGTAATTGCTACGAAGAATTATCCTTGCCTTTGAAGGCATTCTTGTAGCAATCCCTAGAAGTTTTGGGGTCACCCTTGATCTCTCGTACCCCCTACTTGGTTGGAAATCTGATCTTCTGGTGGAAGGTAGATGGGACTACCTGCATGTCGTGGATCCAAGGTCGGCCCAAGATGATATCGTATGGCGAGGGGCAGTCGATTACCAGAAAAATAGTCTATTTGTTCACTCCTCCAGCGTAGATAGGGAGGATGATGTCCCCGATAGTGTACTTCTGCTCAGAGCTGAAGCCAACTAGCAGCGTCGGCCGCATGTTGATGTTTGCCTCTTCCAGTCCCATAGCCTTCACTGTTTCAAGAAATAAGATGTTTGCCGAAGAGCCTCAATCTACGAATACTCTTTTCACTAGGATGTTGGCGACCTGCAAGGAGATGACTAGGGCATCGTGATGAGGAGCGGCCAGGGTGATTGGCTCGTCATCTTCAAATTGAATTACCTGATGAGTGTGTGATCATGAGGCCGGATGGATGGACTAGACTGGACTTCATGGTGGTGGTTGGCTCTGGCATATCGCTTGGCTGATGAGTAACTTACCCCACTGATCTCTGACCCCCCGGAGATGAGCGAACATAAACCTTTTGGTGTAGGTTCTCGCGGAGGTGGTGATGGTTCTTTTGAACTCTTTTGGCTAATGGTGTTCTTCCCCTTATCAGTTAGCAGATCTCGGAGGTGTCCCCTCTTTAGAAGTGCAATGACCTCTAGTCGCAAAGCGATGCAGTCTGCGGTGTTGTGCCCATGATCGCCGTGGAACTCACACCATTTGGTCTTGTCTCTCCTTGCCTCGGGATTGAGCTTGCCCGGTCACTTAACGGTGGATCCCATTCCTTTCATAATTGCGAACACCTGGGTTGGCTCGACATTGAGGCTGTACTCCGGTATTTTGTACCGGTTCGATCCGAACTGTCTGCTCTCGGTTCTCGTTGGCTGACGATCATACGATTTCTTGACTCTGCTTGAATTACGTGTTGGGGGTTGGTAGCGGTGCTCCGTTGGCCTGTGCTCTGGTTTCCTGTCATTCCGCCTTGAATCGTATCTGGAGTGAATCGTTCGGTTTATCTCATCCTCCTCCCATCTTATTTGGATCACTGCCAGGGCCAGGGCATCTTCCATTGTTGTGCATCCCAGCTTTGTAAGTTCTTTGTATAGCTCTCCGTTTGGGAGGAGGCCCTTCCTGAAGGCATCTACGGCTGTCTCAAGGTTGCATGCAGGGATGGAGATCTTCTCTTTGTTAAACCTGTTGACATACTCTCTCAATGGCTTGCCCCTTTTCTGGTATACTTTGTATAGGTCGGCTGATAGCTTCTCGAGTTTCTTGCTGCTGGCGAACTGTTCCACAAACGTGTCGGTGAGTTGAGCAAATGAATCGATGGATCCGTTTGGGAGGTTCGTGTACCATTGGAGTGCTGGGCCGGGTAAGCTCGAACCGAAACTTTTGCACATGCAGGCTTTCCTAAGCAGTCGGGGTATTGAGACGGTGAACATCCGCTGCTTGTACGAGGCTATGTGATTGTTCAGATCGGTTGTGCCGTCGTACATTTTCATGTTGGGGATAGTGAACTTCTGAGGCATGTCGGCTAGGGCGATCTTGTCCACGAAGGGTGAATCCGCGTAACAATGGGGCCTGCTCTTCTTGATTGGGACCGGCATTCCTGGAATGCGTCACATCACTGCTTCCACATCGGCCAATCTCTTGGCTAGTACCTGTTCCATAAGAGAAGGGGACGCCACTAGGTCATCTCGCATGATCGGGTCAGCCTTTGTATTTAACTTTGGCACATTCCGTTGGGTCATCCCTCTTGGGGTAGTCTGACGAGTTCCTTCGTGTGTTCCCTGATAGCATAGATCTTCGGTCATTCCTTCCGGTTGGATGACTCCCATGGTAACTGTTTTGGTGTTTCGCCCTACATGGATGGTCAGGGGAGTCCTCTGATAGTCATTCGGTTGGTCAGGATGGATGGGCTCGGGTGCTGTTGGTTTAGTTTGGCCGTTCATCCCGCGAGGATGAGCCGAGCCGAGTGGAGTATGTGTTGGGATGGTTAGATTGAGCTGGTCTTGTGGATGAGGGCTTTCTGCCATTGGATCGTCTTGATCTTGATGTTGGGATGAATCGACTGAATGATGTTCTACAGGCATATCTTTATCTCCATGAATTAGGACAGAATCGTTGACCGCAGACGGGTTTAAGGGACGCGGCCTTTTGCTAGAGGCTGAGAGTCGGGGCTCCGGCGTAAGAAGAGGTTGCATGGACGGAACAGGGGTATGGAACCGATTGGGGGGTGCTTGGCCGGGCAGGAACTCTAGGTCATAGAATTGACTCACTTTCTCCTTGAGAGATTGGTTTTCTGACCTGATGGACGTGTTTTCTGTTCGGATCGCATTGTTCTTAGCTTCCAATGCAGCCACCTTGTCCAAGTTCTGTTGCATGAGAGCAGTTAGAGCTTCCAGTTTGGCCTCGAGGCCAGGATTAGAGTTATCGAAGTTGTCAGCCATGGAAAGTTCCTCTACGCAGCAGGGTTCGTCGAGCCGAATGATTGCTAGAGGCCCCATGGTGGGCGCCAAACTGTAGACGTAAAAATCTACCTGTACGGAAGGGGGGTCTGATCCCGTGAGGTTGAGGCCACTAACGATCCGTTGTACCTGCACACGTAGAAAAACAAACGCGTGAAGCGAACGAGAAACACCAGGGTGGTGTTTGCCGTAGGCACTCCGTCGCTCAAGTTAGCAAGGCTGAAAGAGGCTAGTATAGTGAGGGCTAGAGAGTAAAGAGGTTACCGGAAGTCTAGTCGGAGACTGTGACTACGATAGTGATGTAAAGCTCTCAAGTAGGAGCTTCGGATGTGAAGGTGTAATGTAGTGTGTCCTTTGTGAGAGGGCTGACCTCTGTTTATATAGTGACTGTCTGGTCTCCCAATCCTGGTGGGAGTATGAGTCCTAATGTGACTCTGATGCGAACCCTAGAAGAATTAGGGCCGTGGTATGCTGTCTTAACAGTGTCCGGATAAGAAGGTGATTCTGATCAAGAAAGTAACTTTGAATAGGGAAGTGTTCTGAACAGGAAAATGACTTCGATTAGGAGACTGATCAGGAACTGGAATGTGATCAGTGGGCTGGGGGCTCGGAACTTGCCTATAGGCCCATGAAGTGAACTGGAACTGAAAGGTCCGTGCCCATATGGTTTGGGTCGGCTGTATCTCGTATCAAATGGGACTAATTTGGCTTGGGCCTCTTTAGGACTGGGCCTGGTCTCTTCTTCACTAGTGGTCCTGTTTTCCTATTTGGGCCAAAGACGATTTTTGGCCCTAACAATGATCATCTCAAAATAAATCCACTTTAACAGCAGATAACTAAACAATAAAATCAATAAACCAGAAGTATAAAATCAATAAAAGTTATAAACGTTGCTGCTGAAGGAATGAATAGAAGTAGGTTTTTCTAATTGGCACCAATAGTTGATAATTTTGATCTTATATATCTTATGAGCGTAAACACGATCTGAGGTTGAATTAATTTTGCATAGACTAATTCGTTCTGCCTGTAAGTTGATCAGTACTATTTTATTTTATGTTCTTGACAAATTTTAACTTAGATGAATGATCCAATTGTATACTTAATTTATTAATGATTCACTAATTATATAATAGATATCTTTTACCTTATCAATCTTTCTTTAATCCAACCATATATGCATGTGATTGTACCAACCATATACTTTATTAGTCTTTCTTTAATTAAGTCATATTTAAGATTTGATTTAAGTGAACAAATTGTATTAAGAAATCATTTAAATTAGCCTATATAACATATGCTCGTTTGTCCTTTAAGCCATAAGATAGGTTTTCGTCTTTAAACACTTTCTTCGTGAGTCTTGAATTTTATATTGATTGTCATCCTATTTGTCCTTTTGGTAAAGGTGAAAGAAGTGAATATAGATGGATCTTTCAATAAGTTTGGGTAGCAGTAATCGGTCTAAAAACAAACCACAAATTTGGAAAGAAAAAAGTGGGATGCAATCCAACTTTGGAGTAAAAATCACTGAGACGATGCGAGTTGATGCCAATAAAGAAATTCCGGAATGCAAAATGAATGCTTATGAATCTGGGACAACGCAAGGTAAATAAATGACACACATCATATTAGGTGATATGCAGATCTTTCAATAACTAATATCATATAATAATAAATACATAGATACATAGTACTTCTACCTCATACTTATTCTCATGTGTACATAATATATTGAAATTAACAGTGAACGGAAAAAGTAGAAAAGGCATTCATGTTCAACCATCCAAAAACTCATTTAGCAAAAAGGGAGACCAAAACACTCAAGCAGGCCAAGCTGGTACCAGTGAAAAAAATGAAAATTTGCAAAGTCACAAAAGCGATGAATCAGTGATGAAAGGGAAAGGTACGTTAAAAACTATATAGATAGTACTTTTACCTCAATTTTTTTCTCATGTGTACATATTTTGGAATTAATAGTGAACAGAAAGAGTAAAGAAGGCAATCATGTTCAATCATCCACTAACTCAGTTAGCAGAAAGGGAACCGAAACCACTCAAATGAAGCAAGCTGATTCTAAAGAAAACACCGAAATTTTGGAAAGTGAAAAGAGAAGAGGTAAGTTAAATATTATATATATTTGGGTTTTTCAGCTTGGGTTCCCATTATCAAGTAGACATGTTTTGGGTAAAGCATGCATGTGTGGAGCTCAAAAACTGCTTAGTTCGACTTGGGATTTGATATACATAATACTTCTACCTCATATTTTCTCTCATGTGTACGTAATTTGGTTCTGATAGTGAATAGAAAGAGTAAAAAGGGAGATCATGTTCGACCATCCAAAAATTTAGTTAGCAAAAAGGAAGACGAAACGACTCAAACGAAGCAAGCTAGTCCTCATGGAAAAAGCAAAATCTGGGAAAATCAAAAAAGTGCTGAATCAACACGGAAAGGAAAAGGTTAGTTCAAAACTATGTAGGAATTACTTCTACTTCATACTTTTTATCATGTGTACATATATAATTTGGAATTTACAGTGAATAGAAGGAGAAAAAAAGGCAACCATTTTCAACCATCCAATAACTCAGTTTGCATAAAGGAAGACGAAACCACTCAAACAAAGCAAAAAAAAGGAAATGAATTAGTATTGAAAGGCGATCATGCTCATCCATCCAATAACCCAGTTAATCAAAAAGGAGGTGAAACCACACAAATAAAGCAAACCGATCGTGATGATCAAATAACCGAAATTTTGGAAAGTCACAAGAGTGCTGAATTAGTATTGAAAGGGAAAGGTAAGTAGATAGTACTTCTACATCATATTTTTTCCCATGTGTACATAATTTGAAATTAATGGTAAACGAAAGTGTACAGGAGCTGATAATGTTCAACCATCCAATAACTCGATTAACAAAAAGGGAGACGAAGCCACACAAACGAAGCAAGTTGATCTTACTGAAAAAACTGAAAATTTGGAAGGTCAAATTGATCTTACTGAAAAAACTGAAAATTTGAAAAGTGAAAAGAGTGATCAATCAGTATTGAAAGGGAAAGGTATGTGACTCGGATAAAAATTGAAATTTCATGCATTTCATAATAGATTTTACAATCCTTAACATACATTTTCACATCTACATTATTTGAAATTGGCAGTTGATAATGCTCGGTTCAAGCCACTAATCAAGGCTGTACAGAAGCGTAATTGGATACTTTTACAAGATTTGGTAAACAGGACTCCTTGGGTCTTAACTGAAACTGTTTCAGAATTTGGGGACACCATTTTTCACATAATTAATGTATCAGCTGCACCCACTTGGCTTATAAAGAAACTTGCATTCAAGATCAGTTCAGAAGGACTTCAAAATTTGAGAGGAGAGTTTGGCCGATCCGTCATATTCCATGCTGCTATTTATGGCAATAGAAATGCTGCAAAAGCTTATGTCCTTAGGCACATTGAATTTCCAAACATAAGGAACGAAGAGGGTTATCTTCCAATTCATGAAGCAGCAAGGTATGATCACAAGGGAATAATTCAATACCTTCTGTCAAAAACAAAAGTACGTTTGGATGACGATAAAGGTGTTCAACTTAGTAAAGATCTCATCAGTTCTAGTCATTATGGTAAGTGCAAAAATAATTTTCTTGTTTGCGATATGGTTAGATAACGTTAAATTATCACATTAGAACTTTTTATTATTACTTTAGCAAATATTGATAATACAAGGAATCAAAGAATTTAATTATGATGATTACCTGATATAGATTTTTATTTTAGTCAATTTAATTTGTGATTAATAGTTAGCAACATGAAATCAAAGAATATATCGTGACCATATATGCAGGTATGGATGAGTTACAATGTAGAAGTGTCATAAAATAAAGGGAGAAAATCAAAACGAAGACACTTGTTTATAAAAAAAATTAAAAAAGGACAAAAGTTTATTAAAAGACAAAAAATATAGGTATAGGTGAGTTACAATGTAGATGTGTCATAAAATAAAGGGAGAAAACCAAAATGAAGATACATGTTTATAAAAACAATTAAAAAAGGACACAAGTTTATTGAAGGACAAAAATATGATATTTAACAGTACAATACTATTTGATTTAACTTTATAAAGGGTATATATGTAAATATATTTTATTATACAATGTAAAAGTCAAAAGAGACATTAAAAAAAATTTAATAACCATTCACATATATAAACTCAAACACGCCCCCGGCCCCCCGGCCCCCCCCCAAAAAAAAAAAAAAAAAATTTAAATTTAAAAATTAATCAAGAGATAAAATAGACAAACCTAAGTCTAACATTTTATATTTGGCTTTCTATGTTCTTAGGTTAAAAGAATAATTTTTTTTTTAGACTTTGACAATCATCTACAAATATGAAAAGTTGAGATGCACACAAACTGATTTGAACACTCTGTTTTTTAAAAAATGAAAAAGAAATGTCATTGATTTAGGCTTATTGTGTAACAAACATGTTAAATTCCATATTAAAAGAAGTTCAATAATTTTTACATAAACTAATGTTTGATCTATGTATTACATCACAAAACTAGTGGAATAATTAAATATAAAATCTCAAACTCTATATAGAAGAAATTATATTATTTATGTAATGTCTTACCAAAAAAAAAAAAAAAATAATAATAATAAAATAAAAATAAAAATAGGGAAAGTTATTGGACATGCTAGAATAGACCATAATTACCAAAATAAAGTAAAATTAATTGATTTAGACCCTGCAGTTTGTTTACAAAAATTAGTATCATAATTTCCAAAATAGTTTTTAATTTTTAATTTTGGACTTTAATCGATTAAAATTGGTTGAATAGTTATTTTGTATATTTTGAAACCGTATCATAATAGTCAATATTGTAAAAGATAATTAATGAAGGTATAGTTGACTTCTCCATACTTACTCACCATTTTGTTAAATTAAACCGTCTTAAACAAATAAGTGTCTTTTTTTTTTTTTTTTTTTTTTGGTCTGTTTTAAAACTTATGTCCCTTTTAAACATATATTCCCATTTTTATTTTCTTTGTAAAATAAATCAAACTTCTTAAGGTAAATTTCGATCAGGAGAAGATCCAAATTCATGTGGATTCAATTTTACCTTATAATCAAGTCAACTCGTACGTATGATTTAGCATGCATTGAAGCATATCCTTCCACACCAAACCTTGTACACCAAAAGCATATCCCTCGAGCACTCAAAGGCTGCTGACAGGCCTCGTTAATTTACCATTCTTCAAATCTGGAATTTGTATTCTTCTACACCAAACCAGGTTGATCATGTATATTGTCTTCACTATCTTTTATTAGTTTTCTTTCATGTGTTCAACTCAGTGGTCGAGTGGATAGGATTTTTCATTCTAGTGTGACGATATCTACATTACGGTTTTCATTCTTACAACAAAACAATTGCCCCGCTAATTAATTTGTATTCATCTCTACTCCATTTACAGGTATAGCGTTAGATTTATGGAAGGGATATCCAAAGTTAGCTCTTGAAAACAATTCAGACAGAAAAAGTATATTAAAAATATTGGCTGGTAAGCCTCTGGCTTTTAAAAGTGCGAGTTGGAGTCGCCTTGGGTTTTGGAGACGCTTGATCTATGATTGTTAGTAACAACATTCTTCCTCTCATGCCTTATAGACTCAGATACACTCTAACAAACCCATCTCTTATATTCACATGCTCTTATTGTTGTTGCCTGTCTCTGCAGGGATTCCTCTGCAAGAGGAATATGTTCCTCACAATGAAAGTAACAATGGGGACATAGAAAACGCCGTTAAATGTCCAAACGAGTTTGGAGAATCCAAACATTTTGGACCTATTCATCGAATAACCTATGCTTCATTTGGTTTGTAAACCTCCTATCTATCTATCTATAAAATATATGCTAAATAAGTTGTCTTTCTGAAATTGATTGTCCTACAAAGCAAAACAATTTATAATACTACTTATTTGTTATAACACAGGTGCTTTGTGCCAAATGATCTGGCATGTCCTCATGCTGCTAGGTAATTGGCATTGAACAATTTTCTTAATTAAAATGGACTATCTTGAAGGCATTCTTTATCTTGTTTCATTGACTTATTGAGTTGTTCAATTGCAGTCCCGGACATCAAAAACATTCGCGATACAAAGTTGACACATATAAAAACCCTCAAAATTGTTAGAATCTTGTGTCATGGTGGTGAAGTGACGTGGAATCGTAAAGAGGCCTTTGAAACTTTTTTGTCGCCATTTCTTGAAGTTGCAAAACTTGGGATTTGCGAAATTGTCAATGAAATTTTTGATGCTTATTTTTATGCTTATACCTACCGCTACAAAGATAATGGTCACGGTCTACTTCATATGGTAATTTTACATCGCCAAGAAAAGATTTTTAAAATTGTTAAAGAAAGGAATGTGTATCTATCAAGCTGGAAAGCAGTCAACAAAGGTGGAAAAACTGACAACATGTTGCATTTGGCTGGACGGTTGGCAACTTCAAGTCAAGTCTCTGGTGCAGCATTACAAATGCAGAGAGAATTACAGTGGTTCAAGGTGAAAAGTTTCAGAGATGAAGAGAAAATTCTAGAAGAGAAACATGCAGAAAAACAGAGCAAGAAAAGTGTGAGTTCTGCAGAAAGCATTTGTTATTTTTACTTTCTAACTAACTGAATACAAAAGAAGAAAAGCTGTCTTTTTTATATATACAGCCACCAGGAAACGCAGCGTTTTTTATAATATCACTAAAACGCTGCGTATTACGCTTATGCCTTACAAATATTGAAAAACCCCAGACTACTCAAAATCGAGAGCCTACATTCTTCTTCTTCTTTTATCAACATCTTCCCTTAAACTAGACACCTTATTGATTCTCCATTCTCTTCAATATCACCCCTTAAACTGAACACCTTTTGGTTCTCAATTCTCTTCAATATCACCCCTTAAACTGAACACTCTTTTGATTCTCCATCCTTCTCAATATCATCCCGTAAGCTAAGCTTCTGTTGTTGACTTCCAGAATTATGTTGAGAGTGTTGATTTTGCTCAATGATAGAGTGTGAATCATTTAGAGATGAAACAACATTTAGCTTGTGTCTAAGTAATTCAAACCGTGATCCAGAGAGAGGCTTTGTAAGAACATCAGCAATCTGATACTCAGATGCAACATACTATACACACAACTTCCTTTCAGCTACTAATTCTTGTACGTAATGAACGTCTATCTCGATGTGTTTAGTTCTAGCATGGAAAACAGGGTTTGAAGATAGAGCACCTGCACTCATATTATCACACCATAGTACAAGAGTTCTATTTATTTGTAAACCAAGTTCTTTGAAGAGATTCTGAACCCATACCAATTCTGTAGCAGCCTGAGTCAAAGCTCTATACTCTGCTTCTGTGGAGGACAAGGCCACTACTCTTTGCTTCCTAGAACACCATTGCACCAGATTACCTCCTAGAAAAATTCCATAACCAGAAGTTGATCTTCGGTCACCTATGTCACTCACCTAGTCAGCATCTGCATATCCTTCTAATAGAAAATTTTGATTTCTTCGAAAGATCAAACCATGCTTACTTGTGCCTTTGATATACTTCAGAACCCTTTTGCATGCTGTCCAGTGAGCAATGGTAGGATATTGTCAGAACTGACTTAATCTATTTACGGCAAAAGATAAGTCAGGTCTTGAATGAGTAAGGTACTGGAGACCCCCTACAATGCTCCTGTATAATGTTGGTTGATCAAACAAGATACTATCTTCTTTACTTAACTTGGTACCTAAGGCCATCGGAGTTTGACATGGTTTACAATCAGCCATTCCGGCTTTCACTAACAAATCATGAGCATATTTTGACTGAGTAAGAAACAGTCCGGATTGATCTCTTTGTACCTCAAAGCCAAGAAAATAATTCAAGGCACCAAGAGTTTTTAATGCAAACTTTTGATTTAAATCTTCCACAATCTGATTGATTAGTGACGAATCTGTTCCCGTAATTAGTATATCATCTACATATACTAAAAGATAGATGATTTGGGAACTTGTTTCAAATAAAACAAGCTTGAATCTGATATGGAGCTGACAAAACCCCAATCAAGCAAAGAGTGCTTCAGTTTATCAAACCATGCCCTGGGGGCTTGTTTTAAACCATACAAAGCTTTGTTAAGCTTACAAACATGATGAGGAAGCTTGGAGTCAGTAAAACCTTCTGGCTACTTCATGAAAACTGATTCTGTCAAGTCACCATTGAGAAAGACATTATTAATGTCAATCTGCTGAATATCCCATTGATTATGCACTGCAAGAGACAAAATAATCCTTATTGTAGCAGGCTTGATAACCGGTGAAAAAGTGTCAAAGTGGTCAAGTCCAGGAGTTTGTTGGAACCCTTTAGCTACTAGTCTGGCTTTGTATTTTTGTAGGGTTCCATCAGGCTTCAACTTTGTCTTAAACACCCATTTACACCCTACTATATTCATATCTGGTGTATAAGGTACTAGAGACCATGTTTCATTCTTCATCAAGGCTTTAAACTCATCTTCCATTGCCAACTTCCATTCGGGTGTGATCAATGCTTCAGCAGCAGTTGTTGGTTCATTAAGAATACTTTGAGTGGCTATGAAAGCTTGTCCTACAGAGGTTAAGTTTGAACTTTTTGATCTTGTAATCATAGGATGTTGATTCAAGATTGGTTGAGACCAAGAGATAGGTAAGACTACCTCCAACTGAATACCAGGACAATCATTGGAGTTTTGAACCTCTTGAACCTTGTTATATGCAGAACCTGTCTTCTGAGCTCTATGCTGATCATTAACAGAATTATCCAGGCCCTCATGAGTAGTTGAAGCTGGAGCATTAACAAGTTCATCTGGGGCTGGAGTATTTGTATGTGTCCTCACTGTATTGGTGGTAAAATCTGCATCAGCAATTTCATCAAGATTCTTAGTAGCAGAGTCTGTTATCTGAACTCGATGCTGCCCCTGTTTGGAGTGTAATTCATCAGCTGTTAACACATTATCAGAGTCACATGCTGACATGAAAGTATCACCAGAAATATAGCTATCTTTTTCTAAGTTGGGAATACTGCAGTGAGCAAGACTCCAAGATGTATCAGTACAAGCATTTTCTAAACCTTTTAAGGCTGAATTTGTAGTATCAGTGTCTTTGAACAGGAAGCATTTAAAACCTTCTTTGAAAGGAAACACAGTCTCATTAAACTTAGCTTGTCTAACAATGTAAATTTTTCCTGAGGAGGATAAACATTTGTAACCTTTGTGAGCATTGTTAAATCCTATGAAGACACACTTTTCAGTGTGATAGGAGAATTTATGCTTCTGATATAGACGGATGAAAGGATAACAACAACATCCAAAGACCTTTAACTCAGTGTACAAAGGTTCTTGATTGAGTAGTTTCTGGAATAGGGACATATGTGCAAGAGGAGCTGACGACAGCCTGTTAATCAAGTAGGTTGCTGCTGTAAAAGCTTGCCACCAAAAACTAAGAGGCATACCTGCATGTGCTAACAAGGTTAAGCCAAATTCTGTGATGGTTCTATGCCTCCTTTCTATTCTCCCATTTTGTTGGTGTAGATAGGGGCAAGGATGTCTAAAGGCTGTACCATGTGTTTGTAAATACTGAGTAAAGGGCCTAAATTCACCTCCCCAATCAGTTTGTAAGCCTTTTAGTTTAGCACCTAGTTGTTTCTCAGCAAAAACATGGAACTGAGTAAAAATTTTAAGAGCTTTAAATTTAACTTTGAGAGGATAGATCCACATATACCGACTATAATCATCTACAAACAACATGTAATATCTATATCCCTCAGATGAACATACTGGAGTAGGCCCCCACAGATCTAAATATACCAGTTCAAGAGCACAATGAGTTTGAAAATAAGAAACAGGAAAAATAGCTTGATGCATCTTCCCAAATTGACAGGCCTCACAAAAAGTTTTATTAGCAATAGAGTCATTTACATGGATTTTATTCAATACAAATCTCAAAGTTTTCTCTTGTGGATGTCCTAGCCTGGCATGCCAAAGATTTACAAGATTTTCAAATTGAGTAGCATTGATAGTATGGTTGCTGCTGGACTTGCTAAAATTTCCAGGTTGAAGGGTGCTGCTATCGTTGCTATTATTGGACACGCTTGAGCTGGGATTATTCTCCTCTACTGAATTATTATTAGACACAGCAAAGGGTAACATACTACTATTCTTGGAGTGTTTATTAGTCGATTCAACAACATGACAGATTGCATGTTGCACTGTATTTCCAGATGTGAGGATAGATGGCTTTGCAGATGGCAGGGAGGTTTGAAGTTGGTAAAGTCCATCTTTCAGATTACCTTCCAGCAGTATTTCCTTGGTGAATTTATCCTTAACAAGGCACTTGTTAGCATAGAACTCAACTATAACTCCATTATCTCTAGTTATTTGAGAGATACTCAACAAATTTTTGGCAATATGTGGTACACATAGCATGTTTTTAAGATATAAAACTCTATGTGCTGAGTTTGAAGATAATAAGGACTCACCTGTATGTGTGACAAGGATATTCTGACCATTTCCTACTTGAACTGTTGAGCCTTCTGGATAGTTAGTCTTGAGGATCAGATTGCTTGGATCACCGGTGATATGATTTGTGGCTCCTGAGTCCACATACCAAGTCTGATAAGCAACTATCTAAGGAGTAGCAACTGGACTAGTGGAGATTAAATGAGTTCCCTCTGCAGGTGTGCTGCCTAAAGACATTCCAACTGTGCTATACTAATTTTGATTAGTATTAAAGACATGCTGTTGATTAACACTATTAGAGGAAGAGCATTAGAACCATTAGAGTAAGTAGCCTGGGCAAACTGTTGTTGTGTAGGATTGACAATAAACTATTGATTTCCACCATAAGAACCTGAGCCAATTGGATGAGAGGAATGAGTCCAACCAGAGTTAGTCTGCTGCATAAACTGTCCAGGCATCATCTGAGTCACCAGCATAGCCTGTGCTGCTTCATTTGTTTGGCCAGGATTATGTGTTTGTGGTGTAACAGAGGTAGAGGAATCTTGACCAGCAAAACTAAAACCATTAAAGCCTTGGAATCCTTGATAATCCTGATCAAATCTATGATAGCAATTAACTGCAGAGTGTCCTCCTTTGCCACAAACCTGACATATCAGTTTTGGTCTAAACTGACCCCTTCCTCTGCCTCGGCTACGCATCATATAGGGATTGAACATATACATTCTGGGAGAGTTATGAGCAGCAAATAAACCATGGGAATTGTTTGGAACGTATTGTGAAAGGTAGTCACCAAAAGGAAAAACTGGTCTAGGATTATTTCCAGACTGTACTAGACTACCAGGAGACTGAGATAATTGAGGTATCAAATAACTTCCTGAAGATTCCATTATAGCACTTGGCCTGACTCCTTTGTTTTGTGAGACAACATTAATATATATAAAGCTATGGTCTGCTGTTTGTTTAGAAACCAGTAGAGCCGAAGCTAGTTGATCATGCAAGTGATTATAGGCACTATGTTGCCTCTCCAATCTTATTTCATGTTTGTGCAACAAGAACTGGGCCTCCTGTATAGTGATAACGCTACTATTTGATGTGAGATTTGCAACAATAGCATCATACTCCGGTCCCAAACCATCTAATATATACAACAACAGTTCCTCATCACTCATACTTACACCACTAGCATTCAACTCATCTCCTATTTCTTTCATCTTTAGCACATATTCACTAATACTACATGAATCCTTCTTAGTTGTCTGCAATAAGTTCCTTAAGTGTAGTGTTCTAGCCTTAGAGACTGATTGAAAATGCAACTCTAAAATACTCCAAATTTCATAGGCTGTACTACACTTAGCAACATGTCTAAACATAGACTCAGAAATTGTTGAAAGAAGCCAGCTTAATAAAAACTGATCAACCTTTTTCCAATCGAGATAGTTAGGGTTAGACTTCTTTACCTTTTCTCCTGTTTCTTCAGATGTAACAATTTGGAACATTGGTGGACATACTTTTTCTCCAATAACAAAGACATCCAAACCATGTGAGCTCAAGGCTGGCAAGATCTGAGATTTCCAGAAAGTGTAGTTTCTTTCTTGAAGTTTCACGGAGAGTGAAGGCAAGGTAGGTAATGTGCTTAGACTTGTAACAGCAACTGGTTCAGTTTCCATATTTTTTTTTCTTCGTTTGAAGAGAAAAAAAAAAAATTTGCAGAGGAGTTTAAGCAAAAGATCAACCTTAGACGTTAGTCTAGGGCTCTGATACCATGAAAAGTTTCAGAGATGAAGAGAAAATTCTAGAAGAGAAACATGCAGAAAAACAGAGCAAGAAAAGTGTGAGTTCTACAGAAAGCATTTGTTATTTTTACTTTCTAACTAATTGAATACAAAAGAAGAAAAGCTGTCTTTTTTATATATACAGCCACCAGGAAACGCAGCGTTTTTTATAATATCACTAAAACGCTGCGTATTACACTTATGCCTTACAAATATTGAAAAACCCCAGACTACTCAAAACCGAGAGCCTACATTCTTCTTCTTCTTTTATCAACATCTTCCCTTAAACTAGACACCTTATTGATTCTCCATTCTCTTCAATAATATATAATCCTGCCAAAAAAATAAAAATAAAAAAAATACAAATTTATACTGCTTATATACTTCAAATGACTATTTTATTGGAATTTTATTTTTGCCTCTAGATGTCTTGATCTTACATCAAACTGCAGATTTGCCAAAAATTTAAAATGCGGTACTTTCATTTTTCATATATGATTTCATGTGTATAATTGAATGTGCAAGAGATTTAGAAATCTGGCCTATACATGATTTTTATTCTAATTCTAGAGGTTCCTTTATTTTTTCTGGCCTAGTTAATAATTTCTTATAACATTTAATTCTTCTATAATATTAGAGATTTTTTGTTTGAGAATCAAATTTATTACTGCTCATGATTAAGCTAGCTAAGGTTTTATCTTCAGGCTATGGAAAGTTACGTCCATCCATCTCTTCAAGAGCAACAAAATAAGAATAATAAAACTCCTAGAGAAGTCTTTACCGAAGAACACAAGGAATTGGTTAAACAAGGTGAAGAATGGATGAAGGGAACTGCCACATCATGCAGTGTTGTAGCCGCATTGATAATAACTGTAGTTTTTACAGCAGCTTTTACCGTACTAGGTGGCAACAACAATGATGGGATACCCATTTTCTTGCGCAACACAACTTTCATATTCTTTGTCATATCAGATGCCCTTGCACTGTTTTCTTCCACAACTTCAGTACTGATGTTCTTGGCAATCCTCAGTTCACATTACTTTGAAGATGATTTTTTGGTGTCATTGCCAAGGAAGTTAATCATCGGCCTTATCACGCTATTCTTTTCTATTGCAAGCATGATAGTAGCATTTGGTGCAACCCTTTACGCATTTCTTTCACATTCATGGAATTGGACTGTCATTCCAATTTCACTACTCGGATGCCTCCCCGTGGCCTTATTTGTCATGTTGCAATGTCCTTTCTTGGTTGAAATTTTCTCTTCCACTTATAGACCAAGCATTTCCATAACCCTAGATAAATAATTCAGAATGTCACTCTGGCAATAGCAGCCACACAAGGTCTTCCTTTAGTGAATAAACTTATATGAGGTGTTAATTTCATCTCCTATAGTGAGGTAGAGTCATTTACTTTTCCACCATTTAATGTGAGGAAATTATTTCAAGGTTGAGGCAAATCTTATCATTAATTATTGTTATTATTTTTATTCCCTTGTAAGCAGTTTATGTATTTACCATTCTACTATTTAATATAATCATGCCTTATGTCACGGATTTCGCATCGGAAGCGCATCAGAGAGGTCTTGACTTCACCCAATCAGCCTTTTAGGTGTGAAACTCTCAACTTGTGATAGTGGTATCAAAGCAAATATGATGGATGGGTAGGCAAAGGCCTCACTTGTGATGCGGATTGGGGTAGTAACATGGAAGACAGGAGGTCAACTAGTGGATGCTGTGTCTATATGGGACCAAACCTAATTCAATGGAGCTCTAGAAAACAAAAGGTTGTTGCTCTTTCATCAACTGAGGCCGAGTATAGAGCTTTAGCTCAAACAGCCATAGAAATTGCATGGCTACAAAGTATGTTTGTAGAATTAGGATTATCCATACCAGTCACACCTGTCATTTGGTGTGATAATATCAGTGCTGCAGCCTTGGCAGCCAATCCAGTGTTTCATGCTAGAACTAAGCATATAGAGATAGATGCTCATTATGTTAGAGAACAAGTGCTTGCAAAAAAGTTAACTATCCAATATGTGCCTTCCAAACTTCAGATTACTGACTTACTGACGAAAGCATTGTCTGTTACTCAGTTCATTGAATTAAGAAGTAAACTGAATGTTATCAATCAAGAGGCAGTGGAATCAAGAATATGAAATTCTATTTGATGATGTGTGCTCTTGTTCTGTTTGATACTGATGACTGATTGTTCTGATGATTGTAGGCAGTGGAATCAAGAAGCTGAAATTCTATCTGATGGTTGTGTGCTCTGTTTGTTCTATTTGATACTGATAGTTGGTTATTCTGATGGTTGTTTGTTCTAAGTGTTTTGCTATGAAATGAAATCTGGAGCAATCTGGAGATTTTCTAGATTTTTCTGGAATTTCTGTGTGGTTTGCAGTTGATGTGTATTTGCTATGAAGATGAAATCTGGAGTAGTCTGGAATTCATGTGTGGTTTGCAGTTGAATTCAGTGTTGTTGCTGGGAGAATAATGTGCATTTACTGTGAAAATGAAATCTGGAGCAGTCTGGAATTCATATGTGGTTTGTAGTTGAATTCAGTGTTGTTACTGTGGGAATAATGTGTATTTGCTGAGAAAATGAAATTTGGAGCAATCTAGAATTCATGTGTGGTTTGTAGTTGAATTCAGTGTTGTTGCTGTGGGAATACAATCTAGCTGTTGTGAATTTTTGCAGCTGGAAGTTTTGTCTATTTCTATCTGGCTGCTGTGAGTGTTGCAGCTGGAATTTCTGGCAGCTGGAATTTCTGTCTAAATTCTGTTTGGCTGTTGTGAGTATTGTAGCTGGAATTTTTGGGAATGTAATCTGGCTGTTGTGAGTGTTGCAACTGCTGAAAGTTCTACTAAATGTAATGAATGTTCTGCTGGAATTTCTGGGAATGTAATCTACTGTGGGAATGTAATCTGCCGGCTATAAAGTTTAGCAACTGGAATTTTTGATAAGTTCTGATTTTTTGCTACATAAATGAAGACTGTTTTGAAGACTGTTTTGAGGAAAAATATTGATGAGGTGAATGCAGAACTGATGAGGTTACTAATGAAGATAAGCTGCAAATGCAAGTTTATTTTTTTTAGCAGCTGGAATTTTTTGATAAGTTCTGAGTTTTTGCTGCATAAATGAAGAAAGTTTTGAAGACTGTTTCGAGGAAAAATATTGATGAGATGAATACAGAACTGATGAGGTTACTAATGAAGATAAGCTGCAAATGCAAGTTTATTTTTTGTTTTACTCCAGATCAGTTTAAGGAGGAGAGTTAGAATGAAAAGTCAGAGAAATGTAAGCTGATAAGAATCAGTAGAAGATTGAAGAGCAGGATACCCAGAACATTACTCCAGATCAGTTTAAGGGGGAATGTTAGAATGTAGTATAAACTAGGTGTTGTTTGTTAACTTTCAAACTTGTGAGGGCCTGTGAAAATTGTACAGAAACGGTGTAGTTTTAACTACACCTGCTTCAGTTTAAACGTGATTGTAAACAGATCTCAGCTCACTCTTTCTCTTTCACTTATAAAAGAGTAAAGTGAGCTGAGAAACAGTAACTGTTCATACTGTTATCAAATCAACGAATCTTATCTTTAGTTTACCTAAATTTTCTTCGATTCTTATCAATATTCACAGTCACATGATTGGGTGGGGGAGAATGCTATGGATCTCACATCGGAAATGCATTGGAGAGGTCTTATAAGGGAGAGAGTCCCTCCACCTAATAGATTAACCCTTTGGGTATGAAACTCCGTCCTCGGACACTTAGGTCTCCTAAGGTTTGCTTAAAATAATTACATTATAATGTTAATTTTGGTTTAAAAATGGCCTAATTTCATTGGCTCATGGCCCAAAGGTGTTAGGCAGCCCACAGCCCATTTACATAAATAGAATGGTTAATTTAGCACAACGCCAAGACCCGTTTGGTCTAAATTATAGCGACTAATGATAATTTGATAAGCTAATTTTCTACGAATATAAATAAATAAATGTAATTTGTTAGTACATTAAAATTTTCATTTCATTTACAAAGAAAGGAGAAATTCAAAATAAAAATATATTAGATGGTATCTTACTCTCTTAAGCGATTGTTATCTAATTGCATTAAATGATGGTAATCTATATAATAAACAAATGCAATCCAAAATTAAGTCTTATCCTTAATTAATAGTTGTTCTAAATTAAATGCCATCTTGCAATGAACAAGTCAATTAATTTATAAACTAACTTAACGGATCACATTTCGAAAGTAAGATTATAAAATAGGGATTAATTAAGTTACCCTATTTTACTATAGTTTAATAAAAACAATTCCTTGTCTATGCCCTTATTTACAACTTAAATATGATATATTTAATATTTATTACCGTAAATTTTGGGAAACTATTGAAACAATCATATTTTTATTTTTATTTTTTTTAATAAAAGCTATCCACTTTAAGAATCATTATACATTTAGTAAAGATTGACAAAATTATAATTTCTAAACAACATATTCCACGTCAAGTAGGAATTTTCCACATACTGGATGATCATATGGTTATCTAGTACATGGAATATGTCAAACACTCCTCTAGTATATTTGAGTGTGTCAAGCATTCTTTCTGTGATTGCTTCTTTGATCTTTATTGGTTTTGCTATCTGGGTTTGCTTCTGATATGAAATTTGTATCTGGGTTTGTTTTATTTTGCTTCTGATCCGATGGATCTGTCTGTGTTGTTTGATCTGATTGATTGATTCATTTGGGGGATTTGTTAGTTTGGTTTGTGATAAAGATCTATGTTGGACTTGCTTTTAAACTAATCATCAGTTGAAGAACTAAGTAGATGATTAAGATTTTCGTTCTGGACAATTTCATGGATTGTTGGTTAGCTGATAATTTCCGAGGGATAAAGCCATGATTTCCTTTCGATTTCGAAGATTGTAGGGTTTTGCGGTGTCTCAAGTTCTGAACTTGAATTCGTTCGGTGGGGTTGTGGGATTTTGTGGCAGATGATATTTTTCTGTTCGGTGGGACGGTTAGAATTGATTGTATGCTTTTTTTTTTGGCTGTTGGTTTTAAAGTTTAAAAGATTAGTCAAGGTTGTCAGATAATGGATTCAAAATATAGTCAATTGATTACCTTGGCCGCATTTCTGTCTTATGAGGGGATGGTGGATAGTGAGGCGTTAAAAGTGATGAAGTTGCACTAGAAAGTATATCAGCTAGAAGGGGTGTCAAGATGCACTTAAGTGATAGGTTTTTGTTATAGTTTTTGGTAACTTCTATTGGATTAGATTTTGTCTGGGTTGTGTTGTATGTTGTGCACTTGTAAGAGTTGTGTGTGGTAGTTTATATCTCTCTTGCTTCTTGCTTTGCGTAAAAGCTTGCATTTCATGCATTGTCTTTAGTTCGTCGTTTTGATGTTCTTTTCAATGTCTTGTTATTCAGGTCCTGCACATGGATAGGAATGACTATAATGGAGGAGAATCAACATCACTCAATCTCAATCAGGTTCCACCTTTGTGAACTTTCATTCCTAGACTTTTCAATCTATTTGCATTTTTTGTTATGCTTCAAATGGTTTTGATTTCAGTATTGAAGGGGAAAGGTAAGTTAAAACTATATAGACAGTACTTCTACATCATATTTTTTTCTCATGTGTACATAATTTGGAATTAATGGTTATTACGGTGCAAAGGTACGTGCATGTACTACATGTGCTGCTTCAGTTATAACATGCATAGGTTACAAAGTGCAACCTGTATTAACTACTCACCTCACCACTTACGTTGGCAAACCGATCAGTTACAACTGTTACTATCAACTTGATTCTGCAACTTGACTCTGCAACTTGATTCTATTACAACTGGATTCTTGTCATGGCCGTTGATTCTCTGCAACTTGATGGATTTTTGTTACAGCCGTTGCCGAACTAACTCTGCAACTTGATTCTGTTATTCTTTATTAGGATAGACTGAAAATGAGCTACGCTTATTTTACTCATTCAGCTCATGCAGGTCGTGCTCATGCAGTTCGTTTAAGTAAAGCTCATGCAGTTCGTGCTCATGCAATTTGTTTTAAGTAAAAACAGAGTCTGTTTTACTCTGCTGACTTACCGTGTAAACTTTGACTTTTATTTTGTTCACTGTTCACCCTATATAAGTGAACTCATGTAAAATATCTTAGTAAGAAAAGAGTAAAGTTTTAGCTCACACGTTTTACACTCTACTTTGATTTTTCTGCTAAGTTTCTTTTTCTGCAATTCTACTCTCGCAACTTAGTATTAGAGCCACTGACCAATGTCGGAAATGGCTGATTCCTCTTCAAATCCATCATCTCTTGATAAATCAAACAAGAATTCAAGCTCTAAGGAGATATTTGACACAATCAATTTCACTAATCATTCATCAGTTGCTTCATCTATGCTTCCTGTGATTTCACCAAAGCTAACGCGCGATAACCACCGATTCTGGAAATCGCAAATTATTTTTGCCATAGGAGCTCATGATCTCGAAGAACACCTAACGAGACTAATTTCATGTCTAGCTCCGTTCATTAGAGTTCAACTAGACAACTCAAATTTAGAGGTAACAACAAAACCTAACTCAGAGTTTACTCTTTGGAAGAAAACAGATAAACTGTTAATGAGCTGGTTATTGTCTTCAATTTTAGAGGCAATGTTCTCTATAATATCGAAATGTCAAACTGCCAATGATATCTGGCTTACTCTAGAAAAGGAGTTTTTAACTGAGTCTAGGGCAAAAACACTACATGTTAGAAGTCTCTTGCAAAATATAAAGAAAGAAAGTATGAGTATGCATGACTATTTTCTAAAGATGAAAGGATATGCTGAAATTTTGTTTGCCAGTGGTGTTGTTATTTCTGATGATGAACTGATAAACTACATATTAGACAGATTTGATTCCAAATATGATGCAGCAGTAGTAAATGTTACCACTAGGCTTGAATCCAGAGTTGATCCTATAACAGTTCAAGAAGCACAGATTGTTTTGCAGAAGTTTGAATTACGGTTGGAAAAGGCAAATAGTGCAATGAATTCTATGGTACATGCTGAATTTCATAGTAGCTCAGCAAATATTGCTAATTTGTCTACTGATAATGATGCAAAAAAATTACTGCCTGGACAGACTTCATCCTAACTTCAGGGTAGTGTTACTCAATATAACAACCAATCCTCACCTATATCATAGTCTCCAAGTCTTCGTTCATCCTATTTTCCAAATACACAGAGCTCACCTATATACACACCCCAGCAAACTCAGTTTTTCACACCACATTTTTCTGGAAACTATACCGGTGGCAGAGGCAGAGGTCGTGCAGGAGGTAGAAATAGAATCATATGCCAAGTGTGTGGCAAAATAGGTCACTTGGCTTTAAACTGTTACCATCGCTTCGATGTGAATTTTACTGGGCATAACTCCCTAATTAGGAGCAACTTTAATCCTAGAGTATTTTCAAGGCCACCTGACCCTAACTATGGAGGACATTATACTTCTCAACACTACTCACAGAGTGTTAATACAGTCCCCTCAATGCAGCTTCAGAATAATTTCTAGTCACAGTCTCCCTCAGCTGTTGGCATTCTTCAGGCAGTTTGGACACTAATTCTGGTACTTCACAGATGCATAATCAAGCCTTCATGGCTTAGTCATAGAGTCATAGTCAACCTCCTACAGCAATCAATTACATTGCTACTCCATCCTCAGTCCAAGACACTGCTTGGTACATGGATTCTGGTGCAACAGACCATGTTACCTCTAATTTTTCCCAACTGACTTCAAGTTCCAACTACATGGGCAGTGAGCAGCTTTAGGTGGGAAATGGTGAGTTGCTTTCAATTACACATACTGGTTCTGCGGTTTTATCTTGTGTTAATAAAGTGTTGCATCTTAAGAATGTATTATTTGTTCCTCATATCACCAAAAATTTACTTAGTGTTTCTAAATTAACTAGCGATAATGATGTCTTTATTGAGTTTTTCACTGATCATTGTGTGGTAAAAGACAAGTCTTCCCAAGCCATTCTTCTCTAAGGAACACTTAAGTCTGGCCTGTATCAGCTTCAGAGTTCAGCCTACTCTACTCCTAAGTCTACTACAGTCTTGGTTTCATCCTTCAATTCCATGCCAAGTCACTGTATTGCTTCATTTCCTTGTTATTCCAATAAGGATCCTAGTAATCCTATGAATAAACAACCTGAGTTGTCTTCAGTTCACAATGAATGTA
Organism: Pistacia vera; assembly: GCF_008641045.1. Taxonomy (NCBI): domain Eukaryota; kingdom Viridiplantae; phylum Streptophyta; class Magnoliopsida; order Sapindales; family Anacardiaceae; genus Pistacia; species Pistacia vera. The sequence goes on along the minus strand of NW_022196100.1, from coordinate 656,322 downwards.
CTTCATCCTGTACTCCTATTAAGAGTCAGTTTTATAATGCATGTAATAGTGTTGTTGAACCTAGCAATGTAACCTCTACCTGTGCCACTTCTATTATCAATAAAACTGATACTTCTATTCAACTTTTTCCTATGCAAAAGACTAATCCTATGATTTGGCACAAGCGGGTAGGTCATCCTAATAAATTTGTACTCACACAAATACTTAAACACTTACAAATACCATACAATAACAAATCTGATATTACCTTTTGTCAAGCATGCCAATTTGGCAAGATGCATCAGTCCACCTATCTAAATCCACATTTCATGCCACCAAACCACTTGAACTGGTTTATTCATACCTTTGGGGACCCTCCCTTATCCCCTCTCCCGAAGGTTTCAAATATTACATTCAATTGTTGGATGACCACACAAGATTTACTCGGCTGTTTCCCTTAAAAACCAAATCTGAAACATATTCTGTTTTTACACAGTTTCACAAGCTAGTTGAAAAATAGTTTGTTGCTTCCTTAAAATACGTTCAAACTGATTTGGGGGGGGGGGGGGGGGGGGGGGGGGGAGGAGAAGGGTGAGTATAGGACTTTAGTTCCATACTTAAAAGCTCATGGCATCCTTTTTAGACATCGTGTCCCCATACTCATCAACAAAATGGGAGGGTAGAGAGAAAGCATAGGCATAGTGGAACAAGGTTTAACTCTTCTTGTTCAAGCATATGCCTCTTAAGTACTGGTGGTATGCTTTCCAAACAGCCACCTACCTCACAAATAGACTTCCTACCCCAGTGTTTGACAATGTTTCCCCTTTCAGATGTTATTCAAAGCTGTCCCCAACTACTATGTTATACAAATTTTTGGCTGTGCTATTTATCCATTTCTTCGGCCCTATAGTCAACACAAATTCAACTTTCATACATCTAAGTGTACTTTTGTAGGTTAAAGCCTTAACCACAAAGGATATCAGTGTCTATCACCTTCTGGCAGAATATACATTTGCCAAAGTGTCACTTTTGATGAATCAGAATTTCCTTTCAAGTCTTTTACTGAATCAACACCACTTACATCAAACAATACCACGAATTCAGAGTCTTTTCCTTCTATGTCAGGTCATCCCAGTTGGTCTATTCCTGTCTCTACTCTACAAATTTCATCCCCAGTCAATTCAAAATCTACATGTCTTACTACACATGATCAGTTAAAAACATCAATTCAGGCACCTAACACAATGCCATCCATAAAGTCAGTTCCTTCAACAGTAGGTTCCTTAGCTTCAGACCCTAATCAGTGCACCTCTACATCAGCTTTCAACCTTAAAGTTTCTACTAAATCCTTGCCTACATCATCTGAATTCTTGTCTTCACCATCAGCACCCACTGACACTACACAATCTGCTCCATATGATATTGATCAATCCTCTAATACCAGAACCTTTATTGATCCTGTAATCTCAGTTTTCTCCAACTCAGATTCTCCCAAATCTTGGCTGTCACCTGTTACAATTTCCTCTCAAACCTCTTATGATACTATCCCTCTTACAGTTTAGCTACCTCTAACTAAACCCTCTGTTCCTTCTGCCATTAATACTTACCCTATGGTTACTAGAGCCAAAGCCAAGGCACATAGCACTGACTTTCTTTCTACTTCTACACTTGATACTAAGGAACCAGTATCTGTAACTGAAGCACTTACACATCCTACTTGGAAGGCTGCTATGCAGTCAGAATATGATGCTTTGTTGTCTAATAAAACATGGGAACTTGTTCCTGCCTCATTCGAGATACAACCAGTTGGGTGTAAGTGGGTTTTTAAAATCAAAACCAATCCTGATGGCTCTATTCAGCGGTTTAAGGCCAAATTGGTGGCTAAAGGATTCCAACAAACCCCTGGTATTGATTATCTTGAAACTTTCAGTCCTGTGGTGAAGTCTCCCACTGTTAGAGTTATATTGAGTTTGGCTTTGAGTTATGGCTGGGATATACAACAAGTGGACATTAATAATGCTTTCTTGAATGGTAACCTTACCGAAAAAGTTTATATGGTTCAGCCTAAGGGTTTTGTGAGTCCTCATCATCCTCATCATGTATGTCGGCTTACCAAGGCTTTGTATGTTCTAAAACAGGCACCAAGGGCCTGGTTTGATAAACTAAAGAAAGCCTTTCTTGGTTAGGGCTTCAGTCATTCCCTGGCAGATCCGAGTCTGTTTATTTACAAAAAGGATGAGAAGATAATGTATGTATTGGTGTATGTTGATGACATATTACTCACCGGCAATGATTTCAGCTTAGTTCAGCAAACTGTCACTGATCTGAATAATCAATTTGCTTTAAAAGCATTAGGTTCACTCAAATACTTTCTAGGTTTTGAGGTGACAAGACGAAAGTCAGGTCTTCATATGACACATGAGAAATATGCCAAAGACTTGCTGATTAAAACTAACATGCTTGACAGTAAACCTTGCTCAACTCCAATGGCAATTGGGACCAAACTTACCCTTGAAGATAGTGAACCATTTGAAAATTCAACCCTCTATAGGAGTATAATTGGTGCATTACAGTATTTGACACTGTCTAGACCAAATATTTCTTATGCTGTGAATCAGTTGAGTCAATTCTTGAAAGCCCCCACTTAGCTACATTGGCAAGCCTGTAAACGATTACTTAGATATCTCAAGGGAACTTCAGATTATGGTCTTCAGTTTAGCCCTAGTCATAGACTTAATTTGACATGCTATACAGATGCAGATTAGGCTAATAGTGTTCAGGACAGGAGATCAACCAGTTGATGTTGTGTTTTTCTGGGAAACAATCTGATACAGTGGTATTTAAGGAAGCAGAAGGTTGTGGCTTTATCATCCACAGAAGCAGAGTATAGGGCTCTTGCACAAGGGTCAACTGAACTTGCTTGGTTTAGCAGCCTATTTTCTGAAATTGGTCTCATTCTTCCTGAAGTTCTTGTCCTTTGGTGTGATAATCAAAGTGCAGGATCTCTTGCCTGGAATCTAGTTTTTCATGGAAGGACTAAGCACATTGAGTTGGATGCACATTATGTGTGAGAACAAGTCACAAATAATAGACTTAAAGTGCAATATGTTCCCACTGAGTATCAAAAGGCCGACGTTTTCACCAAAGCACTTTCACTGTCCAGATTTGCAATCTTGCAGGAGAAACTGACTATTACATCATCTGTTGAAGTTTGTAAAGCTACATAGGTTCTTTGATGACTGCTTGCTGGAAATTTTTTTTTGGTGATAATCTGAAGTTTGGTTGGTTTTTGATGGTTGTTTGCTGGAAAAATTTGATTGGTGATAATCTGAAGTTTAGTTGGTTTTTTATGGTTGTTTGCTAAAAATAATAATAATAATAATTTGATTGGTGATAATCTGAAGTTTAGTTGGTTTTTGATGGTTGTTTGCCGGAAATTTGATGAAGTTTTTGGTTGGCTGCTGTTTTGGCTGGAAAATGATGTAGCATGGTTAATCAGGTGATACTTGACTGTTTGAAAGGTGACTCAGATTTCAGTAACTAGAAATGTGGAACTGGTTCAGTGTTAGATTACTAGAATTGTGAGTTGGTTCAGTTTTAGATTACTGGAATTGTGTGTTTCTGCTTTAGGTTTTGTGATTGGAGTTACATGTGCTATCAGACTGTATCACTTGAGGAAGTTCAACTTGAGGGAAGATGTTAGGATTTAGTTTTAGACTTGTTGAACCTAGCTGACTATGGTTGACTAAAACTCACAGGAGCTTTTGTTTATGGAAGGATGTTAGGATAGACTGAAAATGAGCTAGGCTTATTTTACTCATTCAGCTCATGTAGGTCATGCTCATGTAGTTCGTTTAAGTAAAGCTCATGCAATTCGTTTTAAGTAAAGCTCATGCAGTTCGTTTTAAGTAAAGCTCATGCAACTTGTTTTAAGTAAAAACAGAGTCTGTTTTACTCTACTGACTTACCATGTAAACTTTGACTTTTACTTTGTTCACTGTTCACCCTATATAAGTGAACTCATGTAAAATATCTCAGTAAGAAAAGAGTAAAGTTTTAGCTCACACGTTTTACACTCTACTTTGATTTTTCTGCTAAGTTTCTTTTTCTGTAATTCTATTTTCGCAACTTTCTTCAACTTGATTCAGTCACGTCTTAGAACTTGTATAAATAGTACTGCACGAACAACATGTTGTAATCTTTTAAATTAGCTTATAATAAACATTTCTCCAGCAAGTTTTTCCTTGCTCTGTTTTTCTATCAATTTTCATCTCTTCTTCTCTGGAAAGTTTTGCGACTTTCCTTTCATGATTCTAGGACTTCTTCATGGTATCAGAGCTATTCAGTTGACATGGATAGTCTTGAAGACTTATCCAACTCCAAAAGCAAGATCAAAATGACAGATTTGGAGAAATCAACCCATAGCGATCATCAGCTGAAGAACTTCAGCTTTCCAAGTTCCTTACCTAATGTTGCCGTCAAATTAGGAGAAAAGAACCACAACTACTAGAGTTCTCAAGTACTACCAGCTCTTACATCATTTCAGCTTGAAGGTTTTATCAATGGTGAACGTCTCTGTCCTGAGCCTTTTATCTTGAGCAAAGACGACGAAACAGGAGACCTGGTGAGAAAAACTAATTCCGACTATTTTCTATGGAAAGGAATTGATCAATTCCTTATGAGCTGGTTATATTCCTCAATCTCTGAAACAATGTTTGGATATGCTGCAAAATGCTCAAGTTCTTTTGAAATTTGGAAAACTTTAGGAATCGTTTTATTACCGAATCAAAAGCTAGAACAATGCATCTTAGGAACTTATTGCAGAATACAAAGAAAGAATCCTTAAGTATTAATGATTTTGTGCTTAAAATGAAAGGATATGCTGATTCCCTCTCTACAAATGGAGTGATCTAAACCACTGAAGAATTGATAGCCTATATTCTAGATGGCTTAGGTTCTGAGTATGATGCTATATCAGTACACCTATCAGCTAGAGAAGATGATATTAGTCTTCAAGAGGCACAATTCTGGCTCCACAAACATGAGATCCGATTAGAGAGATACAATAGTGCACACAACCTATACCATGATAACTTAGCCTTAATAGCACAGAAACAATCCTCAATACATCCTTATCATGTTTTCAATACAGGTCACTTACCATACATAAATACCACTCAACATTCTACACCAATACCAACACCATACACTCCTTCACCACAATATTATGTGCCTACATTACACTACAATCCACCACCAGCTCCAGCTTCAGACTTCAGCAACTCAAACAACACCTTCTTACCTCATAATGCTTTAATGGTGCAAGACACAAGAAGAATAAATCCAAATTCTGGACGAGGGAGAGGTAGAAACTTTTTCAAACCAAAAATCTTCTGTCAGGTATGTGGGAAACCTGGCCACACGGCTGTACAATGCTATCATAGGCTTGAATTATCCTGTAATGGTCCTAAAAACCAAAACCAACCTCAACAGTCTCAATATCACCAAACCATTCAACAACAATCCTTTTCACCCAATCAAATTGAATTTTTAGAACAGGCAAATCAAGTGTTTTATCTGCAAAAAGATCATGGCTTTACCAGTCAATCAAAAGAAGTTCTTACACCACAACCTAATCCATCACAACCACAGCAACATCAGCAACAAATTCCTTAGCATGCAGGTCCAATGTCTTACTTTGCTTAGCCCATTTCAGTAATTGATCCTCAATGGTAGCTTGATTCTGGAGCCACCAGTCACATTAGCTCAAACACTCAATCTCTGGAGACTGTTACACCTTACAGTGGTCTAGAAAAATTGTAGAGTCAAGTTGCAGAATCAAGTTGATAGTAATAGTTGTAACTGATCGGTTTGCCAACGTAAGTGGTGAGGTGAGTAGTTAATATAGGTTGCACTTTGTAACCTATACATGTTATAACTGACGTAGCACATGCAGTACATGCACGTACCTTTGCACAGTAATATCCTCCCTCGAACTGAGCAGCAGTAAGCTGTGAAAGTTTGAAAACAAACACCGTAATACAAATCAACTAGCGACTTCTGTATTTGTCTCTTTGGCAATCTTATTAGCTGGGTATCTCGCAAACAAAAGGTGGTGGCTTTGAGTTCTACAGAAGCTGAATACAGATCACTTACTCAAGCCTCTACTGAACTTGTTTGGGTTCAACAATTGTTACATGAATTGAAGATTTTTATTCCTAACCAATCAGTCTTATGGTGTGATAATAAGAGTGCAAATGCCTTGACTACAAATCCTGTGTTTCATGCTCGGACTAAGCACATCGAAATTGATGTGCATTACGTCCGAGACTTGGTTCTCTCAAAAAGGTTAGTTGTTCAGTACATAGCCAGTGAGTTTCAAATTGCAAACATTCTTATAAAACCTCTACCTATCACATGTTTTCAAATGTTGTGTGATAAACTGCGTTTGATCTCTCTTATCTGCTTTAGGGAGGACACACAATCCAATATCAACTGTCCTATGAGTTTCAGGGAGGACATTCTGTCTCCTACTTCCTCTTGTAACCAGTTAACCTCTTCGAGTATTCACTCAGATCAAAACTAAACTTGTACACCTTTGTTCTTCAAACTTTCACAGGTTACTGCTGCTAAGTTCGAGGGAGGATATTACGGTGTTTGTTTTCAAACTTTCACAGCTTATTGCTGCTCAGTTCGAGGGAGGATATTACCGTGCAAAGGTACGTGCATGTACTGCGTGTGCTGTGTTAGTTATAACATGCATAGGTTACAAAGTGCAACCTGTATTAACTACTCACCTCACCACTTACGTTGGCAAACCGATCAGTTACAACTGTTATTATCAACTTGATTCTGCAACTTGATTCTGTTACAACTGGATTCTTGTCACAGCCGTTGATTCTCTACAACTTGATGGACTTTTGTTACAGCCGTTGCCGAACTAACTCTGCAACTTGATTCTGTTATTCTTCAACTTGATTCAGTCACGTTTTAGAACTTGTATAAATAGTACTGCATGAACAGCATGTTGTAATCTTTTAAATCAGCTTATAATAAACATTTCTCCAACAAGTTTTTCCTTGCTCTGTTTTTCTATCAATTTTCGTTTCTTCTTCTCTGGAAAGTTTTGCGACTTTCCTTTCACGATTCTAGGACTTCTTCAATGGTAAACGGAAAGTGTACAGAAGCTGATAATGTTCAACCATCCAATAACTCGATTAGCAAAAAGGGAGATGAAACCACTAGTAGAACGAGGCAAGTTGATCTTATAGAAAAAGCCAAAAGTGATGAATCAGTATTGAAAAGTAAAGGTATGTGACTCGAATAAAAATTGAAATTTAATGCATTTCATAATAAATTTTAAGTTCTTTATAAACATTTTCACATCTACATTATTTAGAATTGACAGAGAACAAAACGACTGAGGTGATAATAGTTGATAATGCTCGGTTTAGGCCATTAATCAAGGCTGTATAGGAGCGTAATTGGATAGTTTTACTAGATTTGGTAAATAGGACTCCCGGGGCCTTGACTAAAACTGTTTCAGAATATGGGGATACCATTTTTCACATAATTAATGTATCAGGTGCCCCCATGTGGCTTATAAAGAAGCTTGCATTCAAGATCAGTGCAAAAAAACTTCAAAATTTGGGAGGATATTCTGGCCAATCCATTATATTCGACACTGCTATTTGTGGCAATAGAAAGGCTATAAAAGCTTATCTCCTTAGGCATGCAGAATCTCCAAACATAAGGAACGGAGAGGGTTTTCTTCCAATTCATGTAGCAGCAGAATATGGCCACAAGGGAATAATTCAATTTCTTCTGTTAAAAAAAAAAGTATGTTTGGATGACGATAAAGGTGTTAAACTGATTAAAGATCTCATCAGTTCCTGTCACTATGGTAAGGTGTTAAACTAATTAAAGATCTCATCAGTCTCCTTGTTTGGTTGAAGGTTTTCAAAACAAAACTTATATCGGAGAAAACATATTTAAATAATATTGAAGTTAATTAAATCTGAAATCTCAGTTACATTGGGTAGAATGAAGTGAATTATGTAGGTTACTAAAGAGTACTACAACTAAGGAAAAGTAACACAAGAAAGGAAATCCTCTATGCAGACAAAAATACTGCTGAGGAAACGTACTTTATAATGATACGAAGTAAGAGGTAATCTTCATTATAGCCATATCATAATAATATTTAATTAAATAGCTTGTATAAGTTTATTCCTCTAAGCTATAAGTGACGGAGCCACTTATGGCTGAGTGGGGGCTCATGCCCCCATGAACTTGGAATTTTTTTTTTCCCATTTCTTTTTTTTCAAGGAGGACCTTATTTATTTTATTTTATAAAATAATTTTAATCCCAGAATACTATAATTTGTCTTTTTCTTAAGGTTAATTCCTAACTATATATTTAAGTTTGTCTTTTCCTTCCCCTCACTGAATATAGACTATTGAGCAGATCAACAAAAAAGGCCCTGTATTTTATTATTCCCAAATTATTATTATTATTTTTCTATCTTTTCCCTAATCAAAATAGTGGTATTAATTGCTTGAATGCTTTAGAAACCAAAGATAAGATATCATTGTATAATAGTTTTTGAGAACTAGGCATAAAGTAACATTTGGAGACTAATGGATAAATGACAAATTTATTGTACATATATGAATCCGACAGTGCTTTTATGGTTTTTTAGTATAGAGCCTTTTGAAAATGATAATAATAATAATAAAGACCTGAAATCTCTTTTGATAACAACCTGTTCTCATGAGATACTCGATTCAAGAATTAAGAAGTGGAAGAATATTATATCTTACCCTTTATCCTAACTCCCTATCTTGTGTTTGTAGTAGATGGTTGAAATGGTAACTTTTGTCTTATAAGAAAGTTCTGAAATAAAATGGTAACCTTTGGCTTATAAGGAAGTGTTTTGTGAAACTAATGATAATGTACTCTTTTTTCTAGTTTGTGTTATTTTTTTTTATTAAATTTAGTTTTAAACGGGTTTTTCTACTTTTTGTTTTTCCAGTGTTTAATTTTCTTAACTTTTTTGGATTTATTTTTCTAATTATTTAATTCAGACCTTTTTCATTTATTTTACTAGTCTTTTCAAAAAAAAAATTTTTTTTTTATAATTTTATCAATTTAGAATTTAGTAACTATAACTAAAATTTGCAAGAAAGGGATTGTTGAATTGACAAAGGATATATAAAGAGACAAACAATCAAAAGTGTAAGAATTGAGAAATTAAAATTACATTTGCCTTTCATGTCAATTGATAAAATACTTACAGTGATGAAATAAATAAATGAAGCAATAATTAAACAATTTGTCCCTTTCTAATCAGAATATTTTATAAATTTGATGTGATGTGATCTAAATGAACCACACAAAATCTAGAGGGGTGAATCAAATAAATCTGGAGGGGCTCGAATAATTTTACCTAAAAATACACACAAGTAGTTTAGAATCCAATTTTTTTAAAATTTTTGGGTGCCACCCCAAGGGAGGTCGGCCAGTGGCCACTTTATGTGGGCTAATCTCTTCGAAATCGGTCAATGGCTGAAAACGCGGATATTTCAATGCAAGAAATTTTTGGGACGCTTGGTTTGACTTAATTAAAGAATTCCAAATCTTACACGTTAATCCAATTTCTTATTTGTTACAATGCAAGAAAATGCTGTCTCACTAACGACAATTGATTAAGTTTTTTTTATTTTTCAAATTTGTCTCCTTATTTACCGGAGAGATATAAATAATTCAATAATTCATGATGATTTTTTATTGATGATTTTTTATTTTAATAAACTGTATTGGTCATGATATCGATCATTGATCAGAAGTCACTCCAATTCTAGATAACTATAAACAAGAAAAAAATAATTATATTATAGCAACACTTTGAAAAAGATGTAGATTTATAAAAACAATCAGCTGCCACTAAGCAAAATTTTTGGCGAGAGGTTAAGTATCATATTAGTTTCAAAATGATACTCTTTTAACATTATATCTATATCCACAATTTGTTTTTAGCAATAGATATAATATTTGGCCAACATTTGGTGAAGAAAGTAGGGTGTCACATTTTTTAGGTCAGATCCCGACCAAACGTCACCTTCATTTCAACTAAAATTTATGTAAATAGATAGATCATTTAAAAACAACCATTTCGGTATCAGTTATTTTTCAGAAGCCAAAATCTAGTCACTATTGTCTAGATTCCAAAAACCGATTAATTAATTTCTAACTTGTAATGTTTTATATAATTAACTAGAGAATATACTTCAAGAAATATTATTAATCATTAATGTAATTTAAAAAATACTATTATAATATGAAATTATTATACAATTAATATATTTGTCCATCACTAACATTTTCTCTTTCTAAGAAATTTCCTTGCAACTCATCAATAATTTCAACAAAATTAAACCCTTCATACATGAAGTTGTTAAATTCTCATGATTTACTTGACAAAGGCTTGCAAATTAGAGTCTACTACCAATGAGGACACCATCACTCACACTTAATTTTGCAAATATTTGATCGAAACATTAAAGTAGAATTTTTTTGATATTATATTGTTTTTAATTAATTAAGGTTACATCACCACTTACCGTCTTTACCTAACTCTCAGGTCCTTCCCAAATGTAAAGGATTTTGCCTAGTTTTCGGTTGTAAATTTCTTAGAAGTTTGAGTTTATACGTCTTTCATGTGTGGATGTAAGTTTTATGCCCAATCATGTTAAATTATTTTCTGTTTTTTATAATTAGTGATTTATTCAACATTTATTAATTTTAATGTTGGTGTATTGAAAATTTGAAGGTATGTTTGTTAATTAATTGGGTAATGCTATGGGTACTAATGGATTCTACAAACTGGTGTACTAACTTAAAGCATAGTACGGGTACCATGCGCATAGTACAGGTACTATATGTGATTTTAATAAAGGTTAGTACATTGGTTAGTAAAATCCGTTAGTACATACAATATTATTCTAATTATAATGAATTGAATCATAGGTATGACCTTGCTTTTCAAATAAATGACTTGTAATATTAGTTAAGTTTATTTTTATTTTATTGTATTTGTCAATCACTTGTTTATCCTTGTATTTGCCTATATAAGAGCAACTATTTAATTATAACAATTAGCTTATGAAATATATGAAATTGATTTCTTCATTTGAGAAAACTTTTATGTTCTTGACTGTGCATTCTTTATCCAAGTCTTGGCAATGAGATTTGGTAGTGACTCAATTCAAGTTGGTGGAGTAATACTTTAGGCTTAAAGTGTTTCTACTTGTCTTGGTCCGGATTTGCAAGTAAGTGTGATTTAGTCAATGTTTTTAATTTGGCCGAATTTCTACTTGATTTTTGGAGTATGTTGTAATTAGTTTATTGATTATAATGAATTGAATTAAATTTATAAATGGAATCCTTATGTTTGTGAATATCATTATTAAATTTTTAAGATTTGTTTAATAAGTGTATAACCCTAGTTAGTAAATACACGTTTTATACGCGTATTTACGTACTTTTTAAATGGGTGCCTAATTATTTCGAATTTTTGATATATCCGTATAATTCGCATATTATACGCGAATTATTCGCGAATGATTGAAAAAAAAAAGGAACTGATTGAAACGACGTCGTTTTGGTGGGGGAAGAAGAAATAAAAATCAATGGAAATTAAATAGCCGTTAGAAGAAGAGTGGAATGTGACAAGATCTAATTATTTTGTTCAAATTCAGAATCCCAAAGCAATCTCTGACGTGTGGGGTCTAAATTAAGTGATGATTTATTAATAACATGGGATTATAAAATCGAAATAAAATACTAATTAACCCAACAAAAATTATCTGGGGTTTCCTAATAATAATTATTATAAAAATACAATTATATTGTCTTCTTTTGTAAGGGAAAAGATTGAAAAAGGGGTTTTAGATTAGATTAATGATATTAAAATAATCTTATTCTTTATGTTAAATAACCTTAAATAAGGTTTAATTATTATAAAGAATAACTGATATTCAACCTAGTAATCTAGTAGTCTTAACTTTTATTGAATCAAAATAAATAAATAAATGATAAACAATTAAAGTCATATATTATGGGTATTGTAACACTAATATTTTATATAGATTTGTGAGACAAAATTTTAGTTCTTTATTTAATATAATTTAATGGATTAATGGAAAGTTAAAATTGGTTGCATTTAATAATAAACTTGTCAAGTTTTAAATTAATAAAGAATTATGGCTAAATATTGTGTTTGAGTCTGAAGACTACAATTTGAATATCAGTTATTTTTATAATAATTATTATTTAACCTTATTTAAGGTTATTTAACATAAAGAATAAGCTTATTTAACCAGGTAATCCATAAAAGTATCAAAACTAAGATTGATATTGTCGTATTTTTCAAAACGTATTATTGACAATGCACCGTATTAAACCCGTACAGTATTTTTTCCGCACCCAAATTTTATGGCCGAATTTTTATAAACGTATTTTTCACCGTTTGTCGTATTATACCCGTAAAATTCCCGTACCGTTTTTTTGACGTACCCGTATTTACTAACTAGGTGTATAACCAGGATTTGCACTCAGCTGAGCTGAGCTGTACATTTGTCCAATTTAAAAGGCTAGGTCTTTATGCGTTCCCGTTCGGAATTAAATTATCTTTTGGTCCTTGTCTTTAAGCTAAATCCCAAGTTTCACCCTCTCTCTCTTGCGTTTTAAATTTAACAACTCCAATTTCCCCATTTATTAATTAAATTAAATTATTATAGGAAGTTGATAGAAATTTTCGTTAATTTAAAATACTGAAAGAGGAACAATTCAATATAAAATATGTTTATTATATGTATTTCTTAATTGACCAATATATGAATAATTTATGATGCATTTTCATGTGAATTCTAACAAAATGTTTGGAATATATTTTAGAGTCATAAGGAACTATTAGTGAAAATTAATAGTTATTTCTATTGATTTATTAGAATCTAATAACGAACTTTGACCCCTAATTAAATATTCTAAATCATATATTTTAATTAATTAAGGTTATGTCACCACTCATCATCTTTACTAACTCGTAGATCCATGCCAAACATAAAGCATTTTCCTTTTCTTTCCACCGCAAAATCATGTGTCTCATCATTTTCTTAAGATTCTAATTATGCTTTAATTTCCACCTTATTTTGCTTTACTGTAGCGTCCACTTCCTTTTCCTCGTTCGTCAAAAAGTTTAGAACTATTAGTCCCCCACTAGTAGGTCCATCCCAAACATAAAGCATTTTCCTTTTCTTTCCATCGCGAAATCATTGTGTCTCTCCTTTTCTTAAGATTCTTAATTTTCCTTTAATTTCCAGCTTTATTTGCTTTTCATGTATCGTTCACTTCCTTTACTTCTTGTACATTGAATTCAATTTCAGGATTATTCTCATAGAAAAGTAACCAAGTTCTCTTGCTTTCGCTCAAACTCACCGTTCTTTTACTTTGACATATCTATATTCATTTCTTCTTCGCGATAACTAAATCCATAGCATTTGGGTTGAGCCATTGTCTCTGAACTCTTTAAGGAGTTGTTTGAGAAATTGGCATTTGTGGTTGAGCCTCTGTAATATATGCTCGTTTGTCTTGAATCTTATAATTGATTGTCACCGTATTTGTAGTTTTGATAAGGCGATAGAAGTGCATAGATGGATCTTGTTCCATTTCCAACTCCGGAGCCAAAATCACTGAGATGTATGCCAGTGATTCCAATAAAGGAACCACGAAATTGGAATACAAAAGAATGCTCATGAATTTGGGACAGCACAAGGTAAGAATGCTCTGAATTGGGACACGCAAGGTAAGTATAAGTCGGAGATCATATTAAGTGTATGTTGCATAGTATTCTCATATCTTTCAAAAAACTAATATTACATATCGATAGATTCATAGATACATAGTACTTATATCATGTATACATAATATATTGAAATTAATAGTGAACGGAAAAAAACTAGAAAGGCATCTATTCACCATCCAATAACTCAATAAGCAAAAAGGGGAGACGAACCCACTTAAATGAGCCAAGCTGGAAATAATATTAGGGGTGTTCAAAAGAACCGATGGGAATTGGAACCGGCGGTATGGGGTTTGGTTTCGGTTTCTTACCCAGAACCCCGTCAACGGGTGTAATTCTGGATCCAAATTTTGGAACCATTACTATGCGGTTCCTGTTCCGGTTCCTACAGTTAGGAACTGAAACCCAAACCAGGAACCGAGACTAATATAAAATAAAATTAAAGAATAGGGGGGTTAACAAAAACTTTTGTAGAAAAAGTAATGTGGATACATTATATTCATATTTCATAACATTAAAGTAAGTTAGTTTGAATTTGAGAATCTAGCTTACAAAGCAATGGATTTTGTAATTTTGAATTTAAATTTGTAATTTTATTTTTGTTAACAAGTGCCAGGTGGGGGTTGGGGGGTATTTGTAAGTTTTTAAGGTTTTTTTCATTTTAAAAAAATTTGGGGGTCATGTAATTTTACAGGGTACTCAGAACCGAAAACCGTTTTACATGTTCCGGTCTGGGTACTTAGTTCTGGTTCCAAATTTCAAGGAATTGTCGATTCCGATTTTGGTTTCGATTTTTCAAAAAATGCAGGATCCCGGAACCGAACACCCCTAAATAATAGTGAACATATATAGTAAGTTAAAAGACTAATACATAGTACTCTTTCTTTCTTTCTTTCTTTCTTTTTTCCTTTCTCATTGTACAGAATTGGAATTAATAGTGAATGAAAGAGTACAAAAGATGATATACTATCTATAAAGTCTTTGAACTTACCTTACTCTTTCAGTGTTGATTCATCACTCTTTTGACTTTCAATTTTTTTTTTCCTCGTGTGTTTATAATTTGAATTAACAGTGGATGGATGAGTATAAAAGAGGATCATGTTCAACCATCCAGTTCTTCAGTTAGTGAAAAGAGAGATGAAACCACGCAAATAAGCAAGCTGATACTGATGAAATAACAATTGGGAATGGGATGTTGGAAGTCAAAAGAGTGCTGAAATAGTAATCAAAGCGAAAGGTAAGTTAAAAAACTATATAGATATTACTTTTACCTCAAAAATATTCTCTATGCACATATTTTGGAATTAATAGTGAACAGAAAGATTAAAGAAGGCAATCCTGTCAACCATCCAATAACTCGTCAGCAGAAAGGGAACTAAACCACTCAGACAACCAAGCTGACTCTAAAGAAACACGAAAATTTGGAAAATGAAAAGAGAAGAGGTAAGTATATATACATTTGGGTTTTTACAGTTGGGTTCCATTATCAAGTAGAACATGTTTGGACTTGGAATTTTGATATACATAATTCTTCTACCTCATATTTTCTCTCATGTGTATGTAATTTGGCATTGATAGTGAGCAGAAAGAGATATCATCTTCGACGTTCCAAAAATTTAGGTCGCAGAGAGATAGACAAAGCTGGTCCTAATGGAAAAAAGCGAAATTGGGGAAAAAGTAAAAGAAGTGCTGAATCAACACGGAAAGAAAAGGTGAGTTCAAAACTATATAGGTATTACTTCTACCTCCTACTTTATCTCATAGTACATATACAATTTGGAATTAAAGTAAATAGAGGAGAAAAAAGGCAGTCATTTTCCACTATCCAATACTCAGTTAGCATAAGGGAAGACGAAACCACTCAAACAAAGCAAGTTTATCCTAAAGAAAGCGAAATTTAAAAAAAAAAAAAAAAAAAAAAAAGTGATGAATCGGCATTGAAAGGGACACGTAAATTAAAGAGTAAAGGCTATATAGATAGTACTTCTTTCTTCTTCCTTCTTCCTTTTTTTTTTTCTTCTCATGTGTACATAATTTGGAATTAATAGTAAATGAAAAGAGTACAAAAAAAGGCGATCATGTTCAGTTAATAAAAAAGGAGATGAAACCACAAAAATAAAGAAAACCGATTGTGGTGATCAAATAACTGAAATTTCAGAAAGTCACGAGTGCTGAATTAGTATTGAAAGGGAATGGTAAGTTAAATACTGTATAGATAGTACTTCTATATCATATTTTTTTCTCGTGTGTACATAATTTGGATTTAATGCTGAACGGAAACAGTACAGGAACTGATAATGTTCAACCATCCAATAACTCGATTGGCAAAAAGGGAGACAAAACCACTAGTAGAACGAAGCGAGTTGATCTTACAGAAAAAACTGAAAGTGATCAATCAGTACTGAAAGGTAAAGGTATGTGACTCGGATAAAAATTGAAATTTCATGGTATTTATAATAAATTTCAAAGTCCTTTACCTACATTTTCACATATATATTATTTGGAATTGATAGAGAACAAAATGACCGAGGTGATAATAGCTGATAATGCTCGGTTCAAGCCATTAATCAAGGCTGTATGGGAGCAGAATTGGATACTTTTACTAGATTTGGTAGATAGAACTCCTGGGGCGTTGACTGAAACTGTTTCGGAAATTGGGGATACAATTTTTCACATAATTAATAAATCAGGTGCTCCCACTTCGATTATAAAGAAGCTTGCATTCAAGATCGAAGGAGAAGAACTTCAAAACTTGAGAGGAGTGTTTGGCCTATCTGTTATATCCCACGCTGCTATTTATGGCAATGAAAACGCTGCAAGAGTTTATGTCCTCAGGTACCCAGAATTTCCAAATGTAAGGAACGAAAAGGATTATCTTCCAATTCATGATGCAGTAGACTATGGCCAAGAGAGAGTAATTCAGTATCTTCTGTCAAAAACAAAGGTCCCTTTGGATGACGATAAAGGTGTTAAACTGATTAAAGATCTGATCAGTTCCGGTCACTATGGTAAGTGCAAAAGTAATTTTCTTATTTGTGATATGGTTAAATAACGTTAAATTATCACATTACCACTTTTATTATTATTATTATTATTATTATTATTATTATGACAAATATCGATAACATGAAGAAATTTTTTATTAAAAAATAAGAAAGAAACGATAAGGGACATAAAAAAAAAAATCACTATTACTTGATATAGATTTTTATTTTAATCAATTTAATTTGTGATTAATAATTAGCAATATAGAATATAATATAATCAAGGAATATATCCTGACCATACAGGAATAGAATGAGTTACAATGTAGGGGTGTTATAAAATAAAATAAATGGGGAAAATTAAAATGAGGGCACATGTTTATTAAAAGACAAAAATATGATATTTCATGGTATAAGATCATTTAATTTAACTTTATAAATAGTGATGGCAATGGCCAGGCCGGGATCGGGTACCCGTTGTCCCAGGCTCAACCCCGACCTCATGACAATGAATGAGAGTATAATTGATTTCTCCATATATACCATTACTCATATTTTTTTGTTAAATTAAATGATCTTATACAGTTAGGTGTCCTTTTTTATTTTTATTTTTTGGCTTTTTTAAACATGTATCCTCATTTTGATTTTCTCACTAAAATAAATCAAAACTTCTTAAGGTAAATTGGGGTAAGGAGAGGATCCAAATTGACGTGGATTCAATTATTACCTTATAATTAATATCCGTTTGATATCTTCTTGCATTATACAAAGTCAACTTGTATGTATGAGTTAGCATGCATGATGCATATCAGTGTAGCATCCCTCGAGCACTCAAAGGTTGTTGAAAGGCCTCGTTAATTTACCATTCTTCAAATCTGGAATTTGTATCATTCTGCACCAACTTAGGTTGACCATATATATTGTCTTGGCTTTCTTTTATTAGGTTTCTTTCATGTGTTCACCTCAGTGGTCTAGTGAACAGAATTTTTCATCCTAGTCTGACGCTGTCTACGTTACAATTTTCATTCTTACAACAAAACAATTGCCCTGCTAATTAATTTGTATTCATCTCTACTCCATTTACAGGTATAGCGTTAGAATTATGGGAGCGACATCCAAAGTTAGCTCTTGAAAAGAATTCAGACAGAAAAAGTATATTACAAATATTGGCTGGTAAACCTCTAGCTTTTAAAAGTGCGGGTAGGAATCGCCTTGGGTTTTGGAGAGGCTTGATCTATGATTGTTAGTAACAACATTCTTCCTCTGTATTTAATTCTCATGCCTTATAGATTCAGTTAAACGCATCTGTTATATTCACATGCTCTTCTTGTTGTTGCCTATCTCTGCAGGGATTCCTCTGCAAGAGGAATATGTTCCTCACAATGAAAGTAATACTGGGGACATAGAAAACGCGGTAAAGTGTTCAGATGAGTTTAAAGAATCCAAATATTTTGGACCTGTTCGTCAAATAATCTATGCTTCATTTGGTTTGTTCACCTCCTATCTATCTATATTTTAAATAAGTAGTCTTTTGAAATTGATTATCCTACAAACCAATACAGTTTGTAATAGCACTCCTTTGTATAACACAGGTGCTTTGCGCCAAATGATATGGCATGTCCTCATGCTGCTAGGTAATTGGCAATTTGGCATTGAACAATTCTCTTAATTAAATGGGCTGAATGACTTACGCATACCCAAGGTTTGTCGAAATAATAAGTTGGTATCTAAAAGGTTTTAAAACGACAAATAAGTACCTTCCGTCATGTTCTGTTAGTGATTTTTGTTTGATAATAGTGAAAAGAGTAGAATGCCCTTGAAAGTTTGATATTTTAGTTTTTTATAAATTTAAAAATTTTAAAAAAACCCCTTAGGTTTGCTAATTTAACTAAATACCCCAATATATAAAATTACAAAAACACCCCCACCACCTGCAGTGCCAGATTCCGACCGCCACCGTCGGGATCTGGCCGAAAAATTGCTTTACGACACAGGCCCATCAGATCTATGTCGTAACGCGTCGATCTGGCATTTTCTGACCAGATCCGTGGCTGATATGACCAAAAAAGGCCAGATCTATTGCCAGATCTAGCCGTCGGGGCTGCAATATGGCCGAAAAATTGTGTTACAACACAAACCCATCGGATCTGTGTCGTAACGGGTCGATCTGACATTTTTCGACAAGATCCGTGAAGGATCTGGCCGGAAAAGGCCAGATCTGGTTGGCGAGGCCGAAAAAGACCAGATGGAGTTTTGCGGCCTCAATGGCCAGATATGGACGTAGATATGGCCGGAAAAGGCCATATCGACGCGTTACGATACAAATCCGAAGGGTCTATGTCGTAACGTAATTTTTCGGTCAAACTTTCAAGGGCATTCTAGTCTTTTCACTATTATCAAATGAAAATCACTAACAAAACATGACAGAAGGTACTTATTTATCGTTTCAAAACTTTTTGAATACTAACTTGTCGTTTTGATAAATCTTAGGTATGTGTAAGTCATTCTCCTATTAAATGGAGTATGTTGAAGTAATTCTTTACCTTCTTTCATTGACTTGAGTTGTTTAATTGCAGTCCCAGACATCAAAGAACATTCGCGATATAAAGTTGACACATACACAAACCCTTACAATTGTTAGAATCTTGTGTCACAATGACATTACGTGGAATGGTAAAGAAGCCGTTGCAACTTTCTCATCGCCATTTGTTAAAGCTACAAAACTTGGGATTTGCGAGATTGTCAATGAAATTCTGAATGCATATTTCTATACCTACTGCTACAAAGATAATGATTACGGTGTACTGCATATGGCAATTTCACATCACCAAGAAAAGATTTTTAAAATTATAAAAGAAACGAAATTTTTTAAATTATCAACCTGGACAGCGGTCAACAAAGGTGGAAAAACGGACAACCTCTTGCATTTAGCTGGAAAGTTGGCATATTCAAGTCAAGTCTCCGGTGCAGCATTGCAAATGCAGAGAGAGATACAATGGTTCAAGGTGAATATATAATCCTGCAATATATATATATATATATATATATAAAATTTATTGACTTCAAATGATTATTTTATTCTTGCCTCTATGCCTTGACCTTACTTCCAACAACGGCGGTACTTTCATTTCACATATAGGATTATAAATTTATAATTTCACGTGCAAGAGGCATAGAAATCTGGCATTTTACTACTCTAAAGTCTCCTTTATTTTTTCTGGCCTCGTTAATAATTTTTTTTTTATAACATTTAATTCTTCTGTAACTATTGGAGATTTTTTTGTTGGAGAATCAAATTTATTGCTGCTCATGCTTATGCTAGTTAGAGATTTATCTTCAGGCAGTGGAAGGTTATGTCCATCCATCCCTTAAAGAGCAACAAAATGAAAATAATAAAACTCCTGGAGAAGTCTTTACCGAATAAGACAAAGAATTGGTTAAACAAGGTGAAAAATGGATGAAAGGAACTGCTACATCATGCAGTGTTGTAGCTGCATTGATAATAACTGTGGTTTTTACAGCAGCTTTCACCGTACTAGGTGGTAACAACAATGATGGGATACCCAATTTCTTGTATGACACAGCTCTCATAGTCTTTGTCATATCAGATGCGCTTGCACTCTTTTCTTCCACGGCTTCAATGGTGATGTTCTTGGCAATCCTCACTTCACGTTACGCAGAAGACGACTTTTTGGTGTCATTGCCAACGAAGTTAATCATCGGCCTCATCACCTATTCTTTTCTATTGCAAGCATGATGGTAGCATTTGGTGCAACCATTTACACATTTGTTTCTCATTCATGGAATTGGACTGTCATTCCAATTTTAGTACTCGGATGCCTTCCAGTGACCTTATTTGCCATGTTGCAATTTCCTATCTTGGTTGAAATTTTCTTTTCCACTTATAGACCAAGCATTTAACATAACCGCTAATAAATAAATAAATTTAGGATGTCACGTTGGCAATAGCAGCCGCACAAGTTCTTCCTCACTCCACAGAAGTTCTTACTCTAGTGAATAAACTTGTATGAGGTGTTAATTTCATCTCCTTTAGTGTGGTAGAGTCATTTATTTTTCTATCGTTTAATGTGAGGTGATTATTTCAAGGTTGAGGCACTTCTTCTTCTTCTGCTTATTATTATTATTATTGTTTCCTTGTAAGCCGTTTATGTATTTATCTTCTTCTTCTTCTTCTCCTAAGGTTTGTTTAACTTATTATAATATCAGTTTTGGGTTTTAAAATGCCTAATTTCATGGGCATACCCAAGGTGTTGGGCAGACCGCAGCCCACTTACAAAAATAGAATGGTTAATTTAGCACAACACCAAGGCCCATTTTGTCTAAATTATAGCGACTAATGATAATTTTATAAACTAATTATCAACAAATATAATTTTAAAAAAATTTCTTTCATTTACAAAGAAAGGAGAAATTCCAAATAAAAATAGAAGTTACTAATTGCATTAAATGATGGTAATTTATTTAATAAACAAATGCAATCCAAAATTAAGTCTTATCCTTAATGAATAATCATTCTAAGTAAATGCCATCTTACAATGAACAAGTCAATTAATTTATAAACTAACTTAATGGATCTCCGATAACAAATTTGGGATCACATTTTGAAAGCAGAAAAGAAAATTAAGAAGTGTAACAACTCCTCTTTAGTACTATTCTTATAATACGTACTATGTAAAATATAGATATGTATATAATATGAAAGATAGTGGGCTCAAATTTTTCTTTACTCATAAAAATATACTTCTTTACAAATACAAAATACCATGTATTAAAAACTTTCTAATTAATACAAAATATCATAGCTGGTGGACAGTGGTGCCAATACTCTTCGCTCCTCGACGTCCATCCGACCGCTGCTCCTAAATCCTGCAAAACAGAGAAGAACAACGGGGTGAGCACAACAATGCTCAGTAAGTAAATCATCTACTACCTGTCCCCATAACTCACTCTTTGGTTCTTTCCTTACTCGACTGTTCTGCTATTTCTATTTCTCACTGTTTTTCTCTTTCTTTCTAATACTGTTATTCTCNTTTTTGCATTTAATTTTGGCAATTTATTTATGCTTTACTACTTGTATTATTATATTCAATAAGCTAGAGTTAGAGTTTATGTTTCCGTTGCATAACAAGAGGGACATCAGGCACTGGATTGCTTTAATCGCATTAATTATTCTTTTCAGGGACATCATCCTCCAACTGAATTAGCTGCTATGGTTGCTGAGGCCAATACCACCTACCTTAATCAGCATCAATGGTACGCTGATAATGGTGCGAATAGTCATGTTACTTCTGATGCGGCTAATTTGGCAACTTCTCAGCCTTATGAAGGCACTGATACCGTGGGTGTAATGGGGCAGGTTTGATAACCTCACGTACTGGCAATACTACTATTAAAACTTCTTCCTCTACTCTTACTTTAAACGATGTTGCTTATTGTCCTCAAGCCTCTGCCCATCTTCTTTTCATTAATAAATTTTGTAAGGATAATAATGTGTTATTTGAACTTACTGGTTCCAATTTTTCTGTGAAGGACCTCAAGACGGGGGACACGCTCCTGAAGGGGCCCAGAGATAGAGGATTGTACCCGATCAACCTACAACAGCTATCATAATCTAAACTTCATGCTTTCTCCATGACTGTTAGGGTCAAGGCCTCTACCGCTACTTGGCACTATCGTTTGGGACATCCTTCGTCGTCTACTTTGCATCATGTTCTTCATAATTATTCTCTCCCTGTTAGTGATTCATTCAATAAAAAGTCCATTTGTGTGTCGTGTCAACTAGGTAAGTCTAAGCAGTTGCCATTTTCTGATTCCTCACGAGAGTCCACTGCTCCTCTAGAGTTAATTCATTCTGATGTCTGGTCCACTTCCACTCCATCTTTGAGTGGTTGTCTCTACTATGTTATTTTTATTGATGACTTTACTCGCTTTTGTTGGCTATATCCCATTTCTCATAAATCTCATGTTTATGCGACGTTTGCAAATTCAAAATTTTAGTAGAAAAGCAATTTAGTTATCCCATTAAGCAATTACAAAGTGACAATGGTGGCGAATACTGTTCCACCATTTTTAAACAATTTTTGAGTAATAATGGGATCTTTCATCGGCTTTCTTGTCCGCATACCTCTCAAGAAAACAGTCTTGCCGAGAGGAAACATCGTCATATAGTTGAAATGGGACTCACTCTCTTTGCACAATCTGGCTTACCTAAGAAATTTTGGGTCGATGCTTTCTTAACTTCCATTTTTATCATTAATCGGTTGCCCACTAAAGTTCTCAAGTTTTCTTCACCCTTTGAATGTCTATTTCATCTTCCTCCAGATTTTAGCTATTTTCGTTCCTTTGGGTGTCAATGTTTTCCATTTCTTCGACCTTACATGCCTAATAAACTCTCTTACCGTAGCACACCATGCATTTTCATTGGTTATTGTTCTAATCAAAAGGGATTTCGATGCTATGATCCTTCCTCCCGACGTGTGTATATTTCCAGAAATGTGATCTTTGATGAGGCAGTGTTCCGTGCTCGTGTACAATCTCCTATCATGGACTTTGGCAGTAGCGTTCCCTCAACAGGTAATTCTCCACCCTTACTTCTTTTTCCACCTTCACACATTTTTCCCTCATCTTCTCCTTCCACTTCAATTTCACCACCCCACACTACTCCAATAATTCCTACTGACCATGACTTCTCCATTCCACCAGACACTCCACTAGACATTGCCTCTCATGTTTCCTCTTCTCCGAGCAACATCCTTGAGCCCCCACCTACTGCTCCTACCAGTTCAGCCCCTTCTTTTCACGTTGTCACTAGATCATAAATTGGTCATCTTAAGCCCCACACATACTCTGATTTTCATCTCTATTGCTCAACACGTCACCCCCTTCGAGTTTTGCATGCAGGTGTGATTATTTTCGAGCCCCGTTCCTATGCTTAAGCTGCCACTATTCCTGAATGGCATTCAGCTATGGAGTCTGAATTCCAAGCTTTGTTAAAGAATCAAACCTGGACTTTATGTCCTCGTCCACCCGAAAAAAATGTTGTTCCAAGTAAATGGGTTTTTAAATCCAAACGCAGACCAGATGGAAGTATTGAAAGACTCAAAGCATGACTAGTTGCAGTTGGTTATCTCCAGCGTAGTGGTATTGATTTCTTTGACACATTCAGCCTAGTTATTAAACCTTCCACAGTTCACATGGTACTCTCCCTTACTGTCTCGTTTCATTGGGACATTCAGCAACTAGATGTGTCTAATGCTTTCCTTCATGGAATTTTGGATGAGGAAGTTTATATGGTTCAACCTAAAGGTTTTGAAGATCCTACCAATCCATAGTTTGTGTGTAAGTTGCATAAATCTATTTACGGATTAAAACAAGCTCCTCGAGCTTGGTTTAATCGCTTATCCACTGCCCTTTTATCTATTGGATTTGTAAGCTCTCAGGTTGATCACTCTCTTTTCACTTATCACCGTGACTCTACACATGCCTTCCTGCTAGTTTATGTGGATGACATGCTCATGACGTCTAATGTTCGGTCGTTTATTGATGAGCTGATCTCTAATCTTCAGCTAGACTTTGCTATGAAGGACCTTGGGCAGTTATCATACTTCTTGGGTATTAAAGCTACTTGTGATTCTTCTGGCTTACATCTTCAGCAGACAAGATATATTATTGATGTCTTGGATTGTGTCAATCTCATTGGCATATGTCCTTATCGTGCTCCATGTATTTCGGGTACTAAGCTATCCAAATTTGATGGCGACCCCCTGCTTGATCCTTTAGAATATCGTCACACAGTTGGTGCCTTACAATATCTAACTCTCACTTGTCCAGATATCGCCTACTCCGTCAATCAACTTTGCCAACATATGCAAGCACCAACTACAGCTCATTGGACTGCAGCCAAGTGTGTCCTACATTACCTAAAAAATACTTTGGACTTTGGCCTCTTTTACAGACCTGGTTCTTTCTCTATTAACGCATATTGTGACTCGGATTGGACCAGTGATCCCAATGATAGACGTTCAACGTGTGGCTATGGTGTTTTTGTTAGTCCCAATCTTATTTCGTGGTCGATGAAGAAACAACCAGTGGTCTCTAAATCAAGCACTGAGGCTGAATATAGATGTCTGGCTCTCGTTACAGCTGAAGTGTATTGGCTGCATATGCTGTTATGTGAACTGCAAATTTCTCTTGATTCACCTCATGTTATCTGGTGCGATAACATTAGTGCCCTTGCACTTGCCTCCAATCCTATTTTCCATGCACGTTCTAAGCATATCGAGGTGGACTACCATTTTTTGCGTGAGAAAGTCGCACACCGAGACATTATTTTGGAGCATATTTCAACTTCTATTTAGCCCGCAGATATTTTCACCAAAGGGCATACAGCTGATAGATTTTGTTTCCTTCGTGACAAACTGGCTATCTGCGATCTTCCCGCTGATTTGCAGGGGAATGTTAGTGATAACGATGATGATCATTCAAATATTCAAAGCCAAATCAGTGAGCTACGTTTCCGTTAAACCAGTGAGCTGCATTTCATCTATCTTATATTTGAATGTTTGTAATATATGTTTATCTCTTGTAACAGCCTTAGATTTGAATGTTTGTAATCTATGTTTATCTCTTGTAACAACCTTAGCTTTTCTGAGGTTTTGATCTCATCTGAATGTAATTACTCTGGTATAAATATACGCATATACTCTGTATCTGGTAAGTTTTTCTAGAACAGTTTTGCTTTCTTTCACATACTATTCTAAATAAAATGATCAATAATGTTCACTACAAATTAACCGTAGTAACCAAATTAAAGAATTGATAAATCTGTTACGTAAAAACAAAGTGCATGTTGTTTATCTGAATTGATGAACACTTCCTTTTCTCACTTCTGAGAAGATAAGTAAATCAAAGATGGAGACAGAGAATGAATGAACAAAATGCACGAGGACCAAGTAAAGAAGTAACATCAGAAAAGTAATTTCTTTTTTCTCAAAGTCAAAGTTATTGACTTGATTGAAAAATTAAATAATCAGCAAAGTCAAAGAAATTTAATTGTGTATAACTGATCAAATGTTTAAGAAATATTTTTTAGATTGACAACTTGTCTCAAAAATCAAAATAAAAACATAAGAACTAATTTTAATAATGATAATTTTCATTTCTTTTTTTGTATATTATAATAATATAAGTTTAAATTTCTAATGAAAGTAACAAAGTCTTATTGATTTCATGTTTTAACGATCGAATTTCAAGTATAACGATATTAAAGTCTAAAGTTGTTCAATTGCAGTCTGATTCTAAAAATGAGTCTAGTCCTATACATGTAATGATTTGTCTATTAATAAAAGCATTTCTGTTTTTGTAAAATTATAGTGTAATGATTGCCTGATTGTTATTAAAACTGAATAAAATTACATGACTTTGGCATAGAAGACTAGGACACCCTCATCCTACTGTAATGCATAAAATCCTCTCTGCACTACCTCAGCACTTACAATAATTTCTTAAGAAATCAAAAACAGTAGAAGATCCTTCATTTACATTTTGTGATGCTTGTCAACTAGGAAAACTTCACCTACTAGGTTTCTTACTTCACAATCACAAGCTACTGCTACCTTCAAATATAGTGATGTATGGGGTCCTGCTCCCTTACCATCTTTTGAAGGTTTTAGATATTATGTCCAGTTCTTAGATGACTATAGTAGATATACTTGGTTATTTCCATTTAGAACCAAAGCTGAAGTCAAATCCATATTTATAAAATCCAACATCTTGCTAAAAGACAATTTGGGAGCAAATTGAAGTGTTTACAGTCTGATCAATGAGGAGAGTATACAACCCTTCATTCTTATCTTACTGAGTTAGGTATTCAATTCAAACATTCCTGTTCTCGTATACATCAACAAAATGGTAGGAGTGAAAGAAAGCATAGGCATATAATAGAAACAAGGCTTACCTTACTTGCACATCCTTCAATGCCTTTTCAATTTTGGTGGTTGTCATTTGAAATTGCAGTTTTTCTAATATATAGAATGCTTACACCATTCTTCATAATATATCTCCTTATCAAATATTGTTCAAGTTGTCACCAATCTATGAGAGTTCAAAGGTGTTTGGTTGCTCTTGCTTTCCTCCTCTTAGAGTTTTTAATAGACATAAGTTTAGTATTCATTCCATCAAATGTGTTTTTGTAGGTTACAGCTTAGTACACAAGGCTTACAAGTGTTTGAGATCTGATGGAAAAATCTTTGTCACACCAAGTTTTAAGTTTAATTAGCATGAATTTCCTTTTTCTAAAAATAATTTCAATGCAAATCCTGTAAAGAGTCCTACATTTGAGTCACAAAGTGTAAATCACACACCATTTGAGTAACATTTCTTTTCCATTTACTATTGTTCAACATCATGTCTTACCAAAAACACTGTTTCTGATCACATTGCAGTAACTAGTTCTCAAAAAAGGTCTGACAACAATTCAGCAATTGGCAGAAACTCTTCAACTCAATTACATTCTTCTCACACCTCTCCTTTGAACTATTCTCAATCTCAAAAACATTTGTGAAGTTTACTTTCTTTTTTTATTTAATCAAATCCATATATAAAGGGTTCATTCTATACGACTTACATTTTCGTTTTCATATTGATATGTATATAAAAATATTCAAATGCATATTAATAAATTATATTAGAAAAAATATATAAAGTAAAATAGTTATTATCATTGTCATGGGATAATTACAAATGCTTGAGTGTCGCCATTGGAGCATATCCGAAATAATAGCTGAGAGAGATTTAATTTAAAACTGATATAAAGTCATTGATTTGTGGTATAAATGATGTAGAACTCACATGCTATTCTAGATTTTTTCTTGAAGGGATAGAAGTTGTGATTTGGTTATTCAATATTTAATATTCAGCATCTCAAATTAAATGTTTGATAAATAATATGAATTAATTTAATTACCCGGTGGAAATGTAACGTTTAGAAGTGTGCCAACATGTCCATCACCTTCAATGACTATTATTGTTCCAAGCACAATGGGCAGAAAAGTATTTATAATTGTGAGGATCTGAACGGTGCCATTGACATCCCACACCGAACAAGCCGATACAGCCACCACCGTATTCACTGCAACAAGGCCGTGCATTTTGATGTTAATAATTTTGTTTTTTGATGGATTGGTTGATTGTTGTGCTAGGTATTTATCATGGTTTATTTGAAGAAGAGTCAATAAATCTAAATGGGAGAGAGCCAACGTTTACCAATAACATCCGGTAGTGCGTAACCTGCATCAAAATATTCATCTGATTTTTTAAGTTAAAAAATCAATTCATAATTTTAAATATTATTATGAAGTAAAGTCAACCATGAATTGATGTGTAGTCCTTTCACTCTTATCTGTCTTGTTCCCATAATCTTAAGGTGTGTTTGTTTTATTATTCATATCCTATCATGTTTAAAATACATGTTTATTTACTATTCTTCGAATCCAATTATATTCTATTTAACTGAAAATATTTAGATTTTTTTTAACCCTATAGGTTTGTTAATTTAACTAAATATCTCTAATAATAAAAAATTATAAATTGACAAAAACAATCTCACCCACCCACATATTTCCGATAGCCGGCTATCGACTGTCGACATTTAATGGGTGAGTGGGGGTGTTTTGATTAATTTTAAAACTTTTATTGTAGGGATGTTTAACTAACTTAACAAATATAAGGGATTAAAAAATAATATTACCAAACACATTTTTAAATTTAAATCATATCTTCATAATAATAACTCAACTCAATTTTTAAAAAAATACTAAACAAAATAATAAAACAAATAAATATTATTAACTCAATCATGAATTTATCCTTCAATATTTATAATAGATTTAAGATATTTTCCTGAATAAATTTACAATACTATTACGCCCCATTTATTTACTCAAAGAATGAGAATCTCATTAAAATCGGGTCTCATATTCTCACTAGCAAACTACAGTTTAATTTATCAATAATTTTTTAAATATGTAATTAACTAAAATTCATATAGTCATAAAATCACATAATAGTTATCCTCGTTAATAAGCCCAAATATAGTTTATATTACAATACAAATACAATACATCAACATGAAAGTTGTAAATTAAAAACGTAAAATTTATAAAATACGCATATACAGTGTAATATAATAGCCAAAACCACAAATATTCTTTATTCTTTGATTCCACCAAATTATGGATTAAATAAGAATACATTATATATCATATTTTATTTATATTTTAATATTATTTTATATCCATATGATAATGTTATCAAACTGACAAATAATTCTTTGCAGATTCTAAGGAGGAGGTTTCTTCTTAGTCAAGTAAATTCGATTCCATTATTACAAATATAATAACAAAAATTGACAGCAACAACATTCATAAA
The DNA here is from genome assembly GCF_008641045.1 of Pistacia vera. Taxonomy (NCBI): domain Eukaryota; kingdom Viridiplantae; phylum Streptophyta; class Magnoliopsida; order Sapindales; family Anacardiaceae; genus Pistacia; species Pistacia vera. Next base: position 627,050 of record NW_022196100.1, on the reverse strand, counting down.
GTCAAATGTGCAAGCCGCTGTAATTAAAAAAAATGTTTAATCTATATATATATATATATATATATATATATATAGACTTGTGTAACATATGACAAATCCAATTGAAACAAGTCATGCTTGTACACAAAAAGATAAACAGGTCATAAAACCTCAAGATTTACAAAAACATTTTAATAAATAGAATATTCCCAAAATTTCTGTAACAGATGTTTACCAAGAAGGAAAATTATCAAGTCTCAATAGGGTTAACCCTTTAAACAAATCAAAATACATTATTAAAACAGAAGAAAAAACTCTTAAGATAAACAATTCTTCTCAAGTCACTCAATTATTATCTAAGGAAATGGTTAAAAAACACAAAAAGAGTTATAATTATCTTCATATAGGACTTGTCCAAATAGGAATCAAACCTCTAAACATTGAAGGCTTAGACACTGCCATCTTTGCTTGTTTAAGAGATTGTAGATGGCTAAGATTTAGAGATTCTCTATTAGGAATGATAGAATCCAGCCTGTCCAATGGACCAATTTATTTAATTGTCATTATTTCACAGTCTCCTTAGATGACCAAAATATACTAGACGTTTTAACTTTAAATATTAAAACGTTTAATAGACTTAAAACGGGAACCATCCCTATAGCAGCCATTTTAGGATCCAATATAAAGTAATGCAATCAGCTTTTGAAACTAGAGCCATTAATCATGACCAAAAAGGTCACACAGTGTTATTTCAAACTGACTTAACAAGATCAAACATAACAGTTCCTAAAACAATCAATTGGGATCAAATAACTTTACCAGAGATTGGGGATTAGCTAACGCAGTCATTCCTTTAGAAATGAGAATTCTAAACCTTTAACTCAACCAATCCAAAATACAGAAATAGAAAACATAACTGAAAATTCTGGAAGCGTTCGGATTAGGTTTAGTAGGCCTCCAATAATAAGTTTTGATGACTCACACTTATCCTCATCTCGATTAAATCCCAAAGAACGTCTTGAACAAAGAAGATTTTCTTGTTCAGTAAGACACCCCTAGACCTAGCCAGGTTGAAACTAATATTCAAGGAATTCATAATTCCTCAACAATACCACAACCTTATTATTCAGTTCAAACCCTCCCAACAAGATGGGGAAGAGACATCACAAAGAATGTCTCCAACCTATCCCCAATGACAGATTGGCCAGAGTTAAACATTATTGAAAAATTTGATATTGACAAAAACTCTTAAGAAATGATTTTTATTCAAAAGAAATCAAGAATTGAGAGAAACATTCTTCAAAACTTTAATAAAAAAGAAAGAGACCTATTCAACAAAATTATTACAACTTTATGAAAACACACCAAATTCTTTACCTTTCTTCCAATGGTTGATAATGAAAAAACAATCAATGTCCAAACAAAAACAAAACAGTGGAAAATCGCAAGAGGAAAAGATAATGAAGCGATAGAGTCAATTCATCCACCTTTAACAGAAGTAACGATTCCCTATAAAGGAGTAGAAATTAAGGTTCACCTTTAAAGTCAAAGAAAATTTAAGTGAAATATCAGGAAATGATATAAAAATATTTATCAACAAAATAATTATGCAAACCAAGGTTTGAATACTATTAGCAAACAGTTGAATAGAATTGAAGACGTTGTAGCAAAAAACGTCCTAAAACCTATGACGAAAGGTCAAAACCACTAAAAAATGTGATAACAAACCTCTATTTATTCCACATGAGATCCCCCAAAACACACTAAAAATTTAACCAACAAAGAAGAATTTATGCAAGAAATAAATAGAAAACTCAACCAGATAAAAGAAGAATTCTCTAGTGTTGTCGCACCAGACACCCCCCAAACTTCTAAACATATAAATTTATTGGTAAAACAGATTCATCAGAATCATCAGAAACTGATGATCAAAATACTTCCTCAAGTGATAATTCTATTCAAATCAATAACATGAATTGGAAAAACCCTCAAAAATGTATTATCCCAGAGCTTCAGCCCCAGATTTAGTTTTGGAAGAATCCTCTCAAATACAACAAAGAAAATACAATGCCAATTCTATTATGAATGGAACATAGATGGCATGTCTGATTATAACATTATTATGGTCTTACAACAAATGACTATGGTCAGCAATGCCTATAGGACAAACATAGTTCAACAGACCAAGCCATAGCCATGTTGGTAGCTGGCTTCACTGGCTCTCTCAAATCCTGGTGGGATAGCCACTACAAGAACAAAACCAAAATGAAATTCTTACTGCAATCAAAATTGATGATAATGGAAGACCAATTTTAGATGAAGATGGTAATGAAATTATGATGCTGTTAACACCTTAATTTTTGCGATAACTCTCACTTTGTAGGGGACCCTACTAACGTAAAAGACAAAAAGTCAAGCCGTACTAATGAACTTAAAATGCAAAACCCTTCATGATTATAGATGGTATAAAGAAACATTTTTTGTAGGGTTATGCAAATGCCTGATAGTAACAAAGCTTATTGGAAGGTTAAATTTTTGGCAGGATTACCTAATATCTTAGTGAAAAGGTTAGAGAAAAAATTAGGAAACAATTGATGGTAATATACCATATGACAATTTAACTTATGGACAATTACATAGTTTTGTCTAGAAGTTGGAATGAAAATTTGCAAAGATGAAATACTGCCTACCAAAGGCAAAAGGAGAGAAAACAGTTAGGAAAAGAATTAGGAAATTTTGTCAACAATTTGACAACTAATCATAGAAATTCTTTAAAGGAAAGAAACCAAGAAAACAATAACCTGCAAAGGTCAATGTGATAAAACCATGAATGATCGTAATAAAACCATGAATAATCGTAAGAACCATACATACAAATCCACATTTAGGAAAAAAACCTTTTCAACAAAACAAAATTTCTAAAACAGACAAACCCACAAAACAATTCACGTGCTGTAGATGCAGTAAACAGGGTCATATCGCTAGATATTGTAAAATTAGTAAAGGAATCAGAGAATTAAGCCTTGATAAAGAGCTTATACATAAAATTGAAATGATAATGATACAATCCTCTGATTCTGATTCAAGTGAAAAAGAAATGTCGGATGACAACCAAATTGATGAAATGAAACCTCTAGTGAAAATGAAATAAATGTCTTAACCAAAGACCAGAATTCCTCTTAGAAGCTGTTAATAAAATTGATGATCCTCTTTTGAGAAAAGAGTATCTAGAGAGACTAAAAAATACCTTCGAAAAAACTGATAGGAAAATAGAAACCCATAAGGCTTATAGCTTTCAAAAATATATTGCAAATTCGAAAAACAAGAAAAACGAAAATTAACACTCGAAGATTAACAAAAGAAATACAACAAATAAAAATGAAGTTAAAGATTTAAAGAACAACAAAAACAACATTCGAAATTACTTGTTGCCGAAGAAAAAGTAAATCTGAAGAATCTGAAGATGATGAAGATCATAATGAAGATTTATAAATATGCTAACCCAAATAACTTATCAAAAATGGCATATTAAGATAAAACTCTAATCAATGATGAATTTATCCTAGAAACAATTGCTATTTGATACTGGAGCAGACTTCAACTGTATCCAAGAGGTTAGTTCCTACAAAATACTATGAAAAAATACTAGAATCTGCTAATCAGCCAACGGCTCAACACTTTTATCATTACAAATTATCAGATGTTAAAGTTTGTAATCAAAATATTTGTTTAAACACCTCATTTATTAGTAAAAAATTTGAGAAGAAGTATGATACTAGGAACACCCTTCATTAGTTTAATACAACCATTTAGTGTTGATGATTCGGGGATATCCACACAAATAATGGGGGAAGTTTTATCTTCAATTTTATACACAAACCCATCCAAAGAAACCTTAATATCCTCCAAAAATACTCAACATCAAAGAACGAAATTAATCACCTTATCCTACATAAACAAAAACATATATACTTCCTCCAAGAAGAAGTTAAAACAAAAGAATCGAATCCCAACTTCAACATAATGATATCCGCACAAAGATAAAACAATACAAAAAACTATTGAAACTCAAATTTGCTTGACCTACTAATGCCTTTTGGGATAGAAAAAAAACATATGGTCAGTCTGCCTTATGAAAAAGATTTTGATGAAAAAGATTTTGATGAAAAGAAATACCTACAAAGAAGACCAATACAAATGCATAAAGAATTAGAGGAACATTGTAAAAAGGACATCGATGATCTTCTACAGAAAAAATTAATAGGAAAAGCAAGTTCTGGAGTTGCTTAGCCTTCTATGTTCAGAAAAATGCTGAACTTGAAAGAGGAGTTCCAAGACTTGTCATAAATTATAAACTTCTTAATACAGCCTTAAGGGATAAGATATCCATCCCAAAACAAAAAGATTATTACAAAATTATCCAATTCAAGAATCTTTTCCAAATTCGACATGAAATCTGGGTTTTGGCAAATCCAAATTAAGCCAGAAGATAGGTATAAAACCGCATTTACTGTACCTTTGGTCAATATGAAGGAATGTAATGCCTTTGGGTTAAAAATGCCCCATCCGAATTCCAAAGAATAATGAATGAAATTTTCAATCCATACTCCAATTCCTTATTGTCTATATCGAGATGTTCTTAATTTTCATCTAGTATAGATCAACACTTTAAACATTTAAAGACATTATTCATATTGTACAAACAAATGGTTTAGTTGTTTCAAAAACAAAAATAAACCTTTTCCAAACAAGAATCGATTTAGGACAAATAATTACAATGGTACAATTATACCTATTCAAAGATCAATTGAATTCGGTAAAAATTTCCTGATGTCATCACTGATAAAACTCAGTTACAAAGATTCTAGGAAGTCTTAATTATGTAATGGACTTTTATCCTAAACATAGTCAAATTTGCAAACCTTTATATGAAAGGTTAAGAAGAATCCAGCACCGTGGGCAAACCACCAACTAATACAATCCGATAGATTAAAGCCCGAATCACTCATTTACCATGTTTGCATTTAGCAGACCATTAGCCTTCAAAATAGTTGAAACCAATGCCTCAGATTTAGGGTATGGAGGTATTCTCAAACAAGTACAAGATACAAAGAACAAGTTGTCCAATTTACTTCCAAATTTTGGAATGAAAATCAACAAAAAATTCCACTATCAAAAAATAAAATTTATCCATTGTCCTATGCATTTCCAAATTTCAAAGTGATTTACTAAACAAAAATGTTTACTTCGTATTGATTGTCAAACTGCTAAACATGTTTTACAAAAGGATGTTCAAAATATGCATCAAAACAAATTTTTGCACGATGGCAAGCAATTTTATGTGTGTTTGATTTGACATTGATACATCAAAGGAGGCATAATTCCTGCCTGACTCCACCAGGAATTCCTTCAGGAGAGATAACCATCATGCCTCCCAAAAAGACCAACCCTCCAATCACTCAAAAACAATCAAAGGCTTCTTATGCCCAAAAGCCCACAAACACCAAATCATGGTATGAACTCGTATGTGAAGAAGAAGCCCAAGAAAAGGCCCAACAATCAAAAGGAAAAGGTATAGCCTCAACAAGCTCTTCTCAGAGCCCAACAAATACAGAAAATCCAGAAATGGATTAGCTCTTTTCAGCAAAGTCCAGAAGTAGCCCTTGCTTTGATGGGTTAACACCAAATTTACCAAAAAATGAGTTTAAAATTTAAAGACCTTCAAACTCTTCCAAAAAATTCCCAAGAATTTTCCCAATGTGAAAAGATTTCACTAAGCACAGTTAGTATGAAAAGTCAGAGAAATGTAAGCTGATAAGAATCAGCAGAAGATGGAAAGCAGGATACCCAGAACATTACTCCAGATCAGTTTAAGGGGGAATGTTAGAATGTAGTACAAACTGGGTGTTGTTTGATAATTATCAAACGTGTAGGGCCTGTGTGAAATTGTACAGAAATGGTGTAGTTTCAACTACACCTGCTTCAATTTAAACGTAATTGCAACCTCAACTACTATTTCTCTTTACATATAAAAGAGTAAAGTGAGCTGAGAAACAGTAGCTTTTACACTGTTATTGAATCAACAAATTCTCTTCAATTACCTAAATTTTCTTCGATTCTTATCAAAACTCACATGGTATCAGAGCCTTGACTAACGTCGATGGCTAAAAATCCTGATTTAAGCTCAAATCCTCTGCCTAACAGCCTTGAGGAAATGCTGAAGGAAGTGTTAAGTCGATCATCGTCTTCGGTTGCTTAAGTCTACCGGTGATAAATCCAAAACTTACTCGAGAAATTACAGATTTTGGAGCTCGCAAGTTCTTTTTGCTGTAGGATCGCATGAGCTCGAGGACCACTTGCTTGGTAAAGTTCCATGTCCTTCTCCCTTAATTTGTCTGATATGGATGTTGACAATGAGTTGAATCAAATGAGTGGAGAACTTAGGGTTAAGAATGATACAGTTAAGGACAAAATTAATCCGAGTTACATTATGTGGAAGAGAACCGATAAGTTTTTGGTTAGTTGGCTGCTAGCTTCAATATCGGAAAGTATGTTTGGTACAGTGTCTAAATTTAGGTTTTCGACTGATATTGGAGAGTCCTAGAGCATGAATTTGTAACAGATTCAAAGGCTAGGGCATTACATCTTAAGAATCTGTTACAGACAACTCAAAAGAAACATTTGAGCATTTTTGAATATGTTAAAAGATGAAAGAAGAATTAGTGAAAGTTTATCAGCTAGCGGTATGATTATATGATGATGACTTGTTACAGTACGTTCTGGATGGATTAGGGCCTGAATATGATCTGTGGTGGTAAATCTTACGTTAGGCTTGAATCGAAAATAGACTCAATAACGCTTCAAGAAGCATAATTTTGCTTCAAAAATATGAAGTTAGGTTGAGACAAGTTCAATTCAGGTGATCTATATAATAGTTTAGCCACATTGCAACTATAAATAATATTGGAGGTGGAAGTGGACACTTGACTGACCAGTGACAAAATCATGAGTTGCTGCTGGGAACTCTAATTCTTTCCATCTCTAAACTCCTTAGGGAATCCTCAGTCCAACAAACATATCCACTGCCAAAACCACTTATCTACTAGCCATTTTCCCTATACCCACATTCCAATTTTAATCCTAAATGACCTGGTTTGTTCAGTATGGAAGAGGCAGAGGCCGTGGTTATACAGAAATAGACATAATGCCAAGTCTGTAACAAAGCAGGTCACTCAGCTGCTCAGTGCTACCACAGATTCAACTCTGCGTATAATGGTATATGACACAGAATTATCTGTCTGGACATCCACAGTTTCCTAATCACTCTCCTATCAACCACAAACCAAACAGCAATCCAAACACTGTCTAGTACTCATCTACAAATCCAAACACTGTCCAGTACTACCTACTTCATCCTTTGCTTCAAAGCAATTGTCTCCTACTGATCAACAACAGTACAGCCCTCATCCTGGTCACACTGGTTAATACTGATTACAGTGGTCACTCACAAGAACAAGTAGTATCGCACAATTCCCTTCCACCTTCTTTTGGACCCACTAGCCAACAGTCTGCTAATCAAGTCACAATCAAGCTTTTATGGCTGCTGTTTCTACTGGTACCAGTCATAATTCTCAGCCCGTTTATGCCACTCAATCACTTCTAATGATCCCACCTGGTACATGGATTCTGGAGCCACTGATCATGTAGCTTCAGATCTTAGTCAGCTGCAACTTAGCAAGGAATATGGTGGTGTGAGTCAACTTCAAGTGGGAAATGGTGAGCACCTGAATATCACTCATACTGGAAACAAATCTTTGCCTAGCCTGTTTCATTCTAAATGCCTATACCTTAAAATATCTTGTGTGTTCCTAAAATAACCAAAAACCTGCTTAGTATTTCTAGGTTCACTAAGGACAATAATGTGATTATTGAGTTTAATGTTGATTGTTGTGTTGTCAAGGATCAGTTAACCAGAGCAACGTTACTGCAAGGGGATCTTAAAGGTGGACTGTATCAGCGCATATTCCCAGTCCATTCCTATCCAAAAACTGCTTCCACTTTGTCATCTGCTTTCCCATCCTGACTCAAACAGTATAGTTTTCACTGTAAAAACACTGTCAATAATGGTGTCACAGTTGGTAGTCAGGATAGTTGTAGTACTCAGACTGTTGTTAATTCTAGTCCAAATGTTACTCTTACCTCTTTTGATCATTCTAATAACATGTTTCCTGCACAAAGTACTATGTTACCTATAAATAAAAGTGACTATTCTGAAAATTCTTGTGTTGACTTACCTAATTCAGACTGATACTTTGGTGTGACTGATGTGATTACGATATTTCTACTTCTAAGTCAACCAATATGCTGAAACTATTGTGCATGATTCTGCATCTCATTTTACTACCAACAAAATATTCAGCATCATTTAACATGGCAGAAGGTTAGGACATCTCACTTTAGTGTTTGCATAGAATTCTGTCTTCACTGCCCCAATACATGTAAATTTGCAAAAGTCAAATCTGATTATGATAGCAATTTACTTCTTTTGTGATGCATGTCAACTGGAAAAATGCCTATATTAGTTTTCCTACCTCACATGCTAAAGCTTCAGCTCCTTGGAAATTGTCCATAGTGATGTATGGGGTCCTGCACCCTTAACATCGTTTGAAGGATTTAGGTATTATATCCAGTTTATAGATGATTATAGTAGATATACTTGGTTATTTCCACTTAGAACTAAAGCTGAGGTTAAGTCCATTTTTATTAAGTTTCATCATTGGGTGAAAGACAGTTTAATACTAAGTTAAAATGCCTTCTTCTGATCAAGGTGGAGAATTCATTGCACTCATTTTATCTATAGAGTTGAAATTCAATTTAGACACTCATGCTCTCATGTTCATCAGCAAAATGGACGTTGTGAGAGAAAACATCGACAATAGTTGAAACAGGGCTAACATTACTTGCACATGCATCTATGCTCTTCAATTTTGGTGGATGTCTTTTGAAACTACTGTTTTCTTGATTAATAGATTGCCTACTCCAGTTAGATAATATATCTCCTTATGAAAAATTGTTTAATAAAGCTCCGGTTTATGAAAACCTGAAGGTGTTGGGGGTTCTTGCTTTCCTTTTCTTAGAGTCTTTAATCGTCATAAGTTCCGTTTTCACTCAACTAAGTGTGTCTTTGTAGGATATAGTCTTATCCATAAAGGTTACAAATGTCTAAAACCGGATGGAAAAAACGTTATCATCCCTAGTGCAATTTTAATGAACAAGAGTTTCCTTTTAGATTAAATGTTACCCCAAATTCTCAACAACAAACCAAGATCCTACAACTCTTCTTGACAAATATCCTGCCTATATCTCTTTCCATACGCTACTGCTCCTAACAGCTTGGATACAAAATGCACACTGAAGGATCCCTCTGCAGTAACTAGTTCTGACAAAGTTCAAAAATGGCACAACAATGGACATTAATTCTGCAATTCCACATAGGTATATTCCTCCACAAACTGTTCTCCCACGAATAGTTATCATCCTCCCAAACACCTCAAACAGACTCTCCAATGATGAATCAAACCATAATTTTAACAAATCTGCTTCCTCCCCATAACATCGTCTCTACTCTCCCTACTGTCCATCCTCTTTCTTTTCCCATATGCTCACTTGAGGTTGATTCACTACATCCAAGGTTCCTGCAAAATTGCATACTGACAAGAAGTAGCTACAAACACACATCCCATGTTAACTCGATCCAAAACAGCCGCTTCTGGTTACTGTGAAACCTTACCAACTACTGCAGTTTCAGGTTCTAGTTCTGAAATTCTGCAGCCTTAATAACCACTTCAGTCACTGATTTCCATGCTGCCTTGTCACAAATTCCAGCCACTAGTTCTTAGTCTGCACTCTGTAAATTTATCAGAAACTACCTGTCATTCTCAAAGTATTAGTTTAGCAAACAGTGTAGTAAACCTAAACCCACACTGTTCTTGAAGCACTGAACAGCCCTAAGTGGAAACATGCAATGAAGAGTGAGTTTGAGTGCCTGCTTAAAAATGAAACCTGGACTTTAGTTCTGCTCCTTCAGATAAAATGTTGTAGGAAACAATGGGTATTTCGGACCAAGTTAATTCTGATGGTTCTCTCAAAAAATACAAAGCTCGGCTTGTTGCAAGGTTTTCAACAAATCCTAGGCTTGATTATTTTGAAACCTTTGTCCAGTAGTTAAAGCCTCCACTATTAGAATAATAATCACCTTAGCGTTTAAAGGGGGGACATTCAACAAGTGGATGTCAACAATGCGTTTCTAAATGGAACCTTGAATGAAGAAGTCTACAGCACCAACCTTTTTGTTTGAGGATCCTACTAAGTCAACCTATGTATGCAAGTTGCATAAAGTCTATATGGACTCAAGCAAGCTCCAAGAGCATGGTTTGACAAGCTGAAAACAGCTCTCCTGAGCAAAAGGTTTCAGATTCAGTTTCTGATAGTAGTTATTTGTGTTCAAACAGAATTTCCATCTAACTATGTGTTGTGTATGTAGATGATATCCTTATAACAGGGTCAAATAACTCCTTCATTACTCAGCTTATTGAAGATTTAAATGCTGAATTTCCCTTAAAAACTTGCATCTTTGTCATATTTTAGGACTGGAAGCATTACGAGGTACTATTGGAATTCATCGAAACAGAGGAAATATGCGTTGATCTGCGTCTAAAACAAAAATGATGGATTGTCATGCATGTACAACTCCAATGGTAGTAGGAAAAGTTACATTCCACTGATAGTGAGTTGTGTTGATCAAGTTTGTACAGGAGTACAGTAGGTGCCCTGCAATATTTGACACTTACACGGCCTGATATTAGTTTCCAGTTAACAAAATAAGTCAGTTTTTGCAAGCTCCCACAGATCTCAATGGCAAGCATGCAAGAGAATTCTGAGATACATTAAAGGTACCTTGAACTATGGAGCATTTTAAGGCAGCAAGCATTAACTATAGAATGCTATGCTGATGCGGATTGGGGCAAGTAACTGGAAGACAGGAGGTCAACTAGTGGATGTGTGTCTATATGGGACCAAACCTAATTCAATGGAGCCTAGAAAACAAAAAGTTGTTGCTCTTTCATCAACTGAGGCGAGTATAGAGCTCTGGCTCAAACAGCCACGGAAAGCATGGCTACAAAGCATGTTGTAGAATTAGGATTATCCATTCCAGTCACACCTGTCATTTGGTGTGTAATATCAGTGCTGCAGCTGGCAGAACCCCAGTATTTCTACTAGAACTATGCATATAGAGAGATGCTCATTATGTTAGAGAACAAGTACTTGCAAAAAGTTAAAATATCCAATATGTGCCTTCCAAAATGCAGGTTGCTGACTTACTGACGAAAGCATTGTCTGTCACTCATCATTGAATTAAGAAGTAAACTGAATGTTTTCAGTCAAGAGGCAGTGGAATCAAGAATCTGAAATTCTGAATTCTGTTTGATGATGTGTGTGCTTTGTTCTGTTTGAACTGATGACTGGTTGTTTTGTGATTGTAGGCAGTGGAATCAAGTAGCTGAAACTTGTCTGATGGTTGTGTACTTGTTCTATTGTTGTATAGTTGGTTATTCTGATGGTTGTTTGTTCTAGTGTTTTGCTGTAAACTACAATCTGGAGCAATTTGGAGATTTTCTGTGGATTTTTCTGGAATTTCTTGTGGTTTGTAGTTGATGTGTATTTGCTGTGAAAATGAAATCTGGAGCAGTATGGAACTCCTATGTGGTTTGCAATTGAATTCAGTATTGTTGCTGGGAGAATAAGTGGTTTGTAGTTGATGTGTTTTGCTGTAAAAATGAATCTGGGAGCGCTGGAATTCATATGTGGTTTGCAGTGAATTCAGTGTTGTTGCTGTGGGAATAATGTGTATTTGCTGGTGAAATGAAATATGGAGCAGTATGGAACTCATATGTGGTTTACAGTTGAATTCAGTATTGTTGCTGGGAGAATAATATGGTTTGTAGTTGATGTGTTTTGCTGTTAAAAATGAAATCTGGAGTAGCCTAGAATTCATATGTGGTTTGCAGTTGAATTCAGTGTTGTTGCTGTGGGATAATGTGTATTTGCTGAGAAAATGAAATTTGGAGCAATCTGGAATCAGTGTGGTTTGTAGTTGAATTCAGTGGGCTGTTGTGAGTGTTGCAGCGTGAAGGTTCTGCTAAATGTAATAAATGTTTTGATGAAATTTCTGGGATGTAATCTGGCTGTTGGGAGTGTTGCAGTGCTGAAGGTTCTGCTAAATGTAGAAATTTCTGGGATTGTAATCTGGCTGTTGTGAGTGTTGCAGCTGCTGAAGGTTCTGCTAAATGTAGAAATTTCTGGGATTGTAATCTGGTTGTTGTAAGTGTTGCAGTAATCTACTGTGGGAATGTAAGTGTTGAGCGCTGAAGGTTCTACTAAATGTAGAAATTTCTGGGAATGTAACTGGCTGTTACAGTTTTTGAAGACTGTTCTTGAGGAAAAAAATTGATGAGGTGAATGCAGAACTGCAGCAAATGCAAGTTTATTGTTTGTTTATTCCAGATCGGTTTAGAGGAGAGTTAGTATGAAAGTCAGAGAAATGTAAGTGATAAGAATCAGCAGAAGATGGAAAGCAGGATACCCAGAACATTACTCCAGATCAGTTTAAGGGGGAATGTTAGAATGTAGTACAAACTGGGTGTTATTTGATAATTTTCAAACGTGTGAGGGCCTGTGTGAAATTGTACAGAAACGGTGTAGTTTCAACTACACCTGCTTCCGTTTAAACGTAATTGTAACCTCAACTCACTTTTTCTCTTTTACATATAAAAGAGTAAAGTGAGCTTAGAAACAGTAGCTTTTACACTGTTATTGAATCAACAAATCTTCTCTTCAATTTACCTAAATTTTCTTCGATTCTTATCAAAACTCACAAGCACATTACAAAAGGCAGCTCAAATTGCTCTTTCAAAAAACAAAGAGCTTGTTCCTGCGGTTACACCATTAAAAGCCCTAAAACCAGGACAAAAATATATTCAAAAAAGAACTGCAACTAATCTTTTGGTTTTCGAAGAAGGTTATGATTTTGAAAACCCTAAACAATTAGTTCAACAAATTTTTCCAAAAAACTTTCATTTTATCCCTGAAGATTAAAAGAAAACTAAAAAATTTTATGAATTTCTTCTTGTTGATTCTGACTCTTGTGAGTTTAAACACTATGAGGATAAAAACCAACCGGGATTTATCACTCATTCAACCTTTCATATTATGAAAACCCTTAGTCCTTCTGATGGGGATCCAACCCAAACCAATTCAGAAAATTTTCCCAAAATTTTGACCCCCTGGATATAATTACTGGGACTATCAAAGAGCCTGGAACAGATCACTCTTTCTCCAAAATAGTCATCACAAGCACTCCTGGATGATTTACTTCAAAAGAAACACTTTATTCAAATTTCCCAATTGGTTTTCCCAATGGTGGGATCATTTTGAATTAATTCCCGAAATCCTACCCCCAACTGTCCATGAAGGATTCAATGAGTTCAAACTCAAGTTCAAAGTTTCCGAAAGCAGATTCAAACTTCCCTCCATCACTTCATTTCTCAGCAAAGTTCCACCTCTCATGGATTTTACAATGGGAATATGAAATTGTCCAAAATATTAGCAATCTCCCTAATTTGATCCGGAAATTTAAAGTCAAGTGGTGGGATAAATTTGATGCATCCCACGTGTCCAAAGAAAAAATTCAACTCTGTCTCTCAAGTTCACCTCATCAAACTCAAGCAATTACCCCTAAAATTGCCAATTTCTTACAGAAAAAGACTGTGGCATCAGTATCCTTAGCAGGAGCCAAGACAAAACAAGAACTCAAAGACCACCTCAAGACTATTCTTTCACAACTCCAAGATGAAGAAAAGGAAGCAGAAGAAGAAGACGGAGAAGAATCTTACCAAAGCTCTTGTGCCTCGGTCAACCTCGCCCAGAGCAATGAAGATGACTGTTATGGAATCATCTAACTTATTCCAAACAGTTCGAAATTACCGCTTCTCTCAAAAAGAAGACTGGCCAAAAAACCGACATCAGCTTCAGAGAATATCTGGCATAATATTGAAGAGTCAGAGATTCCCTGCAAAAGAGACATTTAATGCTCTTTAAAAAAAAAAAAAATTATTAAAATATTCACTCAATAGTATTCTTGTGATGCTATAGTGAGATAAGATTTTCTATAAATTAGAAGGATTCGTGTAATGTGGACCAAGCTTTGCCAAGCCAATTCTAAACTTTCTCTTTCACTTTCTTTTGATGTAAACTTACCAAAAGCTCTCCAAAAAGAAAGCTTTCATTGTAAGTTAAATTTCTTTCAATAATCATTCAATGTTTAATCTTTCAAGTTCTTTGATTATTCTCTTTTAATCTTTCAAGTTCTAGTTCTTTTATTAATCATTCATCATGTTTGATTTTAATGTTTATTTAAGTTTTTATTTGTAATGTTTATTTAAGTTTTTATTTGTGTTCTTTGTTTCTTTAAATTTTTGTTCATCACTTAATCTGGTTCCAGTGCGGCACTGCCGCCGTTACCTAGTTAAGTGTTAATCTCACTTCTTAATATGATTTCTGTGCGGCTCTGCCGCCGTTGTCTTATTAAGTTGTAAGATTATTTAAATTAATGTTTATTTTATTTAAATTTTAAGTTTATTTAATCTTAAGTTTTATTTAATCTCTGCATATCTCCTCTTTGTGTGCAATGATCCTGTGTCCCATATATATATATATATATATTGGAATTATTCTGTTATTGAGAGCTTGATATATCAATACTTTATCAAATATTTACATTTACAATCATCTTTACTGAATTTAATTCCTAAAATGTCAAAGATTTGTTTAAATGACAGATTTAGCCATAATATTACATGATTTAATCTAATTGACCTTAAGAAAAATAACAATGACAAAAATAACTGAAATGTGCTAGATCACTTAGTCTAGCACCATCTACAATGGTTTAATTAGGACGTCAAACCATTCTAATAAAATGCTAGGCTATTGAGTCTAGCATAGTCTAGTGTTATATATTAAGAATATGTTATTTATTATTTCATTAAACGTATAATTGATAAGTCATTTGGTTTTACAACTAAATTTGTCATTATAAAAAAACCTGCACATTTTGGGAAATTAAAATTATTGAGTTGGATCTATGGTAGAATCTCCTTATAAGTCATAATGGTTACGAAAATTATGGTTTAACTTAATATCCTTAGTGCAAGTGATATAGAGGTAAAATATATACTAATGGAATGAATATTAATTTATTGATATATATAAACATATACACATAAATAATTTATTGTATTAGAAAAAAAATAAAAGATAAAATAATACCGTTGTTATCCAGTCATACAATATTATTGATATATATAAATTTATTTACAAATTTTAAATATTATTATTAATTTATTTACAAATTTTTTAGCACCGCCATTGGAGCATATGCGATTAAATAGCCTTTATAAAAATATTCATCTGAATTTTTAAGTTAAAAAATCAAGTTGTAATTTTAAATATTATTATCAAGTCAAACTCAACCATGAATTGATGTGCAGGCCTTAAACTCTTATTTGATAAAACTAATTAGAATGTGTAAGAATAAACTAGTTATATTAATTTTATTTTTACTACATATATTAATATACGTAATTTACACATTTCTTGACATGAATAAAAGATAGATGGTTTTTGTATAGAACTTAATATGATGAAAATTTCAGATTTTGTGGGCAGCGGAGCGGGGTTAAAAAATTACAAAAATTAAAATGTCACAGGGAGTCCAGTGGGGTCAGCAGCCCACTTGTCCCAATTTGGCTCCTTCCTGGTGACAACCGCTTCATCCTCATTACAATTTCATAATGCGTAGTGCTAAATGGCCATCATTGACTCTCTCAAAAGGCCCCATCTGTAATTTACTTCCGAAATTATCCCTTATTTTTTAGGAAAAAAACAAAATAATTTTGTTGATACACTTTTTCCTTCCTTTTTCTCACTCAACCATTTAAATATCGTATCTTTTTGTATGGTGTAATTTTATTTCTATGTTATATATTTTCCGTTGAGCAATCTCCTAACAGATAGTATAATGATATGATCGATCCATCTACCCTCACAAGACTAAATCCCAACTACAATTTATGTTCCATCAGGTATTTGCTAATTTGGATATACATTTCCAAATAATTTCATCTTATTATTATTATTATTATTGTTTATTTCCTTTATTGTTTGAACTTGTCATTGTGTTATAGGAATGAATTAGAATTAGAATTAGAATTAGTGATTTCAGTATACCCTTTTGTAATTTGAATTTCATTGTATATTTGCTTTTATTTTTATCTAATTCTAATTATTTGATTAATGAATAACCTGTCTTTGATAAAATAAATTGACCCAAAATCCTTCAACTACGAAATTTTATTTGTTCTATTGGTCTTATCAAACTCAGTTCCAATCTTAATTTGTAGAATTTGCCAAAAACCATCACTGAACTCATCATATTTTGGTAATTTGAAATACACGCACACACACACATATATATATATTAGAGGGTAAAAGCATGCAGAATGAGGGCTCAACATGTGTCCTCCAAAGTGGGTCATCATCTAGCAAAGGAAGCTTCTAAGGGAAGGAAACAAGCTGCCTCTCCCAAAGATAAGTGCCCACTTGCATGAAGAAATTAAGGTTCACCAATAAGAATGCAAGTTGATTCTCTTTCCACATGTCCGCTTGCATGAATACTACTTCACTCACCAAGTTAATAGTGCAATGCTACATGCCCAGTTGCATGTGAATTACTTCACCCTCAAGATTACCTCTAGAACACTATAAATAGGGGGTTCTCACTCCACACAAGGGATATCAACATCTTTTTAATTACAAGAGCAAATTCTCCTTGTAAACTCATCAATAAAATAATAGTGGATGTATGAATTGATTATTGCTTCCGAACCACTTTAAAAATCATTTTTGTTCATTTTTCATTTACTCTTACTCACTTACTACTTTATATTTCAATTGTTCCAGACATAAACCTCACTGAACCCATTGGTTTAGCATCATACTTTCTGTCCCATGGTCTAGCACAGATCCTTTGCGCAAACTTCTCAAAGGCTTGCGTACGTCTCGTTGGTGCAAAAAACCGCATCAACATTTTAGTGCTAGACCGAGGGCCTCCACCAAAGCTCTCCCTTTTTACTAGCAACTATATCTTATACATGTAGCTAACCCATCGACATGCGTAATACAAGAGCTAGCTCTAAAGCCCCTATGAATCAAGAGTGGGAAAATGGCAAAAAACCATTTGCATCTACCCTCGAGAAGAACCAGCCTACTAGGCATGAGAACAGGGTTGGAAATCCTCAAATGATGAACGTGTTGGGGACGTTGGCCATGATAGTTCTATGGCCCAAAATTCGTATTAGACTTGACGAGGTCCAATCGCAATAGTAACGAATGATGGCCTAGAGCCTTGGCCCAATCTCGATTGGGCCCATGCTTAGAACACCTTTGGAACTGCTTGCTCTATGAGTTGGGCCATCCCCCGAGTTAAGCTGAACTATGTCAAACCCATTCGCCCGCAGTAGTCCATAACGAGGATCAGAATCCTAACCAAACTCCTCTACCGACAAAGCCTCGACAGATAGAGGTAAAGAATGCAATCTCTTCCCGAAAAGAGAGTTCCCTTACCAAATAGGACTCAAAGTCCTATTAGGATTCGAGCCCCCACGATTCACTATATAATCTAAGGTCAGACCACCCATAAAGGGAGAAAAGATCACCAGAAAACCCTATTGCTCATATTAACAAACCCATAATCTACCTCAATCCTCTAGCATTGCTTGGACTCCTTGAGAGACACTAGGAGGCACCCTGTAGGTCCACCAAGGTTGTTAGTGGCTTGCTTCACAAGATTCAGTCTTCAACTCAATTGTAAATTTTAGCGTTTACATTTGACGCCCACTGTGAGGCCCTGCCAACCAAACGATCTAATGCGACCTGTTGTTCAACCCCTCCCAGTCTGTTCAGCCCTCATGGCCAATCTCAACGAAAATGCAGCGCCAGACACCGCAGCCTAGATCAAAGCACTCACTACGCTGGTGCAAGAAAGCAATAAGAGGTATCAAGCCCTAGAAACACAGAATACCGCTATCTACATCGAGAATCAAGCTCTCTAGGATAAGGTAAATCAATTTTACTCCCTAGATTGGTCATTTAACCAGCATCACGCATCTACTTCCCGACACCCCATTCAACCCCGATAGTTGTTTCTAAGCCTAGACACTGACACCTTCACCAGCGCTGACAATAACCAAGATCTAGGTAACCCTACAGATGTGGCCGAGCCAAACCAGGGGGAACATCCTCACAAATCTACCCATCCAACTATCGTGACACATGCCTACACCGCACTTTTCTAGCAAGTAGACACCCCTCTCGCACACCATTAAATACACCCCGTGTATACTCTAATTGGAACGACCCACCAAACTGTGCCGTTCGGCACAGCCATCCACATTAACCCAAGAGTCTTCCCCCAACTCCTCCAGAACCTTAACACCTCTACTCCAACCGCCTTGGAACAAACACTAACCAAACGACTAGCTAAAGTAGAAGCCATGATCCAACGAATCCCAAGGATGCCAACACCCCTAAAGAAGAGTCAACCTTAGAGCTACGCTGAATCACCGTTCGTGGATACCATAGCTCTCGTAGACATGCCCTACAAGTTCACCTTCTCAAACATGAAGCTATACGACAGCACTACCGACCTGAATGACCACATAGCCTCTTATAAGTAGAGAATGTTTGCTGCTGCCATACCAAGGGACCTTTGCGAAGCATGCATGTGTAAAAGCTTTGGCTCTAGCCTAATAAGGTCAGCGCTGTAGTGGTAAACCAACCTCCCAAACCACTCAATCACCTTATTCGCCCATCTCACGGATACCTTCGTAGAGCAATTTGCTAGTAGCAAAAAATTAGAGAAGCTATTCGATGACCTATACCGAATCTAGCAACATCGCGGAGAGCCCCTACGAGACTACGTGGGACAATTCAACCGCGAAAAGGTATCCATCCCATATTGCAACCAAGAAACTGTGGTCGACGCTTTCAAGGAAGGCCTACTCCTAGATGGGAAGCTGTATAAAGAACTCAAGAAGTTCAACTGCGGCACCATGGAGGATGTGTTGGCTCGTGCTTAGGTTGAGATAAGGTGGGAGGAAGATAAGGTTCATCGAACCTGACAAAGAGCCCACGAGGATCACCGTGCTTGATGCCTCGATAAACGACGTGATGTGACATGAGACCAGCGGAGCCCTACCTAGTGAGAAGAGTTTTCATTCGAGACAACATGTGCCAGTTGGACTGTCATCCAGCACAAATCGGCAAGTCCCATGCACTACCCAAGTATAAGCTACCTGATTACAACCTCAATATTGAGCCACCCGAAGTGGTTGCAGTGATGAAGGAAATCGGAGACGTGGTTAGATGGCCGGGCAAGTTGAAACTCCCCGGAGCAAAACGAGACACCAATAAGTGGTGTGAATTTCATAGAGATCACGGCCACAACATCGTCCACTACATCGCACTTGGCCTCGAAGTCACCAAGCTGCTGAAAAGATGACACCTTTATGAGTTCTTGATAGACAAGGGAAAAAACATCGTCACCAACAAAGAGCACCAGGTTATTCCGCCACTAAAAGCCCCCCCAATAGATGCAATGTGCGGGGTTATTTCAGGCAAAGGTTAGTGAAGTCAGCTATTTCGTAGCAAAGCACCATGCTTGGGCTACAGCCAACCCATAGTTCCAACATTCTAGACCGCCACAACAAAGAGCTACCGACTTGACAATTGAATTTATTGATAGTGAGGCAGCAACACTACTGAACCCCCATCATGACGCGCTCATGGTTACTCTCCAGATCGTCAACATCATTGTTAAAAGAATACTGATAGATCCTGGCTTCTCCACCAATAGCATGTTCCTCGAAGCATTCAAGGTGATGGGCTGGAGGAATGAAACATGAACCGTCGTTTAACGCTCCTCGTGGGATTTAGTTCAAAACAAAAATACATCATGGGAGAAATTGCCTTACCAATCTATGCCAAAGGGATTAACCAACAAACAACCTTCATGATACTAGATGCCCCTTCTCCTTATAACGTGATCCTCGGTCGGCCATGGATTCATAGCATGCATGCCGTACCCTCGACCTTCTACTAGACAATTAGATTCCCTACTAAATGGGGTATCAAAGAGATAAAAGAAGATGAAAAATCTTCTAGAGATTACTACCAAAATGCCTTCAAACCGAACCATGGTGCCTTGTAGCAACTACAAACACCTCTAGTCGGACATACAGAATCGGATCGACTGACAATGGAGGAGTTAGATGAGGTCCAAATACACCTAGAGTTCCCAGACTGAAAGACACAAATAGGCTCTTGGCTCTCACCTGACATTCACAGAAAGATGATCAACTTCCTAGAGAAGAATCAAGATTTCTTTGCCTGGTCTCACTCCGATATGACCGGGATCAATCCTGAGGCCATAATGCACAGACTAAATACCAACTTGGGCATCCCTCCCGTACGGCAGAAGAAAAGAAGATTTACCCCAGAGATAAACAAGGTGATCAGCGAAGAGGTGGAAAAACTGCTCGAGAATGGGTTGGTCCGAGAAGTTCAATACCCATACTGGCTGGTGAATGTGGTGGTAGTGAAAAAGAAGAACGGAAAATGGAGAGTTTGCATCAATTTCACCGACTTGAACAAAGCCTGCCCAAAAGACTCATTTCCTCATCCCCACATTGATATGCAAGTGGATGCCATCGCCGGACATGAACTGCTCAGCTTTATGGACGCCTTTTCTGTATACAACTAGATACTAATGCACCCAGAAGACCAAGAGAATACCGCTTTCATCACAGAGCGAGGTAGATATTGCTACAAAGTGATGCCATTAGGCTTGAAGAATGTCAAGGGCATCCTACCAGCAACTAGTGAACAAAATTTTCTCCAATTTACTAGGAGATTCCATAGAGGTCTACATCAATAACATGGTAAAGTCATTGATTCTCGAATAGCACCTCGAGCACTTGAGGCAAGCCTTTGAGGTATTACGAAAATACAACATGAAGTTAAACCGGCCAAATACTCCTTCAGCGTATCCTCGGGTAAGTTCCTCGGATATATGGTGACGTAGCGCGACATCAAAGCTAATCTAGATCAGATCGAGGCAGTGCTACGAATCCTCTCCCTAACCAGCATAAAAGATGTTCAACGCCTCATAGGATAGATAGCCGCCTTGAGCCGATTCATCTCTAAGTCTGTGAAAAAGTGCCACCTCTTCTTCACAGCACTTAGGAAGTCAAAGAAGTTCGAATGGACGAAGGAATGTGAAGAAGCGTTGGTCCAGTTAAAGCGGTACTTGACGTCACTCCCATTACTTTCTAAACCAAAGACGGGAGAACGTATTGTCTCTAACCTGGCAGTATTAGAGTCATCCACCTCAGCCGTTTTGATCTAGGAGGAAGAAAGAAGGCAAATCCCAGTCTACTGCACCAGTAAATCTTTTTTTTTACGCTAAAAGTCGGTACAGCCCACTCGAGAACGTGGCCTCTGCTCTAATCATGGCCGCCCGAAAGCTGCGACAGTATTTTTAGTGCCACCCCATCACAGTCCTAACATCCTACCCATTGAAAAGGATATTTCACAAGCCTAATCTTTCAGGTCGGCTCATTCAATAGGCAGTGGAATTAAGCGAGTTCGACATCACCTTCTAACCCCGCATCACCATTAAGTCTCAAGCGTTGGCTGACTTCATTGTTGACTTCGTACCAAACACCTCCCTTCAAGCAGAAAAAGAAATCCTATGCTTGACTGACCATACGTCTTCGAGATGGACCCTAATAGTGGACGGTTCAAGTAACGCTAATGACAGCGGCCTAGGCCTGGTACTAACCTCTCCAAAGGGAAACATTCTACACCAAGCCGTCTGGTGCGGTTTCAAAACAACCAATAATGAAGCCGAGTACGAGGCGCTAATCGCCGAACTCTTATTGGCCAAAGGACTAGGGAAAAAAAAGATAAAAGTGAAATCAGATTCACAACTAGTGGTAAACCAACTCCAAGGCTCCTATCAGGCATGAGACACCAAGATGAACTTGTACCTAACCATAGCCAAAGAACTCCAGTCATCTTTCGAGGAATGCACGATCAGCCAGATCCTAAGGACCGCAAACTCCTATGCAGACGCCCTTGCCAGCGTTGGCTCGGTGCTTAAGACGAACGGCTAACGAGGATCCCACTAGAACACTTACGGATATCAACGATTGCTCTAGACCTAATCGAAACTGCTCTAGGTCACCTCGGACGACTCGTGGATGACACCCATCCTGCGTTACTTAGAGAACAATGAACTCCCCAAGGATAAAAATGAAGCACGACAGCTTAGAGATAAAGCGGCAAGATTCACCGTTCATGAGGGTCGCCTACTTAGAAGATCATTCTTAAGACTGTACCTCAATTGCATCACCCTAAAAGAAGCAAAGTACGTACTCGCAGAGCTCCATAAAGGTGAGTGTGGCAATCACGCTGGCGGGCAGAGTCTCACAAACAAGGCACTGACATCCGACTACTATTGGCCCACCATGCGCTCTGACACAGCCAAATACGCAAATGCGTATTACAATTGCCAACGCTTCTCCAAGGTATCACATCTTCCGTCAGAACAGCTCAGCTCCATAATCACACTGTGGCCTTTCATGAAATGGGGAATGGATATCGTCAAAAAGCTACCCACCACGTGAGGACAACAAGTGTACATGCTTGCAGTCACCGACGACTTTACTAAATGGATAGAAACGAAAGCCTTCACCCAAATTAGAGATTGCGAAGTTAAAAACTTCATCTAGAAGAACATAATTTGCCGGTTCGACCTACCTAAGGAGATAGTCATAGACGACGGCTCCCAATTTATCAGTTCAGGCTTTCAAGACTTCTGCAGGACATGGAACATCAAACTAAGCTTCTCCACACCCCGATACCCCCAGGCTAATGGACAAGCCGAATCCTCAAATAAAACCATTCACCAGACATTGAAGAAGAGACTACAAAAAACGAAGGGTGCTTGGACGGACTAACTTCCTGGAATATTGTGGTCCTACCGCACGGTCATCCACTAAAGAAACACCCTTTTCATTTGCATACGACATGGAAGCCGTCATCCCTGTAGAAGTAGGTTGCCCCTCGGCATGGCTCTAGTGGGCGGATGAAGATGGCAACAACCAACAACTTTGCCACAACCTCGATCTCACCGACGAGCTACGAGATTGAGCATTGATCTGCAACACCGCATACCAACAAAAGGTAGCCCAGCACTACAACAAGAATGTCCGAGCGTGAATCTTCAAAGTTGGCGACTGGGTTTTGCGATAGGTCTTCCAAAGCAAAAAGGTGCCAAACACCGACAAGCTCGACCCCACTTGGGAAGGACTGTACATAATCACCAACATCGTCGGCAAAGGAACATACCAACTACAGACTCCAGAGGAAAGAACATCACCAATAGTTGGAATGCCGCACACTTAAAAACCTATCATTTTTAGGAGTCAAACAGCTCAGCTCCAACCACTCATCTTTCTCTCTAATGTGGGGCAAAGTGGGATTGTCCACCCCCCTTCCATCTTCGTTAGCCTTCTGTTTTCTCCAACATAGATTTTGTTACCACCTAATTAATAAAAGAATGTCATTCAACTTTCTTTATTCTTTTTAAGACTTATGGATCTGCTATGCCAAAAATGTGAACAACAGTAAAACAACTTAAGGGATTCTTAAATTGACGCTCGACGGGCTAAAACAAAACAACGTTCAGTGCCCTCAACACTTACAAAAGGTGCACTTGGTGCTTACAGAAAGTGCGCTGGCGCTTACAGAAAGTGCGTTCGACCCTTACAAACGATGCGCTCGACGCCAGAAAGACGGTCATTACAAATGTTTATAGATCTTTAGTGGCAGATCCGCTTAGCCCTGAGTCATCCCCTATTAGCTGCCCGCTCGGTGCCACTTCATCGTCCGTTGTCTCCTACGGCTCTCCAGCCAAGCCATTGGCATCAGCTTCCAACACCTTGATCTCGCCCCCATGGATGTTCGGTGATAATCCGAGAATTATACTGTTTTTATTAGGGTTTAGGCTGGATTTTAGATACTTCTTAGTTCATTTATGCCTGAATTGCTACTTATTTCTTTACATTCCGTGTTTCAGGCTAAAATGGACATTTTGAGCAAATAATGAGTGAATTGGAGTTCTTGGACTCAAAAGTAAGCAGATCTTAGAATTTGGGAGAGTTTTGAAGCAGAGTGAAGCATTATGAAGCTTGTTCCCATGGGAGAACACCGAAGATCGAAGATTCAAACAAAGAAGCAAGCGGAGGGCAATTCTGTAATTTCAGAATTCTTCATGGAGGTTCACCTTCGCCGCGGCGAGATTTCTTCTTCGCTGCGGCGAAGTCTGCACTTTCCAGTTTTCGTAAAACTCATAGTTTCATTTTTAGGCAAAGTTTTAGGTTTTTGAGCGAGGTATAAAAGCGAAACTTTACCATTTTGAGGGGGAGTCGTGTTTTACTTAGTCTAGAGCAACTTTTTCATCTTCTTAGTTTTAGATTTGACGAATTTGTGTTGAAAAAGTGAGAAGAATCGGGATTAACTCTGGTGGATTCTGCAACTAGGGGAGATCTCTTGTCTTTTCTCTCATTTTATCATGTTGAACTTTGTGTTTATCGTTTTTCTTGCTTATTGTATTGATTTAGCCATGAACTAACCCATTTTGGGTTAGGGTTTTGATGTAGTTCGGATTCTCATGGATTGAGGATTTATTGTTGTTAATTGATGAACATGATGAGATTGAGAAATGAATCATGTTAAGCTTCTTGGGTAATCACCATTGTAGTATTAAATGCTAGAGATAGATTTAAGAATCAATGAAATCAATCTAGGATTCTAGGTGCTTAATGAGCTTAGAACTATTAATCTTCAATTTGTTGGGTGTGGAAGTTTAATAGGGAAAAGTAGGAAAACATATCCTGAGAAGGTATGTTTACAATTTAGAGAATTCGATTTACAATCAATGTATGTGAATATGGAAATAGCATAATCCATAGGTTTAATCCATTGAGTTCGAATGAAATCAAAACCCTACCCATTGTTTTAAATTGATATTACCTTGTTTTAATCTCACTTTCATAATTTAGTTTTGAATATTTAGAATTCTCTGTTTTAGTTTTAAATTTAATTTTCTCCCATTAATCCAAACAACTCGATTGCTCCAACTTGAAAACAGTAGAAAACTTAGTGCTTAGCAACCAATCCTCGTGGGAACAATACTCACTCATCATTTTATTACTTTGTATGACTAGTGCACTTGCTATTTATGTATGTTATAGTAACAACGCATCATCCGACTCAGGTCTGAGGCCTCGCTCCGCAAGGAAAGCTTTATACTCCTCTATATCCTTGTTCGGCTCCTATTCACCCTGCTTCCCCACTTTGTACTCCTCCATGAGCTCCGAGCGAGTTTTCAGAATCGCCTCTATAGAGACGCTCTCTAGCCTACAGAGGAGCGAGGTCCTTTCAGCTTCCCACTCAGCTCGGGCACTCTGCAACTGCCAAGCAAAGTCCACGCGTTCTTTCTCTAGCTGAGCTTCCCTTTCATAGCCCACACGGAGCCTACTTTCTAACTCGGAGGCTACGTTTGTGAGCTCCTTGTTGCGTTGCTCCAATTCTTTATTTCTTCGATCATGCGAGCTAATTAACTGTTGGAGGTGACAACCTCCAAAGAAGGTCTGCAAGCACGAAATAGTGAATGGGTTAGATAAAGTAAAGCGGAGGCAAAAATGTCTGAATAGAATGGGATAAGTCACCTGAAAAAGATGGGCCATTGTCCACTCGGCCGCTTGCGATGCGCCGAGCCTCCCAAGTTGGCGCTCATCTTCGGGAAGAGGGAAGGAGTCTACCACGGCCCCGACGAAAGACGTATTGGAGTAGGCCAAACATCAGACGAAATAACGATCTTTACATTATCGTCATCTGGTACCACCAAGGTAGCAGTCGACAACGTCTTCTGTGTCGGTTGGGGAGCATAAGCCAGATTTGTTTCCATTGGAGCCGATGAGCTCCCACCCTATTCGGTTTTTCTGCATTTCTGCGCAAACTCTGACCGACGTTTCTCCTTTAACTCTTTCACTGATGGCACTTCAAACTCGCTGGACATCCTCTCTTTTGCAAGGCACAATTCTTCAACTGTTAGTGGATGGCATACGGATCTACCAAATATGATGAGGTTGCTATACCAAGCTAGCAACAGTAGAGCAACAGATGCCTGAACGGAACAAGTATACCTTCCTGCACCTTGGGAACCTGACTCCACAAAGGACTTCTCTAAAGATCCGCCTCTCTTAACACTTGGCGATAGTTCCTCTCCTCCTTTAGTAAGGCTAGAATTGCTCGGCTGCTTTCCTCAGCACAAATACCCGGCAAATGTTTGTTATAGTTGAGATTTGCAAAAGAAGAAACAATGAGATTAAGTACTAACACTTGAAACAGAAACTAAGCCTTATCACCTGTCGATTGCCAGAAGAATGGGATGCCCTCGGCTCCTCCTGCTCCGAAAACCATTTCACCCCTGACAAAAAAGTATCCATCCTTCCACTTTTTGTCATATGTCTTCAGCCCTGTCACTAAATGATTTCGAACGTGCCAAAGCATGAAAAGATAGCGACCTCTCCTTATCATGCTCTTTAAGGTAATACAAAAAGAGCAGATCCATCGCCCTGGACTCCACTCTAAGCTGAGGACCTAAACATTCTATCGACATGAGCAATCACTAGACATTCGGCATCAACTGGCTCGGAGCGATGCCGTAGTGACTTAACACTTCACGAACTAGCTGGGGAATAGGGAAACACATCCCCTCTACCAAGGTCTACTCATAGATGCTTATCCAGCCCGGCATAGACCAG